>NC_091789.1:13750575-14053605 GCF_029378745.1 Bos indicus | reverse complement strand
TTAGCTTCTCAAAGTGTTCTATGGTCCAACAACAACAACAACCAACTAAGAACTTCTGCACAGACAAATTCACAGTGCTCTAGCTAGAAATCTATTCAACATTCAATTTGAAGGCTTGTTAACATAACCTCAAATTGCTCTGTATCTTGAATAAGCCCTATCCTCAACTGCTTCTAGAATCTCCTTGATCACTAGTGGCCTTCAGATACTTTTTGGAGGAACACCAGATTCAGGTCAAGTCCTCTTAGCCCCGCTTTCTGCCTAGAACCCTGCCATCCTCCTTAACCTATTAAGAACCCAGATCCAGATGCTCTGGACATCAAATCTCTAACGGGCTGAAACCCAAAGCTACCACCCCAAGCATTAGGGGGATAGGAAACTGGTGGATGAGCCCAGAAGCTGAACTGGCTCTGGCCCCTCAAAACTCCAAGCTAATCCTAAGCAGGTTTACCCAGTGGTGCAGGGAGCAACCCTGTCAAGGGCTCCTTCCCTCCCTGGGTCCCAAATTCTCAAGGCCATCAGTTATCTTAGAAAAGGAAAAGGAAGAATGGCTATGCAGCAAAGGGCCTGTTATTAATTTCCCTCCCTGTATCGTATCATACTCTTCCGCTTTCCATCCTCATCTGGGACAATGGTTTCCTCAGCTGCAGGGATCATTTCCCACAGCCTATAAAATGCAAACTCCACCCCCACCACACTAAAACATTCTATATGGAGAATGTACCTTGGTTAAGTGTCATGATTCACTTTGCACAAGCCTTGCAATCACTTTGCTTCACAGATCTACTCAAGAACACTGCATGAGGTTGACATCTGCAGGACAAAGCAGACCACTGGTATCTCGGCCCTGCCCTCAAACTCAGCCCAGCACTCACCTTGGGTCCGTGGGAACTTCGGACCAGGACCTTGGCTTGTGGCTGCTGTTCCTCACCATCCTTCTCTTTGCCACATTTCATTTTCTTGGGTGGCGGAGATTCGGACGCACCATCACTCACCACAGAGTCTGGTTGCCACTTGTTCTTACAAGCAAAGACACCTATACTCTCCTGTTTCACTCGAGCCTGCCCTGCCTTACTCCGCACTTCCACTTGGCCCCTCGGGGTAGCTGCTGGGAGGCCATCGGCCCGGAAGCAGGTGGCTAAGTTGAAGACCACGTCACCATCCACCTTCTCCATCTTCACCCGGCCCAGGTCCACCTGGCTTCCGAGCTGTGGAAGCTCTGTGCTAGCGGCCCTGGCACTGCTGGGAACCACGTCCAGGATGAGCTCCTTGGGGCGGCTGTCATGAGGTAGCAAAGGCAGCTCGGGCATCTTGTGCAGGTTCTGGGGGGTGGCCAGGACCAGCTCGTGGGACATGTAGGTGGCCAGCACTTGGTTCTTAGGCTTTGTCTCTCCGGCCAGCTTCAGGCCACAAGCCCCCTGGGGGCCTTCCAGCTTAGGAGTGCTGTCGGGGCAGAGGTGGCTCTCTGGTTCCCCAGGCCCCTGAGTCACTCGCAGGTCCCCACTACTAGGCTGCACAGACAGCGCCAGGGTCCCTGTCTGAGGGCTGAGAGTCAGGAGGACAGGGTTCACTTGTTCCTCGTAAGGCTTGGCAGCAATGCGGCAGGTTTTGTTCTTTGTGCCCGTATCCTGCTCGGGAGCAAAGGGGCCCCCGGGCCGTGGCGGCTGCCCCTCAGGAAGCCCATGCATGGCCTCACTGGGGCCAAGGGATGGCACACCAGAAAACTCAGAAACGACGCTGGTGGGCCTGATGGGCACCCCCTGGCTGGGGGTCAGCTGCCCAGCACTGGAGATGCCAATGGAAAGCAGAGACGCCTGGTGGTACGGTGACCAGCCAACAGGCAGGACCTGGGTGCTGGTGGGTTTCCCGTTGACTGAACACCGTGGGTAAATGTTTGCCGGCCCTGTGGGCTTCCAGAGTGAGAGCTCCTTGCTTTGGCACCCTGGCAGCCCAGGGGCGATGCGGGCAGGGGTGTAACGTTTGACTGTGCTTGGCGGTCCCTCAGTCCCAGCCTGGCTGCTCTTCTTGCCACAGGGGGCACCAGTGCCCTTGGGCTCACCCTGATCAATGATGGAGATGGGTTCCTGCTTGGGGAGATGGCGGGGATCTCGGGTGAGGCCCAGGTTGGGGTCTTTGTTCAGCAGGAGGGAGGCGGGCACCGGGTTGGCCACACCCACATAGGTGCCCGGAATGGTGCTGATGAGTGCAGTGGAGTTCTTCACCCAGGTACTGGGGTCCCCGTTCCTCACAATCTCAGGGAAGATGACAAAGGGTGAGGAAGTGGAGCCCAGGCATGAGGTGACACTGCTGCCAGCAGCTTGGGTCGTGCGCTGGGACCTAGACAGGACGGTGGAGAGCAGGGCCTTGCTGCTGGTGTGCACAGGGGTCAACACGGGCATGGGCGGCGTCTTGCGCTGGTTCGGCAATGGGAGCTTCTGTCGGTTGGACTTGGAGGAGAGGTCGAGGGGCATCTCGCTGCACTCAGGTGGAGAGGCCATCTCTCGCTCCAGCTGTGGAGGTGACTTGAGGGGAGAGAAGGTGACGGAAGTCCCTTCTGTTTGCTGCTCCACGCTGCCTGGCATCTTGGTGGGATGCGGTGGGGCTGAGCTCCCGCTGGGGGCTGGCAGCAGAGGCTGCGGTGGTGGAAGCACCTTGGCAGAAGCAGTAGACAGGGATGTGTCTGCCAAAGGCCCG
Source organism: Bos indicus (assembly GCF_029378745.1). Lineage (NCBI taxonomy): Eukaryota > Metazoa > Chordata > Mammalia > Artiodactyla > Bovidae > Bos > Bos indicus. The sequence continues at coordinate 14,050,911 of NC_091789.1, read as the reverse complement.
GGGACCCCATCGGGCGCAGGCTGGGTGCTGGTGCTGCCTGATGGGGAAGCGCAGGGGAGCCTGTTCACCTCCAGAGACACCAGCTTGGACTCTGATGTCAGGGGCCGGGCCACAGAGAATGCATACGGGTAAGACCGCAGCTCTGGGGAGGCCAGCACCCCAGGAAGACACCTGTCCTGCAGGTAGGATGGCAGGACGGGGAGCGTGAGCGTGGAGGAGACTCCCAGGGTGGTTGGCAGTGTAGCCACGCTGAGTGGCTGCCCACAGCTTGGAGGCGGGATGTATACCAGCGGCTGGCTTGGGGTCAGCACTGTCCCCGGCTGAAAGGACAGGGGGACTTTTTGCATAGCTGGTGCCTGAGCTGCAGGGAAACATACTCGACTCAAACTGAAGGAGGCTGGGATGGGGGCCGAGGTGGGAATGGCAGTAGGTGTGGCAGGCGGCATGGGCGTGGGGGCTGGAGTGAAGATCGGGGCAGGGGTGGGTGCGGGCACTGGCGTGGGAGCAAAGGCAGGGATGAGGGTGGGGGTAGAAGGTGGGCCGGAGGACGGGGTAGGTGTGGGCATCGGCACCGCTGGAGGGGCAGGAGCTGCCGGAGGGGTGGACGCTGGCATGGGGGCCAGAACTGGAGTGGGGACAGGTGCAAGGACCAGGGTTGGAGCCGAAGGGGGCACAGGAGCTTGGATCAGAGCCAAGGGAGGAGCCGAAACTGGGACTGAGAGGGGGGTTGGGGCTGGAGCCGACATGGGGACGGGGCCCGACGGGGGGGCAGAAGCGGGCACAGGCACCAGGACCGAGGCTGAGACCGAAAGGGGGTTCGAGTCAGAAATAAGCGTGGGCACTGAGGGTGGTGCTGGGGCCAGAGCCGGGACTGGCGCTAAGGGAGGGGAAGGAGCTGGGACCGAAGCGGCAACCTGGACGGGAACGAGCCCGGAGTGGGGGACCGGGGCGGGGACCGAGAGGGGCACCTGGAATGGGTCTGGAACAGACGGGGGGACGGAGGCCGAGCTGGGCGCCGGCGGGCAGATGGGGGCTGGCAATGGACTGAAGTTAGTGGTCACCAGAGGCAGGGTGCCCTCCACGGGGACGCCAGTTCCCAGAGTTGCCAGAATGAAAGTATTCTTCTCCCCGACGCCATGCCGCGAGTCCAGAGCCTTGGCCCCAGCTGGCGAGCAGTCCACCTGTTTGCTCATTTGGCTGCTAAGGGGAGTCCAGGAGCAGTCAGCAGTGTCGTTGCCAGCCTCGGGGCCGTCAGGAGCAGAAAGCTTGAGCCCGTCTCCTGGGCTGCTCAGGGACACCAAGGGGCCCCCTGTCTCAGCCACACTCCCAGTATAGTCCATCTGGGGCTGGGCGTCATCAGGCCTGTCTTCTGACTTGGGCCCGAGTTTTTCTGTTGCACTGCCATCTGGGTCTGCCCCCCGGGCATTACTGCCACTTCCAACTGTCGTGAGCTCCACCTGCAATGACAGAGTAGAAAACCTGTCTTAACTAGCTCTCTGTAGGTCGTGAAAGGCTCCTGAGGCCTGGAAGGGGCGACTGCTGGTCCTCTTTGCAACTTGGCAGAAGCAAAGTGCAGCAGGCTGATTTTTGTCTCACATGCACCAACTCCTGGGAAGCACCCCGGTTCTGCCTGGCCCCGTTCAGGGAAGGCAGGCTGGCCACCATGCCTGGGTGGTTCAGCTCCACCCTTCAGCAGGTGGCATGTGGCTCTGCATGGCCCCTTACCTTGGAAAAACTGCTGACACAAAACTCCTGAGATCCAAAGCGCTGGCAGTCACCTGTCGTGGACTCCTCATCAGAAAGAGGTGCTCTTCTAGCATGGGAGACACAAGCAGAAAAACGACATGAGGCCAAGCCTTCAGGCCACCACCATCTGCCCCAGAACACCCCCTGCCTGCCTGGGTTCACAGAAATCCTTCTTGTCTCACTTCCCTTATTGGCTTGAGGGAGACCACAATAAACTTGGGGGAGGGGGTCCAGGCTGCAAACCAGAGCCTCCATGCCCAACTTTTCAAGTTCCTACAAAGGAAAAGTCCCGATCTGACCAGACTCCCCTCTCTGGGCTGTGTCCAGTTTTCTAGGGCTCTCACCAGCGGTTTGGAGGACCCCAGCACCTCCGCCTTGTTCCTAGAGCTTATCCATCAAGGTGACCATGCAGAAAGTACTGAGCAGTGCCAAGAGGGGAGAGATGTAACTCACAGGAAATCTCAAAAGGCACGCAAACCGCTTTTCTCATAAATGTAGTCTTATTTAAGTCTGTAAGGAAAGCTGGCTGCAGGCTTCATAAGGGTAACCCTTTCCTAAAACAAATAACCACCTCCATTGTGTTTCAGGTTCTAAATCCAACTCTCACCTGTCCACCTGACAGGCTTGCCTACAGCAGATGCACGTTTATTAGCACACATAATGACACTGATTTGAGGCAGGTCACTGGGTGTCAAGGGGCATCTCAAGGGCATGACTTCTTTCCCTCTAGGATACCGGTGAGCTCAGGCCAGCACCCTCCTTCCTACCTTTCTGCTCTTCCTTGCATCCCATTCCCCACCAGCTTCCCCCTCTCCCCTTGGCCTCCCAGCATCCCAAAGGGAAGGAAGCCTTCAAGACAACAGACCCTAAATTCAAGCTGGTATATTGCAGGGGGAAATGCTCAAGGCCAAAGCAAAGGAGGTTCCCAAAGGCCAGGTTCCCAAAGGAGATAAACTCCACTGTACTTTCACCTTCTAAAAAGTCTTCTGTAAAATTTGGGTTAAGAATCTTAGAAAATGGGATTTGTTATTATTCGGTTGCTCAGACATGTCTGACTCTGCAACCCCATGGACTGCAGCATGCCAGGCTTCCCTGTCCTTCACCATCTCCTGGAGTTTGCTCAAAGTCATGCCCATTGAGTCAGTGATGCCATCCAACCATTTCATAGAAAATCGTGTATCCTGACCCCCTCCCTGAAAAAAGGTCAGCCTGGGAGGGTGACGTTGGAGAGAGGATAAAGCCCACAGGAAACTTGGTGTCTGAAGTACAGAATGTGCCTCTGTTGCCCTAGGGAAGACACTGGTGGGGCAGGGGTGGGTGGAGTGGGTGAGTGGAAGGCTGAGGTGCAACAACAGAGCTCTAGCACAAGCACTACGATACGGTTCCCAGGGCGCAAACACAGGAATGCTCTGTGCATCTCCGGGGAGCCAGACTGCCTTGGGGTTTGCCATCCTCCTATTTCAGAGCCTCTTCCTGAGCTCTGCCACAGCCAGGGAAGAAGCCAGCGCCTGCCTCACCAGCCACCCTGACCAAAGGGCAGTCAGGGTGTCCCCAACCCAAGCCCCATAAGAACTAACTCCTTCCCTTGCACTGGAACAGGGAACCACTGACACACCCCCAAACTGTACCTGGGGCAAGAGGAGCAAAAAAGGCAAGGGGGTCGCCACAGGCCTCTCCTCATCTTTTCAGGGCTGCAGAAGGGACTAACTGAGGGGAAAGGCTTGTTCCCTTTAAAAGGCAGCCAGGCTGGCAGAAGTGGGAGGGTTTCACTGCTGGCAATGGACTGCTGGTGACAAATAGCAGGGATCAAAAGGAGAGACAGGGCTGGAGACACAGTTGGGGGTCCCGAGGAAGGCGAGGAAGGGGGAGCCTGAGGGAAAGGGAAAACATGCTTGGACATCAACCCCTGAGAGCCCAGGAAAGCAAGCCCAATCCCCAGCTTCAGGCCAGGGGTGAAGCAGGGTTCCAGGGCTGGTTCTGCGGGGACAATGGTGGTAAGGGAAAAGGAGCGGCAGGGACCCACGCTTGGACAACCCCTCATAAGGTATCGCAGAGAGGACACACTGTTTCCATATCCCCCCTGCTGATGATACAGAGGGGAGCTAAGCTGCATACTCGGTCCTGCTTGCTCGGCTTTCACCCTATATAAAGTCACCCTGAAAGTAGAAACTCTGCCTTCAAAGATAGCCACCAGAGAAGTGTGGAGCCACTGGCCCAGAGACTCTCGAGGTGGCCGCAGCAACAGCGATCCTGCCGACCAACAAGGCTCTGGGAAAATGTCCTGAGGCCACGTTTCAAGCCTTCTGAGGAGAGGAGTGTGTAAAGCCAAGCAAATGTTAAACTGCTCCATTGACAGAAGAATGTGAGACATGGGAGGGGGTGCAGGGGAAGAGCCAGGTCAACCGAGCAAGATTAGGAGGGTGCAGGTAGCGGGGAGAAGAGAACAGGAGTCAAAGCAGGCTTCAATCAGGACTGAAAATTGATCCCACTGTTTCTTCCCAACAGAGATGACCCTAGGCTGTTATGCTCAAGGCTTTGTTGAACTTAAACCAGAACCTGTCATAACCTTTCAGGGCTGTCTGCCTAATTATTAAGGGCTAGCACCAGTGTCAAACCAGACCTTTTTCAGTTCCTGTTGGGCCTTAACTACATGGCACATATCTTGCTCCTTGGATCCCAGCTCCTGCAGACTTTCCCCGCCTCAAATCCCATCACACCCCAAGACTGCCTTTATTCCAAAGTTCCCCACAAACACACGGTGTGACAAACAGCCCTCACCTGAAACTCCTACTCATCCTTCAAGCCCTGGCTCAAATGTCACTGCCTCTGGGAAGCCTTCCCTTCTTTCCCCAGGAAGTTTTTGATTCTTGCCTCTAGACTCCCACTGTACACGCCACTCGACAGCACTTAGCACCAATGTCCCATGACAAATGGTTTGCTCTGACTGAGTTTAAAAAATGTTTGGTGAATGAAGTCATGAATGGGTACAAGAAAGGAAGCAAGCAAGCAAGCAAACAGAGGGATTTAGCTGGAGGCTGGTCTAGAGTTGGCCAGCAAAAAGCCCTGTCCCCTGTTTCTACAGTCCCCAACTATATCTGAGGAGCTGGGTGGGCTTCTCAAACCTAACTTTAAGAATTAACCCCCAGATGTAGCTTTATATTCCAAATAGCTAAATTCTACAGGTGGTAAAGGGCTGATGAGGAAGATGGTTTTAAATAAGGTGAGATCACCTTTTGGAAATTAGCTGTAGCATGGCCTAGGCTGGAGCAGGAAGGCAACAATAATGGGTAGACAAGGTCAAAAGTTACAACACTTAAAAGGTCATCTTAACCACGTGGAATATTTGGTACTTGAACATCCCAAGAAAGGTCCATAAGAAGTGAAAATCAAGTTTGGTTCCAACTCATGGTCCTTTTTCAGTGGGGATTTAGAATAGACAGTAAACCCAAGTAACTTGTCCATTGATTTTTTTGAAGGCTCTAGTCTAGATCTCTACATCAAAGTCTCATCTGCTTATAACTAGTTGCCAATGAACACTCACACAAATCAATACCACCACTCTGCCTTCCCCACATCATCTCTTAGTTATTATCTAAGGACACACCTCATATGCAAAGGAAAATATCTTTCTTGCACAGATCCTAGAAGAATTTTGTCTTATTTTCCTTGAACTTGACTTTTATATTCTAAAATTAAATTCCTTTTAAGTCCATCTCTAACTCATTCTTCTGTGTAGAGAGCATTAAACCATCAAACACTAATGGCTTCAAAAAAAATAAAAAGGTCTATTCTAACCTGAACCTCAGACAAGTACACACTTCTCCAGTTAAGAGCAGAAGAAGGAAGATAGCCATCCCTTTTCCTTTCAAAATTACCCATACCCCCTCCATGCACACACCTCCAAGATTTCCCCAAGGAAATGCCAGATCTTGAATCCAATGAAAAGTCATATTGTTCTGTGTTCTAGGTGATTGATTTGACATATTTGGATTTCAGCAGTCAATATATTGACTAGCATGGGGGAGCCATACCTTCTCTAAAAATGGGAGAGACATTGCAACCAACACACACAGCTCTTTTGCCAAGAGTTAGGAAAAGTCAAATGTAGAATCTGAAGCCCATTTTGAGTGTTCTTCATATGGGGTATGATCAGAAATGGCACAGCTTGGTCAACCCAGTATTTGGTGAACAGAAAACTGAAAATGCACACAGATCCAGCAGGCATCACCAACTTTCAGTTTCCTACGAAAACTACGTCAAGCAGTCTGATCGTCCTTTGATATTTTATAAGTATCTCACTGCAAATCATCACTAGCCAGAAAGTGCTGATCGCCAGAATACCCACTAACCATTTCCAGTATAAAGCTGAATAATAAAACTGTCTTTCTTCCAGGCTTAGATCAAGGACCAAAAATATCTTACATGTATCCTTGAGCACAGAACATAGATGCAGCAAACAAAAACTGCAATTGCCTGAGCGTCCCTGTATTCCACAGTCTGACAGTTCTTAATGAGTAGACAAATACTAGTTGGCACAAGGTCATCTCTTGGCTTCCTCACTTCCACCTGAATAGGGACGGCATGGCAGAACAGGCCACTCTCACCGCCCAGCCCCAGCCCACCTCAGGAAAATCAGAAACAACCAACAGTCTCCTTCCCAGGGTTCTTCCTCTGGCCCTCTCACAGCTACCCTGCTGGGGAGCAGGGACAGCTCACTGGAAGCTGGCCACAGCCACCTTCCCAGCCTCCTCACCTCTCCTCGTTGATGCCACACATGCGAATCCGGTCAGAACTGGTCCAGTTGTGCACGCCGCTGTAGAGCGGTGCTGTAGAGATCATGACAGCCACTCACCACCAGCTAGGACCTGCTGTGGCCACTCCCCCTGGGGAAAAAGAACTCCCAAAAATCAAAACTTGTAACACAGACGGTGCTTTAACCACCTTTTAGGCGGAAACACTGAAACAAATAAAGGTAATTAGAGTGCCAAAACATTAAAGCCATCTCTCTCGCAAGCCTGACTGCTGTGGGAAATTAAGGTCCAAATGGGGACGAGGGAGCACCAAGCTTTCCAGGAATCCATAGGTTTCAGGATGGAGATGAGGATGCTGTTAATCACCTAGAGTGATTTTTAAATGATCTGAAAGACAGATATGCATGAGTATTTGAGGAAATTCAATCTATTTCAGACAAGTGAGATGACAGTATATTTTTCTACACACATTTAGCCTAACCAACTACAATTAGAGGGTCATTCCCATATATGAATAGTGCATTGAAAGACTACTGGGGAATCTTTTTCTCGTCAGCTCTCTAATCCATGAGTACTGAAGTATTTGAGTGACATTGCCAATTTAAGCTCTCCAGAGGAAGCACATGCTTGCTTTATAAGCCCTTCCAAACTATTCTAATTTCAAGTTAGGAGTCATATAGATATAATGCATATACCTAAGCTGGTTTAAAGCGCCCTTCAAATCAGATAACATACTCCTTGTGCTCTGACCACAAACAAGCAGACGGAAGACAATGCTCCATTAAGACTTGCACATGTCTGTCCTTGTCTCTCCTATCAGTCTGTCATCCCTATGAGCTACCACCCCCTTCACCAGCCGGTGTTGGGCTCTCACTACTGACGACCAATGCAAAGCCAATTCACCTTCCAGAGAAATCGAGGCATCAAGAGAAAGATGTTTATCCAATGAGCTTGTCTTGAGATCCTCAAATTCGAGTTAACTTATTAGCTAAAAGCCTTATTCATCAAAGCTCAACTGAACAAAACCCTATGGTGATCAGAATTTTATGCTGTTCTCCACTGTGCAAAGAAGTAAATCATAGTAAAATACAGCTACCTTGGGGATTTGTTTCATTTATCCTTTATATGGGCTTCCCTAGTGGCTCAAATGGTAAAGAACCTGCCTGCAATGCAGGAGATCCAGTTTTGAACCCTGGGTCAGGAAGATAGCCCACAGAAAGGAATGGCTACCCACTCCAGTATTCTTGCCTGGACAATTCCATGGACAGAGGAGCCTGGTAGGCTACAGTCCATGGGATCGCAGAGTCAGACATGAGTGAGCAACTAACACAGAAATAACACATCCTTTATACAACTTTTGGAGATTGTCCATATTCAACACAATATCACTTATTTATTCAAAAATTATTTTTCAAGCACCTACTATGTGCCGCCACTGTCCAAGGTACCAAGGATGCAACAATTAAGAAAAAAGACAAGAAATCCCCGTGTTCATGGAGTTTATATTCTAGTGGGACGAGATAGCCAATAAACATGTTAAATGACTGTGTTACAGGATGTTAGAAGGTGATATAACAGGCTAAGGGGCAAGGCAATAGTGGGGGGCAAGGAGCAGAATGGGCTACAATTTATAAGTGGGTGATCAGAGTAGGCCTTGCTGAGGAGACATTTAAACATCCTGAAGGAAGCAAAGATGCGAGCCATGTGAACATTTGGGGAAGTGCATTCTACAGAGGAAACCACCTTGCACAGGTCCTTAAGGCAGGGGGTGCCTGCTAAGATCAGAAAAGAGCCCAGAGGCTGCAGAGCTGACGCAGAGGGAGCAGACAAGGGAAAGAGTCAGTGAGAGGAGAGCAGGGCCACATCCTCTCCTTGGACTTCCCCCTCCTCCTACCCCTGTTGCATAGGATAGCATAGGACACTCCTGCTTCGCCTCTTCCTTTATACTTGCCCCTTACCTGGCTTTACAGACCCTGCACCTGTGGGCTTCTCTCCTGCCACCCCAGAAACCTGGCCCTCATCTTACTAAGTCTCTCCTCACCTCTGCCATGTTCTTCCATCCCTTCCCCTTCCCTCCCTCTCTTCCTACCCGCCTCCTCTCTCTCCCTTCCCCCTCCTCTCTCAATCCCACTCTCCCATTTCTCTCTATTCCTCCTCATCATTCCCCTTTCCCCACTATTCTCCCCACTGTCTCTCTCTCTTCCCCTCTCCTCCGCTTCTCTTCTCCTTCTCTCTCCTTCAGTGTTCTTCCCTTCCCCCGCATCTCCTGCCCCAGTCCTTTCCCTCCTTTATCTCCCCTTCTTTATTTCCCCTTTCTCCCTCCCCATTGCCTCTCCTCCCCTCTATTCTTAGACCTCCAGCCTCAGCCTTTAGTCTCCCTCTCTGTCCTCCTGTCTTCCCTGCCTCTCCAGCTCAAGTCTGGCTCTCACTGGCTCTCCCCAACCCCCCCACCCTGCCTCCTTGTGTGTATGTGTGTGTGTGCACGCGTGCGTGTGTGCACGCGCGTGCACATGCACCCCACCAATCCTTCTCTCTTAGCTCAAGACCTCCCAGTTTCCGTTCACCCCTTGGGCACTGATGACTCCCAAATCTGTATCTCTAGCCCTGACCTCTCTCCTTAGACCCAGACCAGAATTTCCAGCTGCCAGCCACTTGCTGTTACTTAGATGTCCACCAAGCCCCTCAAACTCAGTGTGTCTCAAACTGAACTCGTTATCTGTTACCAAAAACCTGCTCCCCACCCCCCATGCCCAGCATGTTTCCTATCTTAGTTAAGAGCACCACTATCCCCCAGCCTGGAAATTTCAGCGTTCAACTCCTCTCCCACACTACCCACATCCAATCAGGAGTCAAGCCTTAATAACACCATCTCTGTCCTCTCCTTCTAGCCCTCTCGCCCCTGCCCTGATGTGGTCCCTCATCATCCCTCACCCAGAATATTACAAATAGCCTCTTAACTGGTCCCTCTGCCTCTAATATCTTGATTCTACAATCAATTCATCTTCTAAAGCACCAGTTCTATCACATCGCCCCCTCTGTCTGCCAGAGCTTTCAACAGCTTTCCTCTGTCTTCAGAGTCAAGACTACATTTCTTAGCACAGCCTTCAGGGCCTTCCATGACCTGGCCTTTAGCCTCCTGTCTGGCCACATCCTGCGCCTTCACCACTCAATTCCTGACCCTTCCCTGAACAGACCATCCAGTTCCAGGCTGGTTCCTCACCCTGAAATGGCCTCTCCTGTGTCCCCTCTTCCCCTGTGTCCCCCATCAAAGCCTAGCTTGAATGTCACCATGTCATCTCCCCAGCCCCCGTCCTTGGTCAGTTAACTCCTCCCCGTCTGGTCCTCCCTAAACATTTCATTCCCATACCTACTACAGCACAGATTCTTAGTCCCTCTGCTGTGTGATTAACTGGGCATATGGCACAGATGTCTTTCCCCCACTCCCAAACAATCAGCTACTTAAGGTAAGAAATACCTTCTTTTCTGTCTCTGGTTCTTCTGCAATGTCTTATACATAGTAAGTACTTAGTAAATTCATGTTATGCAGAAGTGAATCTTGGGTGAGAATTGAGGTGGTGACCCTGAGAAATTATAAAAGGCAAAAGAACCCCCCCCCCAAAAAAAAGTACTCACCATGCTTACTATTTTTTAGAAACTGTACTTTAACAAAAGAGCTCTGCCTTATCGACAGCACACCCTTCCAAGCTGCCTGATTCTAGCCCGGTTCATTGCCTCTGAGCGCTTTTGCACCTCTGTAAATTGCAGGTAACTGATGGATATGCAAACTCTGTCTTGTCCCATGCAGTTTGGATTGACTTCTCTCCCCACTGTGGAAAAACCAGTTTTGCCTCCATTTGCAATTCAATTCCTTTACTCCATATAAATTTGTGCTTTTGGGACTTTTTCTTTGAACCGACTATAAACATCTGTCTGGTTCCCTTGTTAACTAATGAGTAAAATAAAATCTTTAACGTGTGCTCATTCTTAAATCTGTAAGAGACTCATGATTTTACCTTTCTGTGAGAATTATCTTTAACATTTCTAAAACAGTTACATGGATTCACACATAACTTCAGAGAGATTTCAGCAAGGGGTAAGATACCTCAGTTCACTAGGATCCCACTTCCTAAACAACCTGGTTAATCAAGTTTTGACTGTTTCTTGCAGTATCTTGGAATATCCTACTTTAAGGAATAACAGCTCAGTCTGTTGGCTGATCATCTTTTTTCATCTTTTCTTTCTGTGAGGCATTAGAAGACTCAGGCAATGTAACGGGCCATTTTGTCATAGGACAAATTTTTAACACGAATTTTAACGCACGTTTTAGTGGCTACCTGAATATTGTAGGCAGCGGATATGTCAGTCACCATGGCTTTTTCACCCTTAGGTTAATTTTCCTTCTGTTTAGAGGGGATTAGTAGTTTGTAGGATTTGGGACAGAAATCAAAGGAGAGAATCCTAGCATTTGGAAACAGAACAAGGTATAGAATATCATTACCTAGATAAGGGAGTTTTTAGATGGCCCCAAGTCCCCAAATAACAACAAGAAAACCAAGTAAAAACCAAAATAATTAGCATAAAATATATATTTTATGACTACCTAGAGGGCAAATCTGATCCTAAAGACCTCCACTTGCACAAGATCCTGAAGATAGAGCATCAGCTTAAATTTCGGCCTCCCACTCCTCTATTATGATTTTGTCAGAGCAGCGCCCCTTCCTGTGTGAAGTCCTGTGCTGCTAATTAATAGTAGCCTTTGCAGGGGTGGAGAGGGAAGGAGAAGGGTGGAAAGCGCAGTCAAGAGAACATCAAACTAAATGGTCTACACAAGAAGTTAAGAGAGTAAGCAAAGGTAACTTCTAAAGAGGTACCCATGGCGTCAATGCCCACACAGGACAGGAGGAGTCAAGATGGACCACGCACACCAATATTTTTCAAGTCAGAATCACCAAGGTGCTGGCTCAAAAGACAGATTCATAGGTCCCAGCCCTGGAGATTCTGATCCGGGAGGCCGAGGGTTCTGTTCTAAGTCCAATCAAGTTAATAACCACTCAACGGTACACAACTTCCCAGAAGAGGTGAGCACAAAGGGAAAATCTTACAGACATGTCACCCTTGGCAGGCCCCACTGGTGTACACACTTGGGGCCCAGCTTTCTTTCACTCATAGTGCCTGCACTCATGTGTGTGTACAATTCTCCATCGTCTCTCACTCCCTCTCTGATGGCAACCATCACATCAAAGGTGAAAGGCGAAGTTCCTGAAAGGAACTTGGAAGAAACCTGGTAATCTCAAGTGACCCAGGAAGCACAGGCACAAGGATACGAAATACCTCAAAGGATTTTCCCAGATGTCACAACCATGTAATTGTTAAGAAATGAACAGCTGCAGGGCCGCAGAATCAAATGCAGCAGGACCACGGCAAGCCGTCCCCACTTTGGGGGGGGGACTCAAAAGGCACATCCAACTTGTGGTGAGAACAAAGAACACATGTTCCACCAACCTGAAGTGCTAAGCGGTGCTGAAAAAATAAAGAAAAACGTCTAGATTTAGCAGGCACATGTACGTATCAGTAGAAGGACTGACCAAAATCCAAGGGACTGAATCCAACAAGCGGGCAGCAGAAAGCAGGTAGCCAGTCAGGATCACCACACTATGAAACAGGGGAAATCAAAGAGAAAATGGATAATGGGAGAGCAATGACCTTAACATGGTGAGAATAGCAGCTAAGCTTAGGGCGAGCAGGGAGTAGAAGAAAAACCGTAATGAAGCAGAACACTTTCCCCCAAAAAAATCCAAAAGGAAGAAAGAAAAACAAAACCCTCGAAGACAAGTGCAGGTATAAATGGCATAAAAGAGAAGCCCATAGAAAATAACAACCAAAAAGGAAAAAAATGAAATAGGGGAACCTGAAATATTTCACCATCGTGGGCCAAACTGTAACACTGTGGGGAAGCACTGAAGACAGACACATTAGAAAAGTTTAGAGAGCATGTCTTCTCAAAAGGGGAAGAACATCAAATTGTAGCCCAAATTAGGGCTGGGGGAGTTGGTAATAGGGGACAGTCAGCACTAAAATCTCCAAGAGCCTACAGATTGGGTAGACTTTTTTGGTTCGGTTTTGAAAGGAAGATGCCAAAACAAGGAGATTTCACAACTACAAGCCAAAGCATGGTCACCCTGCATAGGAGGAAGAGGAGAACATGACAGGAGGTAACAGAGCATCTGTCTGACATTGTTTTAAATGAAAGTAGACATTGTTAAAAACTTTTAGTTTCCACCCTTGAAAATGACCAGACAGGGTGTTTGTGAGGCTAGTGGACAAGTTCCCCAGAATCATGTGGCTCCTTCTGTGGTCAAAGACCCCTTACATGAAGAACAACTGCTGCTGGCAACGCATGTGACACATCCAGGGCCCTTACACATAGCATGAAACTTGCCCACTTACTCCTGCTTGGACTCTACCATCAAGACAGTAAATTAGAAACTCAAGATTAAGAAGGCCTCAGTTAAACTAAATCTGGTAGTACTCCCCCAGGACTCTTGGTTCACACTGCCTTGTGACCTGGAAGCAATTACAACCTTAAAAAAAATGAAAGCGCCAGAAAATATTCATCTTTAAGCCTGGCCCTGAATCTGTCCTCAAGAGGATAGGCGTGGTCAGCAGACAGTTAAAGAAGGAGGGTTGGGTCAGTGATGACTAATAAGTAAAGAAAATCAACTTTGGGACCTACTGCTCCAATAGAAATTCAGAACTCTGGGGAAAGTGCCCATAGACAGAGAGAGAGGTATTCACATTCTGATTTCACTGAAGCAAAGGCATGGCCACCCCACTCTGCACTTTGGGAAAAGCGACATCTAAGATACCCGCCCCCACCCCCACCCCAAGGAGATCCAAGAGCTCACTGGCATTGAGATCCCAGGGAACATGAAAAGGCCATGACTTCCACCCAGTCACTGGGGTGCCTTTAGAGAGATGTCAAAATATCTCAAAATCATTGCTTTCAATAGGAAAGTTAACACACACCCAACAAGGATAACTTCACCTGGCTTTAGATATGGAACCCCTACCATGGGTCTTACCCTCCTTGGCCCTCTGCCTTCTTTCATGTGTAGGACTAACATTCCTATTTCCCTCACTTAATATCTGAAACCTCACCCCCAATGAGGAAGTTCTTCCAACTTACATTCTTCTAATTTAATGATTCTCCATATAAGGATATTCTAATATTCTCCTCCAGCTTTTCCCTCAAAATCTATATCCCCTCATCTTTCCCTACCATTAACCAAATACACTCCTTGGAACTCAAAGGGTTCCATAAACACGCCCCAATCACTTTGCTTCCCTTCATGCAAAACAGGTTCCTCTACCACCATATACCACCACACACAAACATACACACAGATGAAATCAACCGAAAATAATCTGCTGGGCAACTGGAATGAGAAAGGGGTCCTTTGCCCTATTCATCCCCATCTTGTATTCTCGCATTTCCTAGTTACCCTGAGGTTTTTGGTTTTTTCTATCCAAAAAGTTCCACCAGTTCTACTCCAAGGCATCAGTCCTATAAGGGACATGGCATCCTGTTCTCAGATACATTCATTCCTGTGTTTACTGAGAAAGCTGAGGCGTTGCCTGCAGACAGCTCTAGCAGAGACACCTTCATAGACTCCTTTAGGTACCTCTATGTTTGAAAACTTCACCTTATAAACATTTATGAGACTTGGATACAAAGGAATGTTAACTATCTGCTAAATGCATAAGAGCTTACTCACTCAAATGAATGTCATTACTTCCAAAGTAATCACCTTGGGAAGCTAGACATTGATCCCAAAGGAGTGACCAGGGCTTGAGGTCTGGATCTTGATGTCCTTTGACATTCACAGCCAGTTGAATCCAGGGATGCGAAACTTGTGTGGCTGTGGAAATTTCTTCCTACTCTGCCATTTTGCATCAGCGACTTGAGAATTGCAGGATCTGATAGCCATTTTGACATCCGAGGAGGTTCCTGGAACCACTCACCTGCAGATACCAAGGGATGACTATACTCCACTACCCAAAGCCTCAACTGTGGGGGAACAAACTTGGAGGGCATTTTCAGCGCCTACTTCTCAACCATCTGAGACATCTTACTCTTGTCCAGTTACAATGTCATCTGCAAAAGTTGAGAATAACACAAAAGCACTTGAATGGACCAAAGGTAATCAATTCCAGCGGTGAAGTAGACAAAAGTAAAATATTTTAATCAATCACGTACATTTTCATATCACCAGATCATTTTAGTTTTCCACCCACTGCCAAGACATTTTTTTCCCTATTATTCAAATAGTACTCACTTTTATTTCTTACTGTAAGGACATTATTTTACTCCATTTAAAGAAAATTCCTCACCTCATCATAGCTTTAAACTGGACCTAGGCTCTAGGAACAAGATTTTATACAACTTCTAGATGTCACAGATATCCAAAAAACCTAAATATCAGGAAATTAATCAATCCTTTTCCAAATGCAAACCACCTTAAATGTCACCCTAAGTAACTAGGGTCATCCTTTAAGCACCTCTCGTTTCTACTAGATCAAAAAAAATAAGAGCTGGCTTTCCTCAATTTGGTCTTCAGCAGGACCATGTGAATATTGCAGGTGTTTTTCACACTCCAAAGCTGAGTCAATGTAACCTGAGACTTGGATCCCTTTTGTGATGCTTTTGGGTCCTCCCTGCAATAAACTGTGACAGCGGCTCTCAGGCTCCTCATTTCAGTATACAGCATTCAAGATACGGAATTTTCACTTCAAGGATTCCTCCTCACCAAGCTTTAGCCTTTCTTAAAAAAAAAGTCTCCTGGACCTCTTACACAAATATTTGGAAAGGCCATGTCAGCCTACTTTTTTTTCCCTATTCTCTCACACCAGACTATGGGCTTAACTCATTTTATAGACATTACTCATCCAAAGGTATACACATACATACATACATTTAGCTCACAGAATTTCAAACTCTCAATATTGGCTCAATCTGCTATCCATCTATAGAGTTTTCAAGGCTAGGAAGATTTTCTACCTCTTTCAATAGCTCCTCCCAATAGTGCCTAGCATGATACAAGGCATGCAACATGCACTTGATAATTAAATACTTGCTAAACTATGGGTAAAAATGGAAATCCCCACTACCCACTACCCCATACAGAAACCAAGAACAACCCCATGTAAAAAGCATTGGGCCTATGAATTCTTTTACTTCCTGTGCTTCTCTCATAAACTTTCTCTTCTTTCTTCTCCTTACTTCCATGATAAAGAAATCACAGAAATAAAATAAAATTGGACTGGAGCAAAATAATAAAGTCAACTTCCAATTATCTGAGGGTGGCTTAGCCACAGCTAATTTTTAAAGCCAGCCAACTTATGGACTGCCTTCTGCCACTTATAGTATGTGTGTGCTCAGGGAACAACTCATTTTAATATTTGCCTAAGCAGAATATAAACAGGAACGTAAATCTGCTGGGGAGGGGGATAGGCAGAGAATAATAATGCATTTCCAAAGTCAAACAGAAATCATTAATTTGTTCACTGATCTACTGTTTTAAATTGGCCTGATATCACACTCTCCCTATATAGGCATAGTTGATTGTTGGCATCAAAATCCACTTTGGCTGCAGAGAGGGACTATAGTTTACAGCCCATCATTTTCCCTACCCAGAACTTTGGTTTGGGGATACCTGAGCTATTTGAGACGCTAATCTCTCCCATTCAATGCTGATGAACATCCTTGTCATAGAGCCATCCCAAACCCGGGCTCTATCCATCAGCTCTTGTAGAAATTCCAGATGTCAGAGACAGCTGGAAAGCCCAACGAGTCATAATTAAACACGGAAGCCCTTTTCAGAAAGCAATGGATTTTTAAAATGTCACCCTGGTAAACTACTTTTGGGTCATTTTTAAACCATGGCCCAAAATGTGCCCTGAAGTTTCGACTGGATATACACCCTTCAGTTCCTGCCCTGAAACACTGAGCCATGTTACAGCACAGCTGTTAAAGAAGCTGCCACTTCCACCTCAAAGGTGGATGCAACAATGCAGTAATGAGCCAAGCTATTTCTTCCTACCACATTGTAAATGCTAAATATGTACTAATACAACAGGAATATGGAGAAAGAACACAGAGCATCAAGATATAAGAGGAGCACTCAGGAGCTATTGACAGTTTTCTTTCTGCCACCACATTTACCATGGCATAATAAAAAAGATAATGTGATAGGACACAATTGAATAAGAAAAACTAGTTATACTATAATATGAGATTATACTACTAGATTATACCATAATACTAAATGCCATTATTGGACACTTGCTATGGACCAGGCACTAGAGACACATCATCTTGTGTAATCCTCACAGCCCTGTGAGATTGGGACCATCATCTCCATTTTATAGATGAGAAAACTGAGGCTCAAGAAAGTTCCACACAACTAGGAAAGAGAAGCATGAGGACTCTAACATAAGGCTGTATGTCTCCCAAGGCCTCCAGGTAATTCTGATGAAGGCTAACGTCTGAGAACCACCGAACCACACTAACCTCTGTGTCGTACCACCAAGTCCTGCTGAGTAAAGCTTCGTCACGGTAAGATACCTAATCACCTCTCAGGTCAGGTACAGGGTGCATCTGCTCATGCGGGGTTCAGGGTTGCATGTAGAGCACTTCTCTAGAGAACTTGGAAAAATGAAAACCTGCTTGTTCTCCTTGTCCCTGGACACCAGCATTATAACAAAACTTAACTGTACCCTTAAATGGCACTAACACTAAGATTTCTAGGCATACCTTAGCAATGAGGTAACCAATTTTTGTTTCTTAGCAGACAGTCAAAGAAGCCTGAAACACAAAGCTTTGCCTGCCCCTCAGTACTCTCGATTCTTCACGGATACTTAGCCTAAGGTCTTCTTAAAATCCAAATGAAGATGTATCCTGTGACACATACTCTCACGAATAAGCTGAAAATCACCCTATTTTACAAACAATAAATCATCTCTCTTCAAATTCATCACAATTCATTGACCAGGGAGAATATGACCTTGACATGGAGCTTGCAGCCACTTTTTAAACAATGATCCACTTTTTAACATTTTATGGGGAAAGGGTGGCTTCTGCTTTAAAAAAAAAAAAAAGAGGGAACCAGAACAGCATATTTGAATTATGGGGATAGAAACAAAGTTAAATTTTACTCTTGACCAGAATTCAACTTCAGTTCACCAAAGAAAGTTTTCATCATAAAAGAGTGCTTTTAAGTTATGAACAGTAGGAAAGCGTATGATTTAGAAAGAGAACAGGTTCTACGTTATTTTAAGGATGATCATTCAAAAACTGGCGTTAATAAAGCCTAGTTTGTATGTGAGATTACATAAAATACTGTACAGCATCCTACTGCAAGGGCATCCCACTCCAGTACTCTTGCCTGGAAAATCCCATGGACGGAGGAGCCTGGTGGGCTGCAGTCCATGGGCTCGACAAGAGTCAGACACACTGAGCGACTTCCCTTTCACTTTTCACTTTCATGCATTGGAGAAGGAAATGGCAACCCACTCCAGTGTTCTTGCCTGGAGAATCCCAGGGACGGGGGAGCCTGGTGGGCTGCCGTCTCTGGGGTCGCACAGAGTCGGACATGACTGAAGCAACTTAGCAGCAGCAGCAGCATCCTACTGGCCAAAAGGTAGATTACTTCTTATTACCTCCCTCTTTGGCCAGTCAGACGCTAAACCTTCTGGCAAGCAGAGACTCACATCCAACTGGAATGTCAGCATTAAGAAATGTCCTCTCTGGGACTTCCCTGGTGGTCCAGTGGCTAAGACTCTGCCCTGCCAATGCAGAGGGCCCAGGTTCAATGCCTGGTAAGGTAACTAGATGTTGCAACTAAGAGTTCATATTCTGCAACTAAAAATCCCACATGCCACAGTTAAAACCCCAGCTAAAATCTGGCACAGCCAAATAAATAAATAAATATTTTAAAAAGAAATTTCTTTTCCTTTTGAAAACTGAAAGGTGTAGGGTCTTCCTTCCGCCCTTAATGTAGTCATCAGTGGCTTCTCCCTTTCACTGTCTATTTTACCCTGACAATTTCCACTTTCCTCAGCACTCTTTCCATTCCACTCTAGTGTTCACTTTCCCACCAAACTCAACCATGAACTTCTCTCTCTATCCTGGAATGCTGGTTGATGCTGGAAAACAGCTCTCTATCGTCTGAGGCCGTTCTAGTCCATCTCAAACTTAGCTCAGCCTAGAAGCAATGAACCGCTCCAGCTGTCCAACCCCAGATTAACGCCTCTTCTCCCTGCTCCCACCCCACCCTCCCATTCTGGCCCAAGGCTCTCAGGCCACTGTGCTTTATCCTGTTTCATTCTGGAATTTCCATCATTCACCTCCCTATATCTAGTATTCCTCCCACTTGCAGACTGGAAAAACTGGTGTATTCCCTCTTTCTCCTTCTTTCAAGGCCATTCTACTAACAATGGTGAATTCCTACCCCCATTCTGTATACTTACCTTAGTTGAGATTTTATAATCAACGCTCAGACTTGTAAGCCCTGGATCCCAGCTAACCTCTGCTTCCTGGGCCCTCCCAGGGCAGTGGCCATCAAAGCAAGTTTTTATGTTTCTCACACCAACTCCAGATGACATTTGAATAAACTCTGGCTCATTATCCCACTCTCTTTCTCTATTCTGCATTTTTCAGTCTGTATAGTATCTCTAAACTTCCTATTTCCTTATGTGTAAATATATTTGTTTCTTCCCATATATCAGTTTTTCTCCCTAGCCCTACTTTTACCCAAGATCATCCTTCTCTTATGGGGTCACAAAGACTCAGACATGACTTAGCAACTGAATGACAACAATATCCTTCTCTCTTGCCCAAACCTTACTTATTCTAGCATGAAAGTTAAGAGTCTTAAAGGGTCTTCAAACTTTACTTTGGAAACATTATCCTGGAGATTTTAAGGTTCCACTTTTTCCTAGTTGGCCCTAAAATGGGACCAGTGATAACCACCTCTCTTCCCTCTTCACTGCCTATCCAACCCACTTCTGACTTCTCTTTCTGCCTTCCTTCTTTCTAATATTCAAATCCTTTCCTCCTATAATTCTGTTCCTCTAAAAGAATATGCTCTCTAAAACCCATAATCCAGACTCATCATGTTGAGAACCTTCCCTCCCCACTCCCATGTAGTGAACTATAGCACGAATAAGGCAAAGAGATGTCTGGAGGAACCCCTTTTGCTTCCCAAGAAAGTTTACACTCCTGAGAAAGAAAGGGATCCTCCTTCCCTCCCTATCCTCTCCTGGTAAATCAACACAGCCAGATCTACAAGTGCCCTTGGTACAGCCACCATTTCCTGTGGAACTGCCTTCCACTCTGCCCAATCCAGACTCCAACTGCGGGGCTTGACAGGGACTCAGCTTTCCTCTGCCCTAGCCCAACAATCTGCCATCTCCTCCTTGTGACCTAAAGAACGAGCCCTCCTTAACCCAGACATCAAAGTCCACCCCACTTCCTCCATCAGCGACTTCTCAGGGCCAGAACATAAAGAAACCGACCTACCTTTGCTGCAAACCTAGCGATAGGGTCAGCCCTCTTATTAATGACGCCAATGTGAGTAAGGCTCTGTGCCCCATGGCCTGTGCCTCTTGTCCCTTACATCCACCCCCAGGGCAGCTGCCTCACTTGCCGTGTCAAAAGATAAGTCTGCCTAGCAATGTCCACACAGCTTAGTCAAGATGGCCATGTCCCTCCTCAACTCCATCAGCCTTCAGATTGTCTTAACTTCCATAACCAAGCCTCCTGCTTCTCCTAGCTCCCCCAGTCTCTCCTACTAACTTTGCTACTCCATCAATATTTAACAGGTTCCTCACTCTACATTTTGCTTCTATTTGGAGTCCCTGGATGATTTATAGGATTAGGTTACCCCCATTTAATCCCCAGTGGAATCCTCCAAATTTCTTTCCTACATAACTGTCCTCTTCAGTACTACATGGTGACATCACCATCCAATTTAAGTACCCCTAAACTCTGCTCCATTGTGCTACCTACCGTCTCTCCCAAAATAAAGCTTCCCCTCTCCCAACATTCAAGGACAGGACAGGTAAACAGAAAATTAAGTGGCCTTTAAAGTCCCTTCCAATGCTGTAATTTTATCATCAACCTAATCCACTCCCAACCCCAAACGCATCCTGCATTCATTTCCCCTGAAATACATTTCAGCGGAGTGACTTTGAGAAATAGCCTTCTAAGCTGAAAGACCCACGGGCTAACCAGGGTAGCACAAACCTACCAATGCACCCAAGAAGTGTCACCAAACATTTTTGCAATTGTACTCCACCTATGTGCCCAATCGCCTGGAGAGTATTCATTCGGCTGTCACAGAAGTTACCAGGCTCCCTTCCCACGCTAGCATAAAGAGCCCCTAAACTGGGCTAGACTCCTGGGCTAGCCTCGTCCTCACCAAGATACGCTTGTCCTTACTGTCTACTCCAGGAGACACCAAGAATGAGTAAGTATCACCGCATCAACAGCTTCATTCAAGCAACGTCTAAAATTTTCAAAACAATAAAACAAAAACAGTGCTTCCACCGCGGGTGGGGTGGGAGGGTGGAACAGAAGCCCCCACCCCCCACACCGGCCTCCGGGGTTTGCAGTCTGCTTGCCTTGTTCCTTCCCCTTGACCACGTCTTTCCCTACAACGATCTCCCCCACCTCCATAACTCGAAATCCCCAGCTGAGGTGCGGCCGGCTCCTCCCAGCCTTGCCCCGTACGTCCCTCTGGCCCAGCCTTCCTCTCGGCGGGACCCCGGCGAGCAGGGCCCCCTCCATCGTCCAGTTCACCTCCCGGTCCCTTCCCGGGCCCCTGGGCACCCCCGCAGGGCTCTGTCCCGAAGCAGAACCTCGACGAGCCAAGCCCACGAGGCCCGTCGCGGGACCCACCCCCCGCTTCCTTCTCCCAGCACCTCGTCCTCCATGCACCCGGCCCCCGGGGCTCTCCGTCGTCCTCGTCCGGGCTCGTACCGCCCCCCGTCGGGGGCTCCACCCCCCGCCTGCCCCCGCCCCCAGGCCGGCCCCCTCCCCACCGCGCGCCGCCGGCGCCCTCTGCCCCGGCACGGGACTCCCTTTGGCCTCCGTTCCCCGCCCAGAAGCGGCGGCGGCGGCGGCTACGGCGGCGGCGGCCCCAGCAGGAGCAGCAGCGGCGGCGGCAGCGGCGGCGGCGGCAGCAGCGCCGCCCCGGCCCCGCCCCGCCGCCCGCCGGAGCCCCACGCCCCGCCCGCCCGCCCCGCCGCGGGACTGCTCCCCCCGAAGCCCACCACTAAGCCCCCCCGCACTCCCCAGCCGCGATCTGTTCGAATCCAGCTCAGCCGGGCCTGCTGTCCGTTCCTCACGCCCCTCAGGACCCGGGGTGGGGGAGCCCTGGGGTTCGTGGCCATACCTCTCCCTCCTTCCCCAAGGGCTGAGGGATTGCCCCTGATCCCGAAACCCGGCCCAGTAACCGGAGCCTCCCTCCTTGCAGCCCTCGGCTTTGCTCTCAGACCCCTCGCCTTCAGGCCTGGCGCGAAGCGGGTGGAGAGCTTGCACGCCGGGATCTCCCCCCTGGCTTGCCAGGGCTAGTATGAATTACCCCCATCTCATCCTCCTTCAATTTAAGCCCCTTCCACGCCGCGCCCGGCCCGGCGGCCCCCGCCCCTAGAGCGAGGGCAGCGGAGCCAGGGCGCTCCGAAGTCATCCCCCGCCTTTTTTCCAGGGACTCGGATAATTGCCCCTGCCCCCATCACAGCACTCCCACTCCCGAACCCAGGCCCCGCCGCCACCTAGGGGTACCCCTTACCCTACGGTTCCTGCACCCCGACACCAGGGAGAAAGCAGCCCTTCAGAGCACCCGTCGCACCTCCCCTCTGAGGTTGGAGGGTATTTTCTCCTGCTCTCTTCAGGACTTCATCACGGACAGCCCCCCCCCCCAAAAAAAAAAAAAAAAAAAACAAGCCCTTTCTCGCCCTGCCCTGCTGGCCAGCCTCCCTTCGGATCGTCGGATCCTCGGAGCAGGGGGTTGGGGCCAGGTAGTTAACAAGACCGATTCCTCCACCTCCCTTTCCGAGGAGTGGGGTAATTCCAATGGTTTCCCCCCCAGGATCAACCCGACCCCCGTTTCCATGGAGACCCCCGCCCAGCCAGGAAGAAGACTCTCGGATCGTGGTGAACAAGTCTCACCTGGCTAAGGGAAGAAGGGGTGAGGAGGGGGTAGGGTAGGGCACGGATGGGGTACGAAGGTGGGAAGTGGAGGGGAGCTGTCCCAAAGGGAGGGGCGAGGGCAGATTGAGCTCCAGGGAGCGCTACGTCCGGGGACACGAAGAGGACGGCGCCCCCGGGGGACATGCAGAGCGGCCGCGGGGCGAAGAAGGGACAGGGTTGGGGAAAGGCTTTAGGTAGAAAGGAGCGGGTGGGGGATATGAGAAAGCTGGGGAGTCAAAAGGGGTGGAAGGGTTGGGGGAGAGAAAAAAAAGACGCACCTGTTCCCGACTCGGCTCCGCGGGGAGGCTCAGGCCGCCACCCGGACTCCCTCTAACCCCTTCAGAGCCACCACCCGCCTAATACTGCCCCGATCTGATGCCCCCTCCGCCCCTTATTGCCACCGACCTCCTTCTCCTCTCTCTCGGCGGCGGCGGCGGCGGTCGGACTCTAGGAACTGAGAGGAAGAAGGGAGGGCTCAGCAAAGCGGAGGAGAGACAGAGCCACACACTGGCAGCAGCCGCGGCGAGCGAAAGAGTGAGGGGGAGAGCGGTGTGTGTGTGTGTCTGTGTGTGCGAGCGAAGCCTGGTGGAGTGGGTGCCGGTCGCAGGGCTCGACGGGAAGTGGAGTCCGGTCGGGTTCGCGGGTGGCGCCGGCCCCCGCTCTGCGGGACTACAACTCCCAGAATGCTGCCTGCTCGGGGGGAGGAATAGGGAGGAGGAGGCGAAGGGAGGGAGCAAGCAAGAGAGGGAGGGACGAAAGCAGGGAGCAAGCGGCGGCGAAGGGGGCAGAGCCAAGCAGCCCCGGTGACACTGGGAGGGGAGGGGAGGAGGAGGGGATCGCTGCGAGGACCGAGCGGATTCCGGAGAGGGAGGCAGCGGTGGCTGCAGCAAGCCGGCCAAAAAGCTAGACTCCCAGGAGAGGCGAAGGTGCTCAATTCGAGGGGCTGCAGGAGCCCCACGCCCCCCCACCGTACGCTCCACCAAGGGGGAGGTTGAGGAAGGGAAAAGATCAGTGCACCACGGTCAGGGGTTTCTCTCTTTCTTCCAACGCTCTCCACCTTATGCCCCGACCTGACTTTCTCAGGCCACCGGTGCTGGATCCAATGTGCAAATCCGGAGACCCCCGATCTCCCTTGCCCAGCAGCACGGAACAGACGCATTCAGTCCCCTTCTCCCAGGGGCCTGAGGGAGGCTCCCCTTGCTGGCAGGGCGTGACTCCCCCCTTCTTCCCGCCCCCCCTCGTCGCCACCCCTCATCTCCCTCCCCGGAACCCCTCCCTTGAAGCCGGGGCTCGCGTCTCCCTCCCCGCCAAGAAAGGGAGTCCCTCGGGGGCGACTACCCAGCCCCCTCCCTTATACTGGGCCCTTACCCACCAGTATCCCCTTCTTTAGTGTTGCCCCCCCTCACCTAAGTAATAGTGGGGGCGACCTGAGTTGGACTGGTGGCTACTTTTCCTCCGAGACCAGCCGTCCTTGGCCACGCCGACCCTGTGTAAAGACAGAGAAGCACATTAATACTGCCGTTCCTCCCCTCGAGTTCGGATGCCCGTGGAAATGGCTCACAAGGAAAGAGGGGTTGGTAGTGGAAGTGAGCTGGGGGTGAATCCCAATCCTCAAACCTCATCCCACGCGTGGAAATCCAGAGATTCGTCCTCTTCCTTAAAAACCATCAAATCGCTTGGGGAGGGGGGGCGTTAGTTGGGGTAAATTAGCTAAACCCCAATGTCCATGCGACTCGAAGCGACGCTACATGTAGGAATAAAGATAGGAACTAGGCTGCCGCCGCGAGAGGAAAAGTATACCCACCCCCCGCCGTCGTCCACCCCCAAACACACACCCCTAGAAGAGTCAGATGGCCGAGTAAGGCGGGGGAGGCGGTGGGAGTGCTGGAGAGTAAAAAGGTTGTGGCGGGGAGGGTCCGCGGCCCCCTGAGAGCAGAATCCAGATGCTAAAGAGGTTGGGGGGGTGGGTGTGCGGCATAATTGCAGACACTGTCTCTCCGAGCTTTTCCCGGAATCGCCGCCGAACACCGTCTAACACTCGTAGTTGCTTACCAGTCAATCCCCTAGCCCCATTTGTGCGCGTGAGGCGGCCGGAGCCCGGGAAGCCCGGGCACAAACTCCGCGGAAGCTGGCCTTCGCCGCCGCCGCGCTACCACGGGCCTCCCTCCCTTTGCTGGCGGCCCCGCCGATCTACCTTCGCCCCCGGCCGAGGCCAGACCCCGCTTCCAACTCCACGCCCCTACTCCACCCCCAGCCCCCCCTCCCCTCGCCCTCTCCCCGCGAGTCGGGCCCAGCCCCTAGCACCGCCCCGCCCTACCGCTCGGTCCCGAGCCCAGCAAGTGCCCCGAACTCGCCCCCCGCCCCCACGCCCAGGCCAGTCCGGCCGGGCCTGGTTTCCCCCTCCCGCCGCGCCCCGCCCCCGAATCCACGTCCTACTTCGCCACCCAACTCGGCCCGGTCCGGGTTCGGCCCGCGCCCAGGCCACTGGAGTCCCCGGTTCGGTCCGGTGTACGGCCACCCACCCCGCCCTTGCCTGGGTGCTGGCCTGGCCCGCTGCCTGCGCCCGCCGAGCCGACTCAGGCGCGCGGTCCGGGTCCTGGTCCCGGTGCCGGCCTCGGTCCCGGCGGCGTTGCCGCGTCTCGCCACGAGGGCTGGGTCCACGCAAGATCCGAACCCGCGCGGGGTGGGGGCGGCGGAAAGCAAGTTTCTTTATCTCCCCTCCGCCCCCGCCGCAGGGCCGCGCCGTCCCCCCCCTCCCACGGCGCCCCCTTCACCTGGGCAGAGCCCCTCGCCGGCTGTCGCAACTTTGCTCTTCTCCACGCTGCCGGGGAAGCGGGCGAAGCGCGAGGAGGAGGGAGGTGGCGGGGGGTGCTGGATCAGGCCGCTGGGCTCCGGGAGGACACGTGGGGGAGGAGGGGAAGGAGGAGGAGGAAGGGGGGGCGGGCCTGCAGTTCTCGGGGCTCCCCCTGCCAGCCCCGGGGAAGCCGGAACCTCGCCAGGCAGCCGCAGACCCCGCACTGGCCACGGGGGAAGAACGGAGCCACCTTCCCCGGCCAGCCCTTGGCTCCAGGAAGGAGGGGGGGCGAGCAACGCCGCTCGGGGTCGGAGAGCAAGCGTTTTCGCTCGAGCTTTCTGTGTGACTCTCTCTCTCGGTTTAGCCTCTGTGTAAGCGGGTGGTGGTTAGGGTCTTGCGTGCGCGGGGTGGGGGGCGCCCTCGCCGGACGCCCCGCCCCTCCCCCGGTCCCCCACTTCCCTAACCCGGGCGACCTCGGTGCGTGGCTCCGACGCTTGGGCACCGAGGCCGCCCGCGGGTGCAGCCCCAGCCCCGGCGCCGAAGTGGGACAGGTGCTGGGGAAGGGAAAATGCCGGGGCTCGCTGCCTCGCTTCGCGTCTCCGGGGCGTCCCACCCATCGTGGCAACCGCCCCGGCTGCAAACCTCCCTAGGCAGACCTCAAAGGGCAGCCCCCGGCCTGGGCGTGGAGACATTGGGGTGGGGGGCGGGAGTGAGAGGCCCGAGGGAGGAAGGAGGAGGGGGCGAAAGGTCTGTAAAGGGGGAAGCCTGCACGACTCGGGCCAAAAACCTGGCTCGAAGAGGATTCAGCTTCTGCCCGCTTTCTCTGGGCTCCTCAGACACCAAACTGAACCCCTTGACCCTTACCCTTTACCCTAACGACTCCTTTCCTAGCTAAAGGAATAAATCCTCCGACGTGTTTACATCCCAGGCTATCCGTGGGACTGAAGGGCTGAGAAGCCTGCGGTCCGCACTGGAACTCTGATGACTTTAGATTAACTCTGAGGAGGAGAGCAGCTTGCGATGGATCTCAAGCTGCTGGCCTTCTTGCTTTCAGTCTTTGGGTGTTTCTTAGCAGTTCCAGCCCTGAGTCCCTGGTGGGGACTTCAAAGGCATGGCCTCAACCTAGAGGGTATTAGGGGAGGTGCCCAGCAGTTCCTGGAGGGTTCAGGGCATTATTGTCAATGGAATGTGAAATGAATAGCAGGAATTTGAAAAAAATCTTTATGTGCAGATATATTGATATTATTTATTACATATTTATCTATACTAAGGAAGCCAGAGGGTGATTTGGACTAAAAGGAAGCCCAGCAGGATTAATGTCTTCCTCCTCCTTCTCCCCGCCCCCCCCCAACCCCTGCCTTTGTCCTAGGCCCAGAGGTTCCATCCCTAAGCTATGGGGTGTCTTCTCTCCTTTGGAAGGACTTTAGAGATGGCAGTTGAGACTTGCCTGGTATGTCTGCCTCACCTGGTTTGAAGGATGCCCGTGAGTACTGTGAAGGAGGGCAAGCCATGAAGGCTGCAGTGGTTTTGCTTTTGAGGCCTGGCCTTCTGCGACCCCTCTTGCTTGTCCTCACCAACCTCAAAATCTATTGCCAGCAGTGAGGACAGACTGCTTGCCATTTTACTTTGCTTGGGGACCCTCTTCACTAGCTGTTTTACTTGACCACTCCCATCCTGCCATGCACCCCATGCACATACATTAAAAAGTGCTTGGCCTTAGTTGCACCAAGGGAAAGTGAAGATTTGGAAATGATTTGTTTAAGCTAATCAATATATGAACTCAGAATGCATTCTTAAAGGGGGGAAATTGCCTCTATCAGGCCTGATAACGCAGACCCCACCAATTCTGCTTTGATTCACATTGGCCGTCTTCAGTGATTTTAATTAACCTGGTAATTACTGCATCTCCACGTGTCTTAAGGCCTTAGGGCTACTTTGCTCCTTGGTTTGAGGCTGAGATGGATTTTGGACATCTCCATTCCCTCTCGTTTGTGTCTCACCATTTGGCTGCATCATTTATCTGGCGAAATGAAGGTTGGGGCAAGATGGTTATTTCCTGGCTAAAGCTCTAGCTTTTCTGAGCCCTTTCCTGTTGGGGGCCACACTTCCTGCCCTACAGGAGATGATGGGAAACCAAGGAGCAGGGTAGGGAGAGCTGTGGGAAACCTTGTAAAGAATGTAGATTTAAATGATTGTTTTATTTGAGGCTAGAACCACGATATCATCATCATAATACCTTACCTTTGTACAACATCAGAGTGTTTACAAAGCCCTTTCGGTTGTGTTATTTCATTTGTTTCTCACTACAGCTCTTAATTTTGTAATTGAGGAAACTGAGGCCAGGAGCGGCTATGAGCGGCTAGCTGAAGGTCACATGGCTAGTGAGTTCCTGAACCAGGATTCAACCTCAGTAATCCTGTTTCCACATACGGAGCTCCTTTTAATATGGTATGGGGCCTCCATTTCATGTCAAAAATATTCCCTTTCAGGCAGATTTGTTTTTCTAGTTGTTTCTCCCATCAATAACAGCTGGACTCAGAGAGGCAGCTTGTTGTAATGGAAAGAGGATTGTTTGGAGAGTTCTAAGAATCCCATCCCAGTTCTGTCTTGTCGATAGCTAGCAGTGGGACCTCAGGCAAGCCCTAGCATTTAAGCAGTGCCAGCCTTGTGCCAGGTAATGTGTTTTGGGTCTTCCCCATGCTCTAAAATATAGAAATCAATGCACCTATCATACCTCCCTCACAGGCACACACCTGAGCATCAAATGAAATAATGGATGGGAAAGAATTTTGTACACTGTCAACTACTAGGCTCATACAAGAGTTTTTATTATTAGCGTTGGCACCACCAGCCCCCTTAGATGTGGCACAGAGATTTAGGGGTGACACTGGCCTGAGCCCTGTCTTTGTGAACTGACCAGACAAAACAGGGCATTGGGAGGTGGTGTCCCAGGGTAATTTAGGCCCCAAACCAAACCTCTGGCTAAATTCATAGGATAATTGCTTCAATTCTCTGCTTTGTTCTGCAATCACAGGCCTTGTCTCTCTGGTAAAACAGCCCAGTCCTATGACAACAACAACAATAAAATCCCAGTGGTTTAGATCTTTAGACTGTCAGAATGAAGCAGATTTGCAGCTTCTGGTCATCCCTTCAGTCCCTGCAGTTGAAGGTGAAGTCAGGTGAAGGTGAAGTCAGGTTTGGAATCCAGGGTCTCAAGCCTGTCAAAGGACTTATGCTAAGTCACCCTACTTGAAAGCAGACCAGAGGAGATCAGGGTTCAGAAAGAGACTTGCAAATATGGGGAAAGAATGGGGCTGGTACTAGACTGACTGTTAGTTACACACACTATGTGCTCTCCAGTGTTTCACTTTATCTCCTGGGTAGGGCCACAGAGGGCAATTCATTGCCAGTATTCGTATAAATTTCAAATGCACCTTATTGCCGCAGGTTGCTGCTGGAGATGCGTTCCAGCAGCTCACTGCAGCTGAGGAAGGCCTGGTCTCTGGCCTCTCAGAGCCCCGGGTCTAGATGGGGAGACAGTGTGTCTGGTTAAACTTAACTCTGTAAACAACTAACAACCTTTCTGGATTTTATAGCTGGAGGGGGGGAAATGAGGAAGGGGGCTAAAATCACCCCGGAGCCCTCTCCAGGTCAAGCCTCCTCCCTTCCTGAAGACTCCTAGGCACTTAACAAGGTTCTTAATCAAACAGTGTTAGAGGTGGAAGGAACTCTAAGAAATCAACTGACCTCCTGAAAAACTGGCTGTGACAGCAGGCTGCCAACAAAATCAAGTCCATGAGTCCTCACCTAACTTTCAGGGCCCTCCCCGATTTGATTCCAGCCTTCTTTCCTTCTGTGTCCCTCACAGGGCTTCTGTTCTCATCAAACTGGCCCTCTTGGCATTCCTTGGACAAGATGAGCGCTTCCTTCACTGTTCCCTCAGCTTTATCTATGCCCTTCTCAGCTTGTTGAAATGGCACTCAACCATTACTCAAGCCTGCTCTTTCCTGCCACCTCTTATCCCCCACTCCCTGACCCCACAGTACTGAATTGGTCCCTTTACTTAACACTTCTATGCTCTGCCTATCTATCTTTCCAACCAGATTTTCCCTTCCTTGGATGAAGGAACCCAGTATTTCTCATCTGTGTATCACAGCCTGCATCCTCCCTTACCAATGTTGTCCACCCTTGCATGGAGTTGGCCCTCAACAAGTGTTTGTTAAGTGAATGAATGAATGGATGATCTAATCCAACCTCTTTATTTTATAGTGGACAAACTGAGGCCCACAGTTAGTTTTCTTTCCAGCCAGTTATTAAAGACTCAGTTTTAGCAGAATTCTCCAGTGGTCCACTGGTTAGAGTCACAAACTTCCACTACAGGGGGCATGGGTCCGATCCCTGGTCTAAGAACTAAGATCCCTCATGCCATTCAGCCAAAGAAAGGAAAAAAAAAAGACTCAGTTTTAAATCTTGGTCCTTTTTAGTCTTTCTCTTCCCATTTAGTGGTTTCATACAGTCTCTGAAGTTAGACAGATGTGGTTTGAATCCTGGCTCTGCCACTTCCTAGCGATATTACTTTGGACACTCCACTTCTTTCTGAGCCTCAGTTTCCTCATGTATAAAATGGGACCTAATAAATATCTCCTGAAAATGTTTCGAGGGTCAAATGAATTCTTGTATGTTAAGTACCTCGTAAAGTGCCTTACCTCCAGTAGACATCCCATAATAGTTTTCTGGGTTTTGTGTTTAACGTGAGGAGTTTTTAAAGAGTTCAGAACTTGGGAGCACCTGCTGAATTCAAGCCTGGAAATAAAAGCCACAACCTGAACGCAGAGAAAAAGAGAGGTGTATTTTTGAAGAGGAGAATGGAATAAAATTTAGCTAGACTTTTCAGTCAGTCTGAAGAAGCTCAGGAACAGTTCTCAGCCCAGTGGCCCACATTCAGTGGGAACTCCCCAAATTCCAGTTCCTGGAGCGGTGCATTCCTCTGGTTGTAGTGGTGATTCTGTGTTGGCTTGGGGATGCTGACCCAAGATTGACGTGCCCTACTGAAGCTACACATGCTATTCTCACCCCTATCTGTGTGCCTACAGGACACCCTTCACCTGCCCAAATCCTTCAAACCCCATTTCCATGAAGCTTTTGCTGAATACTTTTGCCTCTGAACTCTTGACCCCATAGGTAAGCCCTGCTTAGCAGTTAGTTCTTTTCTGTGTTCTGTTCTACCTCTCCATCTGAGGGCAGGCACCTTGTCATAGGCATAGAAGGTGCATCCCTCACAATACCCAGCAGCATTCAAGGAGGCAGCACTCCAGGAATACTTTGGGATTGTTTGACTGTAGGTGTTCAGTGGGGGCATGGGACCCTTCAAGTCTCACCCACACTCTATCATTTCCCACCCCCCCTCAACCTACCCCCCTGTACACCACACTTCTCAAATCATCCACCCCCAGGATACCCCAACCTTTTCAGTAGCCATCTTCTCTCTTAGAATTTGCAAATATCTGGAGGGCAAGGGCCGTGTGTTACTATGTCCTCTGCACAGCCCAGCATAGCACTTCCGACATTAACAAACTAGAGTAAGCACATGGTTTTGTTACTATAGATAACTTGGTAAAGATACCATGCTTATTTCGGGACTGTGTGTTTATATGTATTCTTGTGTGTCTGTTCTTGCTCATTAAACTTCAAGGGGCTCCAGAGGAAGAATTGTCCATTTTGGGAAGGCAGTCGCAAAATAAAAAAGACAAGTTGAGACCTGGGATTTAGATTTTTTTTTTTTTAAAGCTAGGAAGCCAGTGTTTTCTCTTCAGTACATACTCAGTTTAAATGCTCATACGGGGACTTATCCAGTGGTCCTGGTGGTCCAGTGGCTAAGACTCCATGCTCCCAATGCAGCAGGCTCAGGTTCGATCCCTGGTCAGGGAACTAGATCCCATGTGCCACAACTATGAGTTCACACACTGCATCTAAAAGGCTGACATAAAGAACAGCCTTTTGGACATAGGAGGAGAAGGAAAGGGTGGGATGATTTGAGAGAATAGCATTGAAACATGTACATAATACCATATTTAAAATAAATAGCCAGTGGGAGTTTACTGTATAACTAGAGGAACCCAGAGCGGGTGCGCCACGACAACCTGGAGTGGGGAGGGAGGTAGGAGGGGTTTCAGGAGGGAGGGGTCACATGTATGCCTATGGCCCATTCATGTTGATGTATGGCAGAAGCCATCACAATATTGTAATTATCCTCCAATTAAAATAAATAAATTTTAAAAAGAAATGCCAAATACAATTCCTAAATGTGCCTCTAAAAAAAATAAATAAATAAAAGATCACAGGTGCCACAACTAAAAAAAAAATCCCGCATGTCACAACTAAGACCCAGTGCCACCAAATAAATAAATATATATATTTTAAAATAGCAACACCAAAATTTCTCAAATTTAATATACACAAGTCTTGTGGGCTGTGCTGCCAAAATTCAGATTCCAAGGCACCCACCCACCTGGGCTCTAATTGAATAGGTCTGAGGTGGAGCCTTATACTCTGAATTTCCAATAGTTGCTACTGGGAAGTTGGAACCAGAGGATTCCTAGATGACCCCTTGAAAGACATTGAGCACTCTTTCCATTGTCATTTTCACCCAGTCAGTCAGTTCAGTCCCTCAGTCCTGTCCAACTCTGCATTTTCACCCAGGGGCCCCCAAAATTTTCACTGCCAAAGGTTTTATGAGTTTTCCCCTCACAGGCCCCATTTTAAACACATGTAAATTAGTGTGTGCTATACATTGTTGCAAGGATCTTACAAATAATAACTTAGTATAACTTCTTTTTTTAAATTTTTTTTAGTTTGCTTTTTTATTTTTTTAATATAAATTTATTTATTTTAATTGGAGACTAATTACTTTACAATATTGTATTGGTTTTGCCATACATCAACATGAATCCTCCACGGGTGTACACATGTTCCCCTCAGTATAATTTCTTAAGGTAAATATTATCATTTTCTCCTTTTACAGATGAAAAAATTGAAGCACATAAAGGTTCAGTGACTTGCTCAAAGTTGCCCAGTTAGTAACTTTTTTTTTGACCACCCCCCATGCCATGTGATACCTTAGTTCCTTGACCAGGGATCAAACCCATGACCTCTGCATTGGAAGGCAGAATCTTAACCACTGGACCACTGGTGAAGTTCTAGTAAGTTTTTTAAATGGAGATCAAATTTACGTAACATAAACTAACAACTTTATTTTATTTTACTTTTTGGCCACACCGTATGGCATGCGGGATCTTAATTCCCCGAACGGGGATTGAACCCACTCCCTCTGCAGTGGATGCCCAGAGTCTTAACCACTGGACCACCTGGGAAGTCCCTAAAGTAACTAATGTGTGCAATGCAGTGCGGAGGGGGGAATAAATTAGTAATTAGGGATTAATATATACACACTACTACATGTAAAATAGGTAAACAGCAAGGACCTACTGTATAGCACAGGAAACTACTTAATATCTTGTTAAAATCGATAATGGAAAAGAATCTTTAAAAGAATATGTATATATGTGTGTACATAACCAATATACTTGGTGTACACTTGAAACTATCAAAATACTGTAAATTACCTATAGTTCAGTAAAAAAAAGAATAAATGAATGTTCTATAAAAACATTCCATATTAAAAAATTAGAAATCTAGAAAATATTTGTCAATGTTGGCATTAACAATAAATTCAACACTGAAAAATAATAAAGTATGCAATTGCCTGGTATTTAGTACAGTCACAGTATTGTGCAACTACCTCCTGTGCCTAGTTCCAAAACATTTTCATCACCCCAAAATGAAACTCCATACCTGTTAAACAATTGCTCCCCTTTTGACCTCCCCCTAGACTCTGGCTACTTCCTATCTGCTTTCTGTTTCGACAGATATACCTATTCAGAATATTTCATCTAAGTGAAACCATATAATATGTGGCTTTTTGTTTCTGTATTCTTTCATTTCAGTATCATGTTATTGAGGTTCCTCTGCATTGAAGCATGTATCCTCATTCTTTTTTATGACTGAATAATATTCCATAGTATGGATGCACCACAATTTGTTTATCCACTCCCAGCTACTAAGTTTTGAAATTGGGATCTGAATCCAGGCAATCTGGTTTCAGAGTCTGTGTTCTTAACCCTCTGTATTCAAAATATTTATCTCCTGGTGGTCCAATGGCTAAGACTGCATGCTCCCAATGCAGGGAGCCTGAGTTTGAGTCCTAGTCAGGGAACTAGATGCTACATGCCACATCTAAGAGTCCTCATGCTGCAACTAAGTATCCTGCATGCCGCAACTAAGACCCACCCAGCTCAGTCAAATAAATAAATCAAATCAAAAAATATTACAAAATTATTGACTTAAATGGGATATATTTTAAGTAAGAATTTTTCATTGAATAATGTATCAGATACATGTAAAATTGGGCCAGAACTTCAGCCCAAGCTAGTTACACCAAGGTCATTTAATTCTGGCCAAAGCTAAAAACACTCTCCTTTGTAGCTAACCTCTGCAACCACCTGCTGGTATGTTTCACTAGACCTTATGAAATACCAGCGTAATGCATTGATTCTCTCTCAGGCTATTATGGGTTCAGGGACCCCAGTTTGGGATTCACTGATTGCAAATCCCTGTAAGACACCCAGTCAATGGAGAGATTCTATTGAGTTGCTCATTAATGTCTACTGACAGTCTAGGAAGTGGGCTCATACATGTCAGAAAGGTTTTCCACACCAAGAAGCTAAATAAGAAAGGAGTTGAAAATTAACCTTTACTAAATTGGCAAATTCCGGGTTTCCCTAGTGGCTCAGTGGTAAAGAATTCACCTACCAATGCCAGAAACACAGGTTCAGTCCTGGTCTGGGAAGATCCCACATGCCATGGAGTAGCTAAGCCCATGTACCGCAACTACTGAACCTGTGCTCTAGTAGAGCCTGGGAGCCGCCACTACTGAGCCCATGTGCTGCAACTACTGAAGCCTAGAGCCTGTGCTCCACACGAGAGAAGCCACTGCAACGAGAAGCCTGCACACCACGGCTAGAGAGTAACCCCCGCTCGCCACAACTAAAGAAAAGCCCTTGCAGCAATGAAGACCCAGCACAGCCAAAAATAAATAAATAAATAAATAAAATGTTTAAATTGGCAAATTCCAAAATCTGGAAAATCATTCTGCTTCAATGTTCTAGTTAACTAACTAGAGTTTCCCCACCAAGGGTGCACATGGCTATGTACTGGGGACCAATAAGACAGCCCTTTAACTGCCCCCACCGAATGCAAACTAGTACAGCCACTATGGAGAACAGTGTGGAGATTCCTTAAAAAACTGGAAATAGAACTGCCATACAACCCAGCAGTCCCACTTCTGGGCATACACACTGAGGAAACCAGAATTGAAAGAGACACGTGTACCCCAGTGTTCATCACAGCACTGTTTACAATAGCCAGGACATGGAAGCAACCTAGATGTCCATCATCAGATGAATGGGTGAGAAAGCTGTGGTACATATACACAATGGAGTATTACTCAGCTATTAAAAAGAATACATTTGAATCAGTTCTAATGAGGTGGGTGAAACTGGAGCCTATTATACAGAGCGAAGTAAGTCAGAAAGAAAAACACCAATACAGTATATTAATGCATACATATGGAATTTAGAAAGATGGTAATGATGACCCTATATGCAAGACAGCAAAAGAGACACAGATGTAAAGAACAAACGTTTGGGCTCTGTGGGAGAAGGCAAGGGTGGGTTGATTTGAGAGAATAGCATTGAAACATGTATATTATCATATGTGAAATAGATCGCCAGTCCAGGTTTGATGCATGAGACAGGATGCTCAGGGCTGATGCACTGGGATGACCCTGAGGGATGGGATGGGGAGGGAGGTGGGAGGGGAGTTCAGGATGGGGAACACATGTACACCCATGGCTGATTCATGACAATGTATGGCAAAACCACTATAATATTGTAAAGTAATTACCCTCCGATTAAAATAAATTAATTAATTTAAAAAAACTGCCCCCACCAAAAGGTGACAGCCTAAGCCGGACTTCCCAGAGAGACCTTCCAGACCCAGAGTGTCTGCCCTGACAAAACCTGAGGTGAGAATGCTGTTCCAACACAATGCTAATCGCCTGATTTTTCTCCTGACTCTTCAAGGCTGTGGAAAAAAAAAACAAAACAAAACAAAAAAGAATCAGGCTTGCATCTCCTCTGGAGGTTTATGATACCTGAGCCACGTGTCTGAGAGCCCATTTGATGTTCTGAGCACTGCCCTCTCCAGAGGAGCCCCTTGTTGCCCAATCAGAGACCCAACAACCAGGGCTGGATTCAAAGCCATTAGCCCTGGCTTCTCTCCGCAGAATAAAATGAACAGCAAGGAGAGCCTGAAGGGGGAAAGATGCTACAAAACATGTTGCTTGCAAGGCAAGAGGTGAATGGTGAGCAATGAAGGCTTCTTCATTTTTGTTGCCCCAGGGTCTAGCAGAAGGCCTGGCACTGATGGGAAAGCACTCAAAAACTGTTTGTTGATTGAATGACTGACTGAAAGAGAGCCTTCTTCTTGGTCTGGAGGTCATTATGGAGGCATTGTAGAGCCGCTCTGTGGGGTCAGAGAATGGAGGGAAGTTGGCATGGGTCTCACGCACCCTGCCAGGACCTACACAGACTATGTTTTTCTCTGCCTGAAAATTTCTCCCAGGCAAAGTTCTCAGAGCCTGCAAGTCTCAAAAGTAGATTCCTTGGAGCTCACTGTGTGCTTTATTCTGCTGAACTCAAGTCGGAGGGACTTAACAGTGCCATAGTGTTGTGCAGAGAATCTGATGAGAGCACCTATATAGAAGTATATTGAGAAAGACAGAAGGCCAGGGAATTCTTGTGAACTTACCAATATGGCTCTACACAGTCTAAATGACTCTTCGTATTACTTGGCCAAATAGGTTTCTATCTGTGGGTCTTATCACTGAACATGCACTTGTGCAGACACCCCCCCAACACACACACACACACACACATTTTATAATGTGGTAAACTCCTGTTTGGCAAAATCCAAATAACTACAACCCTCAAAGTGTCAGAATGCTCTTTATGAGATGTAATGCAATAATCCCTTACATTTTTAGAGGGCTTTGCAGGTCACAAAGTGCTTCCCCATCCATGACCCCATTTGTTTTTTGATTGATGTTCAGAATGGTCCTGACGCTTTGCAAGAGCCTAGGAGAGGGTCTTGTGAAGCATCAAAGAGTGATGACGCGTAGTGCCAGTGGCCTTGGCTGGGTGCAGGGCCTCTGAAGACCATGCCCCTAGTTGAGGCAGCGACATCAGGGGTACAGTGACTGTCACAGACTCGCAGGAACGTACCAGCACTTGGGGGATGGGGCTGGTGGACATGACGGCTAGAGCTGAAAGCTGAGACTCTTCTTCCCACAATCAGCATTAGGACACCAGAGGAGGCAGAAGGATGGGTGCACCCATCACTCTTTCCTTCCAGCAGCCTTTCCATCACTCAGAAGGAGTTTGTTCTGGGTGTTGAGAGTACAGAGACGAACAAGACTTGTCTCCTATGGCACTTCCCTGGCTGTCCAGTGGCTAAGACTCCCCACTCCCATTGCAGGGGGCCTGGGTTTGATCCCTCGTCGGGGAACTAGATCCCACATGCCACAACTAAGAGTTTGCAGGCTGCAACTAAAGATCCCACATGCCACAACTAAGACCTGCTGCAGCCAAATAAACAAGTAAATAAAATATTGCTTTACAAAAGTAGGTGCATTCATAACACAAAATAAGACGTGTCTCCTGGTTCTCCCTGGCCATGTGATTTGTGAGGTCTTTTCCCCTTCAAATTGCTCCTCGTTCAGTAGAACCCTAGCTTTCTAAGAGAAAATGTTGAGGGAAGAAGTTCCACCCAATCACTCCCTCCCATTTCCCTCCCTCTCTGTCTCTGAATCTCTTTCTCACACACACACACACACACACACACACACACACCCCTTCACTCAGGGCTACAAAAGCCTCAAGGCTAACCTGGCTGTGTCATGCTCCTCTATTAAGGAGAGAGCACTGAATAAATCAGATCCATGGGAGCAAAATGAAAATTCATAATGTGTAGTAACAATAATAGTAATCCCTCATATCTATATAGAACTTACTAGTTTACAAAACACCTCCATCTCTATTCCTTTATTTAATCCTGTGTCTAGTCATCATCTTTCATATTCACCTCCTGATTTTGATCTCCATCTACGATTGAAGCAAGACTAAGGCAGGGCTAAGAGTCCCTCTGCCCCTCACCTCCTTAGGTAATGAACCTGCTACCTGGTTTGTCTTTTTGCACCTTTTTCATTTTCTCTTCCCCCTTTCACTTGCTGTGTTGTCTGTAGAGCATGAAGTTGCCTATGACTCAGCTTCCCAGTCTCTTGGGAGCCTGGAACCCCATGGGAAAAGGCTGCTGATCAGTAGCCCCTCAAATTGGTCCACAAAGCCTTTGGCTCCTGCCAGGATGAGTGGGATGGGGAGGGGAGACTCTCTTCTTTGGTAGTTCCCAGATGAGCCCTAAACTACCTCAGCGGACTGGGCAGCCTGGCCTGGGAGACAAGGAGTAGTTTCCATAGAACAAGGAAAGGAGGATGCTGTGAGGTTTTCAGTAGGATGTAAAGGCAGGCTCTGAAGCTGAGAAGGCAGCCACTGAGTGCCGACATACAGAAGGAACCTGCTTCGTGCAGGAGAAGATGCTAGTGAAGGTGGAAGAGGAGCCCCATTGCATCCACTGGGTTTTTAGGCCTTTTCTTTTTTAACCCTAATTAGTTCACTCACTCTTGTTCCCTCCCATGCTCCCATATTCCCTTCATTTCTCCAGTCTCTTCACTGACCCGGTTCTCCCTCCATTCTTCTCAGGCAGCCCCAATTCGCTGAGCTAAAAATGCCCTCAGTGAAAGCCCACTCCAGGTTGTTCTGAAGCTGTCCCAGCCACACATTCTGGCACTCTCCCATCCCTCTCTCTACGTGGTACTTAGCACATGGCTCTGGCCACACCAGTCACACCCTCCACCTGGCCAAGAGCCAGCCCCCGATGGGAATGCCCGAGAAACTAGGGAGGAATAGGTGGTATGCTCTGGTGATCTGCAGCAGTGGAGGATCAAAGCCTGTCCTCCCCTGGTAGGAGGGGTCAGGGCCGTCAGTCCTGGCGGTTGCAAGCAGGGGGCCCAAACAGCAGGAGAAAGCTGCTTTTAGCAAGTGGCCAGGTTTAAAAGGGACGATTGTGCCTAGTGGTTGCCATGCTGGGATGGGTACAGAGACCCACGATCTC
The DNA here is from genome assembly GCF_029378745.1 of Bos indicus. NCBI lineage: Eukaryota > Metazoa > Chordata > Mammalia > Artiodactyla > Bovidae > Bos > Bos indicus. Next base: position 14,012,024 of record NC_091789.1, on the reverse strand, counting down.
CTCCCTTCAACCCTGGATGTGACCAGGAGTCAGTTGAGGCTTCCAGCCTTGCCCAGCCTTGGAAACTCCCTTCCTTCAGGAAAGGAGATTCATTCCAGCCCAGGAGCCCCTGGCCGAGCCCTCTTCCAGCTCCTACCCTGACGTTTGGGCCCGGCCGAGTTAGCATTGTCGCTCCGGCAGTGGCAGCCAGTGCGGGGCGGGAGTGTGTAATTGCAACCACTTCCTGCCCCAGCTTGCCCTAGGGCTGGCCCCGCCCCTGAGGACAGTCGGGGCGGGGCCCAGGTACAGTGAAGGAGTCCGATTGGTGGGGGGCTGGGGGGAGCTGCCGAGGGGGGCGGCCCTCAAGGGAAATCAGCTGAGACTCATAAAGGCCCGAGGGGGGTGCGGGGGTGGGGGGACGCCCTCGGTTTGAGCCTGCCGCACGAAAAGGGCTGGAGCCTGGGGCATTCTATTGGCACAATCCGTCCCTGCAGAGAAGAATCCAGACAACAGTCCCTCTTGAACTAGTATACGACTAGCTCCAATATTAGCTTTATTCATGAGCACTGCTCTCTCTGAGCAAGTTAGGAGTGAAAAGAGGCAAGGGATGGGGGCTGCTGAAAAGACTTGGGTGGTACACAACACCTTGGTCTGCAAGAGTCTTTCCCTTCCTGGAGCTTCCAGGATTCTCTGGCTGCTGGCATCATCGTCTGTCATCTGCGCAGGCCTCAGAACACCCATTGTGTGCAAAGTCTGTGCTACATCAGGTACCCTAGAGGTCCAAAAGAAGCAGAAAGCCATCTCCTTCCCCTCAGGGAACTGGACATTAGGGTGGCAGAGTGGGCAAAACGTGCCTTTGATAGTCAAAGATGTGCCATCCTCATGTATTAGCTGTGTGATCTTGGGCAGGTGCTTATCTTCTCTGAGCTTCAGTCTCCTGATGTGTCAGAGGAAGCTAGGGGTGGGGGTAAAGGTCAAATAAAACACACTTTGAAAGCTCTAAAGCACCCTACAAAGGCAAGGAAGGGATGCTCACGTTAAGTGGGGTGGAGGTGGGAGAGATGACCCTGATGGGGGGAAATGAATGGGCACCAACGATGAGGGCACAAGCTATCCACCGGAATGTTAAAGGAGCTTGCTGCAAAGGGGCTAGCAGAGGCAGGCGCGGGATGGGGTGGGTTAAGTCCTACCCGGGTTCCACTTGGAGGTGGGTCTGAGAGGAGAGCCCCCTAAGAAAAGGTGGGCAGGCAAGGTGGAGAAAAAGCCATAATTTCTCTCCTTTTGAAAAGGGCTTGCGATGGTCCTGGTTGCCTTAATCATGCCCATGTGAAGAGAGGCCAGCAGTGGGTGAGGAGTTTTGTCTGGGGGGAGGGGGTTGCCTGTCAGCCCTCGAAGGCAGCAGCTGGAAGCGCGCCGCTTGCTCGCATACCACGCCTGCAGCATGCACACGGCTCGCTGGAATGAGCCCGGAATGTCTCCTCTCCTCGCCCTCTGCAGACAGAGGAGAGCCGAGGGGAGCCAGGCACGCTAATGGCAGCTGCAGACCTGTAGGCTTTTCGGTCCCCTTGGAACTCTGGCGAGGGCTGCCTAGGCCCAGATGACCCCTGCCCTGCCTTCCTTGCTCAGCAGCTACACGGAGGTGGGGTCATCCTTGTTTGCTAGGTGGGTGTTGGGAGGAGGGTGTACCCGGGTATAGCTAGTGATGGCACACGTTTCAGGGATGCACCCATGCTGTGCATGTCGTGTCTGCATACAAACATGTATCATACATGTGCACGCTCCAAGTGGCATGAATGTGGGATTGCCATTTCTGCTCCTGTCTGACTTTGGACCTTCTCAGCTGTAAAATGAAGATACTTGTAGCAGAGCCTCTCAGAGGGCCCTTTCAGCTCAAATGTTCACTGTTTCTTCATGTAGGGCTGTGGCTGCTTAAAAAGTCAGGAAGGGCAGTGAAAAAAAAATCAGCCAAACCAGTTGTGATGTTGGTTGCCGACACTTCAGATGTTTAGGTTTGAAGATTCAACTTTCAAAAGGCCAGTTACTTGGCATCATGTAACGTCTGTTCGCTTTCCAAGGAGTGGTCTTACACTAACACCCGGACTGTGGCATGATAGTGTTTGTCGATTTGGTCTGTGTTTACATGTATGTGAGTGTAACTATGGGTGCGGGTTTAAATTGCATCACAGAATATTAGATCCTGGAGGTCATCTAGTTGAATCCCTTCCATTTCTGGTTCATTTATTCAACAGCCTTTTTGTGAGCCAGGATCTGTGTGGGGAGCTGTAGAGATAAATAAGACATAGTTTCTGCCCTCCAGGAGCTCACAGTCTAGCAGGGGGGAGAAACATGTAAACAAATAGTTACAATACAATGTGATAATAGAGGTATAAATCCTACTCTATGGGAGCCCAGAGGAAAGACCAATTAATTCTGCCTGGAGGTGTCTGGGGCAGAAACTGCAGTGAAGTCTCACAATCATTCTACATCCAATGAGTTTTTACCTTCACTTCCAAAATATTCATCCTTGTTCTCCTAACCAGCCATCTTTCTTCTCAGGAAATCTAGGAACTCCTAGTGAGCTGGGAGAGAGAAGTTCCCGGCTGGGAGCATAAGGCTATGAGAGGAGAAAGAGCACTGCGGGCCATTCTAATGGCCCATCTGCACAACCCGAATAGGATTGGCCAAGTGGCATGCTAGGGTCAGTACCGCCCACTGGGAGCCACTATAACAAACCCCTCTCAGCTCTAGGCCAGGAAGAGACTCAGGTGGGGATAGCTGAGTGAGGAGATGGGTCAAGGATGGGGACTGAGTGGGAGACCAAGGGCACTGAGACTCCAGCCTTTCTTGCCTGGCCAAAGCGGTGTGTGGATGGAGAGCGCCTTCAACAGGGCGTGCCCTTCGCCTTTTCTGGCCTGAGGAATGGGGCTGCGCTAGGCATCCTGTCTCCCTGGCCCCAGGCGGCCCTGATGAACAGCAGTGCACGTTACTGAGATGGTTGCTAAGGATAACGGGGCAGCCTTAGTCGGTGCGGAGGGCAGATTAGAGAGAAGCTAACTGGCGGAGGGGAGGGGAAGACCGTAACCTTGGTTCCAACCTCTGCCCTACCTGCCCAAGAGATAGCTGCGGGAGGCTAATCTCCAGCCCTCAACCTCCACCCCACCTAGCGTCCTTCTCCCTCTCCGCGGGCAGAAGACAAACCACCCTCCGGGCCTACCCACCCACCCGCGGGGCGGGAGCACTCCCTCCCGCTCCTACCCTTGGATCCCTAAAGCCTGGAGATGCTATGGCGAAGGAACCCTGGGAGTGCGCCTTGAATGACCCCCAAACACATCTGGATTTTTGGAGTTCAGGCCAGCCCCCGAAACGGACCCCAGGGAAGTCGGCCAGAGGGCGGAGGCGGGGGAAGGGAGCGGCAGAGCCAAGCAAAGGGCCTGGCGTTTAGGACTCCCGGCCCCACGACTAGGACCGTCCCAAACTTCCTGTTTCTTCCGGCCGCTCTGACCCCGGGGCTGCAGCTCCGAGATAGCTCGGGGCCTGGAAGTGCATGCTGGGTAAGCGCAGACGGACGGAGTAGGCGAGCTGCTCGCTGTCGCTGTCGCTGTCGCCGCGGCGCAGGGCCGGTGTGGGCGCTCGCCCGCCTGCCTTCCCCGGCGGTCACGCTTTGCATGTGGGCTGGGCAGCGGGCAGGTGGCAGGGAGGCCCCCGCGCCCAGGGCTCTGGGAGGAGCCTGAGCCGGGGCGGGGGCGGAGGGGGAAGGGGAGGAGGCGGCCGGGGGGGGGGGGGGGCGGGGGTGTGGGCCGGGAGTTTCTGCATTTTAAAGGGAAGCCGAGTCGGCAGCTTCGGAGGCCGAAGTTCCAGCCGGCCTCGCAGCGCCGAGTACGCGGACTCCTGGAGGGGCCGCGCTGCTGGCTCGGCCCCGGCCGGGCCCCGGGCTCTCGCGTCCCCTGAAGCCCTGGGCGGGGCGGGGGGGCGCTTAGGACGAATAAAAGGAAGTCCTTCTTTACTCTACAAGGAGGAAATTTAACGGAACGGGTGACCCCCCTCCCCGCCCCCGCAAGATGAGCCAGATTTATGGGCAAATACCTGACTCCAGAGAGAAACCCAGGCGATCCCAATCGTGGCAGGGTGACGGCAGGAAAGGACAACATTTTCCTCTGTGCCTGCATCCTCAGGCTAGACGGCATGAAGGTTGGGGTGGGGGGGGGCTGAAACAGACGACTTCTATCCTGAGGCGCCTTCTCCCCAGCAGCCCGTCTCCTCCCCGATGCTGCTACCTAGCTCCCGCTTCGAGACGCCAGGGCAAAGGAGGCGCCAGGGAAGGATGGTTAACTATGTAAAGATGAGAGTAACCCCTCCGCACCTGAACCATCGTTTGTGGCCAGACCCTCTGGATGCCATCGCATCTCCCACTCCCGTCACCTCTCAATAGTCCCCACTCTCTGGATCCGCCACAGATCTGCGTGGCACGTCGATGAAACTGGTAGTTATGCTCTCGGTCTGGAGTCGAGGTTGGATATAGGACGGGTCAAGGTGGGAGGTAGGACAAACAGGGGCCCACTTCACAGATTATTGCTCCCATTATGAAGATAAAGAAACTGAGACAGCCCAGAGAGCTTAGACCTTTGCTGAACTCACACAAGGGATTAGTAATAGAGGTTAAAACACACCTTGGAGATAGGGAGCAGGGTTGATGTTTAAGACTCAGATTAGGCAACCAACAAATCTCTCCAGACTCCATGTCTCCCATAGCTAAGTGCTGCCTTAGCAATCCTCTCTTAACCTCTCTGATGGCACAACGCACTTAGGTTTTTTTTTTTTTAATCACGTTTCTGTCACCCATGCTATGCTGGACTATGAGTGTCTCAGTGACAGGGTCTTGATATGTATTATGTTATCTCAGTGCCTAATAAAGTGTTTGGCACATGGACATCATTCAATAAATGTTTCTTTCTTGAACAGTAGAAATCAGGAGTCCAGACTCCCAACTCTTTTCGAGTGAAAATGCTCTCTTATCTACCCATCTACCTACACACCTGGCTTAGAAGTACTCCTTAAGGGGTAAGATCTTTCTATTGTCACATACCCCTGATGCTGGAGTCTGCACTTAGAGGGGCTTTCAAAAGTAGACACAGAGGGTGGCTGGTTAGCTCACCTTGCCAGGGGCAGGGTCAAGCTGCCCAGTTACAAATCTGTTATGTATGTTCTGTACTCCGGTGCCCTTCTCCTGAACCAAAATATAGCAGGCAGTGCAAACATTTATGCAAATGAGCCAAGAGCCCTGCTGCTTTCAAAAATAAATGATGAAGCCCGTATCAGTAGTTGCAGTGTGTCTTGGCAGGGCTTGGAAGGGGCCCTGCCCGCCCCTTGCTAGTTCTCTCGGGAAGCCAGCACAGTGAGAAGCAGTGTCCCCTACCCCTGTAGTTTCCCCCTCCTTTCCAAAACTACAAACAGCCACAAACCACATGGCCCACAAGCAACAGAGATTTGTGGCCTTTGGAACCTCCCAGGGCAGGGGTCAGTCAGGAGGTCAAAGGGGGTGTAGGCATCACACAGTCCAGAGTCATTACTCTAATGCCCTCTGGGAGAGTTTCAAATCAATGGACCTATTTGTCCTCCCTCCAGGGAGGACTGGGGGTAGGGCAGTGGGGGTCCATTATTATGCCCACCCCCAGCCCCCATAACACTGCCTCCATGAAGCTCACTCTAGGCCTGGTATCCTGCAAATCTCCCCACTACCAGAAAAAGCAGAAACCGGAAGTGGGACAATTTCTGTGGGGATGGGCAGACAGGATGCGTTCTTTGGATTCTAGGTTTAGGAATCTAGGAGTCTGGACTTTTATTTGGGAGTCTGTGGCATTTGGAACGGCAGTGCGGTGACCTATGGGCCACTGTTGACCCGCCACATTTTTGTAGCCAGCCAATTTCCAGCAGGATTGTGCCCTGGCCCATGATTATCCCTGTTCCTTCTGGGAGAGTTTTAGAATCACTCCCTGTGGGAAAGAGGTGAGATAGTACAGTGAATGGTTGAGCGCCTGAACTTGGGCGTTGGCCAGACCTGGATTCCAAACCCAGTTCTGCCACTAACCAGCTGTGTGGCCTCTTCAAGTTACTGTCTCTGAGCCATAGTTTCCTTATGTGTTAAACCAGGATTATAATAGTACCCACTATAGGAGACTGTTATTGGGTTAAATATGATATGTACTGGGCTTCCCCGGTAACTCAGAGGGTAAAGAATCCACCTGTAGTGTGGGAGACCTGGGTTCAATCCCTGGGTTGGGAACATCCCCTGGGGGAGGGCCTGGTAACCCCCTCCAGTATTCTTGCTTGGAGAATCCTATGGACAGAGGACCCTGATAGGCTACAATCCATGGGGCCAAAATGAGTTGGACACGACTGAGCGACTAAACACAGCACAGCACATGATGTGTACTATGCACTTGGCAATTTCTTTTTTTAAACAAAAGGTATTTATTTTACTTTTGGCTGTGCTGGGTCTTGGTTGCTGTGCAGGCTTTTCTCTAGTTGTGGCACGTGGGCTCAGTCCTTACGGCTCGCAGATTCTAGAGCACAGGATCAGTAGTTGTGGCACACGGGCTTAGTTACTATTTGACATGGGATCTTCCCAGACCAGGGATCGAACCCCTGTATCCTGCATTGGCATAGGGATTCTATCACTGAGCCACCAGGGGAGCCCTTGGCGCTTTCTTAAATGCTCAATAAGTTGTAGCTGTGGTGACCATTCTTATTTAGTGTTTTAAGTAAGTAATGTTCTGCCTGTTACCTATCAAACCTAGGGCGTTTCTCAAGTCACTCCCTAAGATCCTGGAGAGATGGAATTGCTCCAGGCACCCCTCCCTTTCCAGCATTTGGGTAATCATTATCAGGATTGACTTGGGATGTACCTAAGAAGCTGCAAGGATGGCATTGGCTACAGGTAGTATCCTCTGAGGGAATTTAGCTTTGTTGACTAAAATGGTTTTAAGTGGTCAGCTGCGGGCTCAGGGGAACTCTCCCTCCCTGGGCTCTAAAACACAGGCCCGTGTTTTAGGTATCTAGGGCCAGGCTAGTACCTCGGCTCTAGGCACCAGCTAAGTGTGTATTTACAATGAGGCAGTTTTGAAAATGTTTTGCCTGATTTACTTGATAACTTCGATCTTTAAATGGCCTTTGTTTAAAAATTTACCCTGGTGTGGAATGAGAGAGAGAGAGAGAGTTCACTTTTAATTTCAAATTTTGGAGGCGGGCACTAATAGGCCGGGGAGCAGCGGCTCCCTCCGTGCTGGCCAAGATGGGCAGGGACACACAATCTGGTTCTGCCAGAAGTTCACGAATATGTAGCTCCAGCGCTGCTTTTGCAGGGCACTTTCATGATACTTTTGGATTCATCCTTTTTTTTTTTTTTTTTGGTGAGTTTGTACTGCAAAAGGGAGGGAGACTGAGTCCCACCAGCCTCTAGCTCCCTGAGGTTGGAGACCTTGTCATCATCCCCCATAGGACCAGGAGCCTTCCGACGGCGGGGTCCTAGTCTCCCCAGTTAGGCTGGCGGTTCCCCAGAGTGGGAACCGAGAGCGCAGCCTTGGTCCTCGGAGCATCTTCCCCCCACCGGCGTCCGGTGCCCTCGTTGGTATTCGAGGCGCCCAGAGGCTCAGCACCCGCGGCAGAGCAATTGGCGCGAACGAAGCCCGGAAAGGATGATGCCTCGGGGGCCCTAACTCCCCAGACCTCTGCTGGGGTTGGGAGGGGGGAGCTGCACGCCGCCCGCGGAGGGAGGGGCCACGTGGTGGGGAGCTGCAGAGGGGGCGCCCCCGGAGTCCGTCCAAGACCTTTTGTCTGTCCCCCGCGCAGAAGCCCCCTCCCCAAAGAGGGATGGCATCGGGGAAAGAGGGAGGCAAGGCGGTGGCGGGGTGGGGGGTAGGCGGGGGCGAGAAGGGAGGGGAGAGGAGAGGGAGGGAGCACCATGGGGGCTGGGAGAGGCTGGAGGGGTGGAGGGCCGGAGGCCGAGCCGAGAGGAGCGGCCGGAGCTGCCCCAGAAGGCGAGGAGGAAAAAGCGAAGGAAGGAAACCCATCCTGCCCCCAACCCCCGAGTGTCTCCTGTTACCAACCGAAAGGTGCTGCCTCAGGAAGAGGTGATCGGAGCCGTTGAGAGCAGTCGGTCACGTGAACCGAGCCGAGAGAGAGCGAGAGGGCTGGAGAGCCAGTGCGAGAGCGAGCCGACAGACAGACCGACCGACAGACAAAGAGCCCGAGAGGGAGGCCGGCGGGGACCGCGAGAGGAGGAGGAGCCGGAGGAAGGGCAGCGCGGCCCCGGGCCTCCCCCTCCCCTTCCCTCTCCTCCTCCGCAGCCTCAACTCTCCGGTCTCCCACTTGGGGAGCCCAGTGATCAAGGGAGGCAGCCCTTTATTCCCCTCGCTGTCTCACTCTGCCCGTGCAGCTGGGCTTGACGCTTCCCGTTCCCGGAGCGACAAAATCAGCTGTAACTGGGCCTGGTAAATACTCCTTTCTAGATTGCAAAATAAGGGCAACTCCCTGTTATCCGCAGGGGGGCTTCCCAGGGGATATGGGAATCCGGAATCTGCTAGACCTCGGAAAGTCCGTTGGGACCCCGCGGGGTGGGCACTGTTGTCCATCGGCAACGAGAAAGGAGGCTTGGGTGAGGAATCCACTGGGCCAGGCACTGTACTGGGTCCAGGGGGTCGCTGAGATGGAGAAGGCTGTGCCCTCCCTTCTGGGAGCCTCCACTCCAGAAGGAGAGGGGCTCACAGTGGGACAGTCAGAGCTGACCCTGAAAGGGGCTCTACAAAGCGCTAGCAAAGAGCTAGAGGGAGTATGGAGGAAGAAGTGGCCGAGGAACTGCAAAGCTTCTTGGAGGAAGGATTTGAACATGGCCTTGAAGGCCAAGGAGGGGTTTGGGGGATGTAGGTACAGGTGGAGAAATTATTCTGAGGAGAAGGGCTGGAGCCAGGCTGGGTCCTTCTAGCAGGAACATGCACTGCTTCATAATTATAAAGGTAAATCTGCTGTTTTAAAACAAATTGGATTGTAAACATTGCTATTTTTCTTTATCTAATTGCAGGCCATACTGCTGGCCCCTTGTTCATGCTGATTACGGGGAATTGGCTGTAATTTTACAAAGTGCTACCAGTTCAATGAAAACTTTCCTCAGCCTGCTTTGTCCATCGGGGAAGCACGGGCTAGGAGGAAATTAAGTCAGTATCCTGTTCCCTGTCCCCCTGCCCCACAGGGCTCAGAGGGTGGCCACCCACTGACAAGTCTGGACCAAGGGCACAGAGAGATTTGCCTTGGCCTGCCCTCACCTCTCACTGCCCACTGGGCCTCACCACTGGGCTCACTGGGCAGGGATTCCAGGTCCCTCTGAGCAGCTCTGGCTTTCCTTGGCTATCCTGGGCCTTTCTTATTGGTATATTAATCACGTAAATTCCTTTATCTTTTTTTTTTAGCTTGCAAAATGTGGTCAACCCCCTGTTATTCTCAGGGTCTTCCAGGATGCTCTGAGATTTCAGTATCTCCCTGACCTTAGACCCCCTCCCAGGTCCAGCCCGCTAGGAACTGGGGCCTGAAAAATACAGGGGTGTTTTAGTGGAAGGAAAGACGTGGTAGCTACAAGCCTTGGGTGGCAGGCCCTGTACATGGAGTTCTCAGGATTAAGTATATCACTTGAGATATGGCTGACTGGGTTGCTCAAAGAGACCCAAGTCTCATAGGAAGGTTATGGTCCTAATGGCACCCTCCTCAACATTCCGGTGAAAAGGCTGTCCCTTCCCCCAAGCACTTTGCAGACACAGGGCATTTACATCATCAGCATGATGAACTTCTTCATGACTGTTACTCATTTGTTCCTTCATTCAGTCCTTTATTCCACAAACATCTCTTCAGCATCTGTGTGCTCCTCTGTGTTCCGGGTTGGGGACCGAGTCCCTCCCCACCAGGAACTTCTGCTCTACTGACAGGGAGATCACAAATTCTGAGAACAGGAGAGAATGTGTCCCTTTGTTCCTGATCCAAGAAGGATTAATTAGTCGAAGAAAAGGACAGTTGGGGAAAGGTAGAAAGCACATGTTCTTTGTAAAAAAAAATTTGGAAAATAGAGAAAAGAAACATAACTTTTATTTTAAAAATACATTTATTTATTTTTGGCTGTGCTAGGTCTTCCTTGCTACACGGGCTTTTCTCTGATTGCAGCGAACGGGCCTACTCTCTGTGGTGTGAGCCTCTCATCATGGTGGCTTCACTTGCTACAGAGCACAGGCTCTAGGGCACATGGGCTTCAGCAAACTGAAGCACGTGGGCTCAGTAGTTATGGCTCCTGGGTTCTGGAGTGCAGTAGTTGTGGCACACGGGCTTAGTTGCTCTGTGGCATGTGGGATCTTCCCAGACCAGGGATCGAACTGGTGTCTCCTGCATTGGCAGGCAGATTCTTTACCACTGAGCCACCAGGGAAGCCCAGAAACATAATTCTTAGCCGATAATTTTATCATACTACTCCTCCTGAGCTGTATGGCATTGAGTCTCTGGGAGACTAAATTTTTTCACCTGTAAAGTAGGAGTAAATGCCTCACAGGGTTGTTGTGTAAAGACATGTGGTAATTTATCTAAGTAGAATGCCAAGCCCAGGCCTGATATTAATAGGTCCTTGATAGTTTGCCTGCACCTAGTATTGTTTTTTAATATTCATTTTTATTTATGTATTTATTTGGCTGTGCTGGATCTTAGTTGTGGCATGCGGGATCTAATTTCCTGTGTGCTCGTGCTAAGTTGCTTCCGTCGTGTCTAACTCTTTGCACCCCTATGAAGTGTAGCCTGCCAGGCTCCTCTGTCCATGGGATTTTCCACGCAAGAGTACTGGAGTGGGTTGCATTTCCTTCTCCAGGGGATCTTCCCGACCCAGGGATGGAACCTGGGTCTCCTGCACTGCAAGCGGATTCTTTACCACTGAGTCACCAGGGAAGTCCCATTGTTAAATAACTACCATCCAAAGACAGTTAACTGTGGTTAACATTTGGGTGCATTTTCTTCTAGTCTTTTTAAAAATTCATAGTTTTCCCACACAGTTAGTGATTCAACTCAATATACCATTTTATAGCTGGCCTTTTTTTACTTTTACTTAAAATTATAAGAATTTCCTCATGTTATTAAAAAACTCCTTGTAAACATCATTTTAGTGGCCATGTAATAGCCCATTGTGTCGAGTCCTGTTGCTTTTTAAAAGCTATCAGGTTATGTGTCAATTATTTTCAATAAAGCTGGGAAAGAGAAAATAAAGAAAATAAATGAAAGCTCCCAGCCCTACTGTCTCCTTTGTCCTTTACCCATGACCAGCCCAGCAACACTGTCTTTGCTGAAGACAGTTAGGAACCACCTGTTTCCCACCCCTCACATTCAGATCTAGTTACTTTCTGTGACATGTATTGGTCCTTCCACAAGAGTTTGTCCTTCCATACACTCACACCCCACTCCAGTACTCTTGCCTGGAGAATCCCATGGACGGAGGAGCCTGGTGGGCTGTAGTCCATGGGGTCGCTAAGAGTCGGACATGACTGAGTGACTTCACTTTCACTTTTCACTTTCATGCATTGGAGAAGGAAATGGCAGCCCACTCCAGTGTTCTTGCCTGAAGAGTCCCAGGGATGGTGGAGCCTGGTGGGCTGCCGTCTATGGGGTCGCACAGAGTCAGACACGACTGAAGTGACTTAGCAGCAGCAGCAGCACACTCATTGGCAACCAGACATTCTCAGGCCTTGTGGTACCATGTTGTCAGTCAGCACAGTCTCTACCTCAGAGGACCCTATCTTCTTCCCCCTCACCACCTTTGCCTCCCCACTTGCAACTCTCTGGATGTCAGTTCCATTTTCACCCTTCCAGCCAAAGATGGCACCTTCACTGCATTACAACCTCAGTTTCAGGTTGTTTTGGGTTTTTTTTTTTTTTTGCTTTTTTATTTTATTTATTTATTTATTTTCTGTGGCCACGTGTCGCAGCTTGCAGGATCTCAGTTTCCTGACCAGGGATTGAAACCCAGTCACAGAAAGCCCAGAATCCTAACCACTATGATACCAGGGAAGTCCCTACAACCTCAGTGTTGATGTCACCAAGAAAGTAGGCCAGGAGGCGAGCACTGTAGCCACTGGTCCCCTTCTCCCCTGGGCTGTGCTGGCATACAGTTATACAGAATAAGGGGCCAGTGGTTAGGGGGGAGTGTGGAATGGGGAGTTGGTGCTTGTTTTGGGCCATTTATTTTTTCATTAGGTAAGGCCCTCTAACCCCTCTGAGTTTCTCCAAATTGGGGCTGGAATCATCAAATTGATGACTTGCTGTGGGGAGACCTAAAGTCAGCAGACGTGTTTCTTAATGCAGTCCTCCAGCTTAAAAACAGGGACATTCTTAGATATCTAGAGTATTTAGTATAAAGCAGGCAGTTTGGGGTTCTAAAACAGGAGATTTCCCTTGGGGAGAAGAGAATGAAAAACTCTCTGGGGTTCTAGGAGAGACAAGGAGTTGTAGTCAATGAGAGAGTTTCAAGGGCAAGGGCTCACTCAGTGAAAAATCTCAGGCATTTCAAATCGGTGGGAAGAGAATGGATTATTTAACAAATGATTTGTGGATATCTGATTATTTCGGGGGGGGAGTTACCACCTCATGCCATCTGCCAATGTAAATTTCATAGTTAATCGTAGTAGCCTGATGAGTCAGGTTCTTGGTTGCAAACCACATAATCTGATTCCAACTGGCTGAAGCAGGAAAGGAGTTTGTTGGAAGGCTGTTGGAAATCTCACTGTGACTATGTTAAAGAACCAGCCTCAGGAAAAGGGTAGGAAGCAGGTGAGGCAGGCTCGGTTGGGATCATGCCACAGGACAGGCTTGCTCAGGATGCTGTGACTACATGGTCTCCTCCAAGGCTTGCTGCTTTTCTGGATGTCTGGGTGCTGAAACCTCCAGGAATAATTGCTATTCTCCTCTGCAGTGCTGTATGCTCAAGTTCCAAAGTCCAGGGGGAGAGAAGGCATCTGACTGGCAGATCCTGGGCTGCATCCCTGCTACCTAGCTGCCGGTGGGTAGAGAGACGGAATATCTCCCTTCATGTGTCTTAGAATTTGCTTCAAACCATCAGTGCTTGTATACTGAGCAACTAAAAAAAATGTCCAAATACAGTTGCTGATGTTGCTTGAGCGTTATCAATTTGCTATACATATTCCCCTCACCATCTTTGCCTCTCCCCACTCCCTAACCTGCCCCCTAAGCCTGGGATGGGGGTTTTTTAAGGACTCTTTGGATGCCAGTCTCATTTCCATTCTTCCAGCCAGAGATGGCACTCTCGTTGCTCTACAAATTCTTTACATATACTTTTTCATTTAATCCTGAAAACCACCCTGTAAGTTAGAAACTATTATTATCCTCATTTTATAGTGGAGGAAGGTGAATATGCCCTTGGTCACAGGGCTAGTAAGTTGATTTTGGTTCCAGCTCCATCTGACTTCTGAGTCAATGCTTGTACTACCCAGTCTGCTCCAGAGTGGAAAAGAATGGCGAACAATAAGACCAGAAGAAACCTGGAAGAAAATAAGGGAATATTCTTCTGGTCTTGAGAATAAAAGTCTTTCTAGGCATAAAAATAAATGAAGATACAATAAAGATGTGAAAATACAGATTTTGTTATATGTGACATGTATGTAAAAATGTAAAACTTCTGTATTAAAAAACTAGTAACACCACAAGGGCTTCCCTCATAGCTCAGTCAGTAAAGAATCTGCCTGCAATGCAGGAGACCTGGGTTCGATTCCTGGGATGGGAAGATCCCCTGGATAAGGAAATGGCAACCTACTCCAGTATTCTTGCCTGGAGAATACCATGGACAGAGGAGCCTGGCAGGCTACAGTCCATGGGGTCACAAGAGTCAGATACAACTTACCAACACCACAAGCAAAATTAGAAGGCAAAGAATATTTACAATATATGACAAAGTTTAAGAATCTTTGGTGGAGAAGGAAATGGCAACCCACTCCAGTGTTTTTGCCTGTGAAATCCCACGGACAGGGGAGCCTGGCAGGCTACAGTCCATGGAGTCACAAGAGTCAGACGCAACTGAGCAACTGAGCACAAGAATCTTTGGTGTATAAAGAAGTCTTACAAATCCACATGAAAAACACAAATACCTAGTTTGAAAACTAGGCAAAGGACATGAAGTGGCAATTTGCAAAACAAGAAATACCAATGGCCTATAAACTAGGAAAAATATTTAATATTGCTGAAGAAATGCAAATTCAAATTCAAATCCTGGTATATCAACACAGAATATTTCACCCATATAAATGTTTACATTTTATTTTAATAATATTTATTTAAATAATACACTGCTGCTAAGAGTCAAGGGAAGCATATTTTAAAAATCTGCCTGATTGAAGGATAATTAGCTACAATTAATGTCCATTTAAATTGTGTAATTTATTGAGTTTTAGTATGTATCCTGACCCTGAAAGTCACTCAAGTCATGTCTGACTCTTTGCAACCCCATGGACTGTACAGTCTGTGGAATTCTCTAGGCCAGAATCTTGGAGTGGGTAGCCTTTCTCTTCTCCAGGGGATCTTTCCAACCCAGGGATCGAATCCAGGTCTCCCGCATTGCAGGTGGTCTCTTTGCCAGCTGAGCCACTAGGGAATCCCAAGAATACTTGAGTGGGTAGCCTATTCCTTCTCCAGCAAATCTTCCTGACCCAGGAATTGAACTGGAGTCTCTTGCATTGCAGGTGCATTCTTTACCAACTGAGCTATCAGGGAAGCCCTATCAGTATATATAACTACCTATAAAACCAGTGCCACAATCAAGATACAAAACATATCCATTGCCCCCCAAATTTTGCTTTTTATAGTCCATCTCTTCCCATACCTCTCTCCCCTGCTTTATGTCACTTTTGTGTCATAGTTTTGTTTGTATTTCCTGGAATTTTACATAATTACATTCTACAGTATATAGTATTTTAGTCTGACTTCTCTCAGTCAGAATAAATGTTTTTGAAGTTCATCCACATTGTTACCTGTATTGGAATTTATTCCTTTGCATTGCTGAGTGGTATACCATTGTAATACACATACCATTAAAAAATTATTCACCTGGTGATAGTTATTTGGGTTGTTTCCAGTTTGCAGTGACTGTGTTATTGTGAATAAAGCTTGTCTGAACATTCTGGTGGGAGCCTAAACTAGTAAACTCTTTTAATAGGTCAATATGGTTCTGTATGTCAAAATATTAAAAATACACCTACCAAAATTACATGATGTACAAGATTTGCTTGTAAATAATCTCCATTGGCAGGAAGAAATAAGTGAGGGTGTAGGTGAAAAAATATTGGTCATCACTTGATAATTATTGAAAAGGGAAGATGGGTACCTGGGGTTTGTTAAATTATTTAACTTTTACACATGTTCCAGTCATAAATTTTAACATGCATACCTCTTGATCCAGTTTTTGTAAAGTCACATATGCACAAAGAATGTTCATAAGAGATTATATTTATTTAATGGAAAAAGCTAAACAATCTATACACCTAACAAAAGAGTGGGTAAATAAATTATGGCACATTCACTGAACAGAATACTATAAAGTCTTTAAAAATCATGTTTTCAAAAAATATTTAATGACATTGAAAAATAGACTGAAATGTTAGCAATGGTAGGCTATGTGGTAGGATTATGAATTTTTTTTATGATCTTTACAGTTTTCTGTATTTAAAAAATTTCTACAATGAGATGTGATAATTTCATAAAGTTTTTTTTCCCCACCCCTCATAAAATTTTTAATGGAAGAAAAATATTTCATTTTTCTCTGGTATTTTGCATTCCTTCCAATTCTTTTCCCCTTCATTGTCTTATTTTTAATCCTACAAGATCAATGGTGGTGGTTTAGTTGCTAAGCTGTGTCCGACTCTTGCAACCCCATGGACTGTAGCCTGCCAGGCTCCTCTGTCCATGGGATTCTCCAGGCAAGAATGCTGGAGTGGGTTGCTATTTCCTTCTCCAGGGGATCTTCCCAACCCAGGAATTGAACCTGGGGCTCCTGCATTGCAGGTGGATTCTTTACCCACTGAGCTATGAGGGGGGCCCAGAAGATCGATAGAACAGCTTTTTTTAATACTCCCACAGGCTTGAAGTAGTACATTCTCAGAACTAGATGGAACCTTAGAGACTAAGACTGATCCCATTTAACTGAAGGTTAAAGAAGGGAAGTGGCTTGTTTAAGGCCAGCCACACAAAAAGTGGGTATCAGAACCAGGACTAGAAATCAAGCCTCCTGAGGCCAACTCTAGGGACTTTTCACTGCCTCCTCAAGGAAAGGATCCCAGTTAAACCCAGCTGCTGGCAGAGCAGGACTAGGCATTCTTTACAGGAGGCTCTAAACAGGAGACACCTGCTCTGACTTCTAACGCTGGCCCTAATGCTGGCCGAAGACTGAACCCTCCCCCATTATTCTAGGCCTCAATGGACCTCCCAACTCCACACACTGACCAATCCCCATAGCCGTTGCCAGAGGCTAAATTAGGATCTGTGCTGCACGTAGAGACTTTTGTCCACTCCCACTTCCCAGTATACAGATCCGTCTGATGGAAAGGTGGACAGGGGCAGAGTAGGGGTGAGTCCATAGAACATCCTCCTTTCAAGGGTCAAGGGCAGCACTTTCCACATAGGCAATCAGGCAGGCACCTTTTCACTAGAAAGACAAGGGCAAGTCCAGATCTCCAACGGAGGATACTCAGAGCCAGCGTTCTAACTAGGGGCGAGTCTGGATTCTCTTGAGACATCTCTCCTATCAGCCCTCATGGTTCTTTGGGGCCCTCAGCCTGCTGGATCAGTAGGGCCAGGCCTGGAGGCCCTCCTGGGGTCCCCGAGTTAGCTGAGGGAAGGGAATGGCCCAGTGTTGGGTGGTTCTTGAAAGGCCTTTGGGAACAGGGGTGGGGCGCCAGGCACGGGGAGTGTTGAGAGCTGCTGGAGGAGAGCCAGAAAAGATCGAGGGAAAAGATGCCACCCGTGACGCCCGGTTAAAGGAATTGGAGTGACAGAAAGGAATGGACCATCCTCTCTTCACCTTCATTCCCGGAAGCTCTGTCAGAACTCCTGCGTGCTGGGAACCCCAGCGGAGAGGACGGGGACTCCCTCAGGATTAAGGGGGGTCCCCAAAGCTGAAAAGGAATTTCTCTTCCTGTGAGATAATTGGACTTGCCCTGTCTCCCTCGGCGCCTCAGTTCCCCCCTTCAGTAAGATAGAGCAGCAATAGCCTTCCTGGCCACACCTCCTTGGGGAGAGAAGTGAGAATGCATGAGAATCAGGTACAACATTGTGGAAGCATCTCTGGTTTCAGGCTCAGCACGAAGGGAGGGAGGCGTCACAGTAAGAGAGTTACAGCCCATTTTGGTGCTTTTACTAACAGGTACTGCAAGGCTGGGCATTTAGCTCTGGCCTTTTTTAAGACTAGGACATTCCTCACCACCTTCACTCTTAAATTTTCAGGGTTGTTTTGGGAGAAAGGGAGGGCGCTCAAAACTTGCCTCTCCACCCTCCCTGGCCCGGTAGGGGGAACTTGCTCAAAGATGAAAGTGATCCCTCAGTGCTCAGCATCTTTCCAGGTGGAAAGAATTCCTTTGGTGGCATGAGGTGACCCTGTCTCTAAGTCTGTGGAACATTGTCCCAACCTTCCTTGCTTGGAGTTCCTGAGATCTGGAAAATGAGCTGTCTCTTTCTAGCTGTAGTATTGTGTGTGTGTTGGGACAGTTTGGGGAGAGGAGGGGGAGAGGGGCAGGCGAAGTAGATAAAGGGGAGGGAAATGGGAAGTGATGTTGCAGGTATTAACCTGCCCAATAGATTTTGTTTCCCCTCCCACAAATGCTTAAGGAAAAAAAGACCCTCAAAGCCAGAGAGTAGCTTCAGGGTGAATTTTCTGTGTTTAAGGCTTTTCAGACCCAGGTAGCCCTCTGCCCACCAGAGCAAATGAAAGATAAGAGTGAAAAAATAAAAAGAAGAGGTCAAGGTAAACATGTGACTCTCCTTTTTACCTCATGATCTTTGTAGAAAGGATGCCAGTGGCAGCAAAGCTAGAAGCCTAAATGACAACGTGGAGGAAGCGAGGACCAAGGGAAGAAAAAGGAAGCTGACCACATGTCTTTCTTGAAAGACTTTCCTTTACTTCTCTGTAGCCAAAACTGTGAGCTCAAGGGACTTACAGTGTGGGCAAGGAAACAGATGATAAGAAACAACTAGAGAACTAGGCATGAGAGCAGAGCATCAAGATTTAGCAAAAATTGAAAACAAAAACAAAAACAAAAACCAAATCGGACTGGATGAAAAAGCTGAGAGATGGTCAGAATCAGGGGAGACTTCTGGAAGAAGTGAGTCTTGAACCTTGACTTGGAGAATTCAGGTATGGAAAGAGGTGGGGAGGGTATCTCTGACTACAGGAACAGGAGGAATCTGAATCTGTGTGTAGTGGGAGATCAAGGAAACCAAGTATTTCCCTTTTGAGAACACGAAGCTCCAGGAGATGGTGGGGGAGGCTCTCCCAATTTCCTCAACACCTGGAACACAAACACTGCTCAGGCCTCTGCCCCCTCTTCCCTCCATGCTTACAGGGCTAAGGGGTAATCTATAAGGTAAGGATACTGATCCCACAGACAAAAATCAGTGCAATTATTTTACAATCCCACTGTGAACGTGCAGGTCACTGTGTGGGTGTGCATGCTTGTGTGCATGCACATGTGTGTGCGCTACTCTACAAGGACACACACGTGTCTTGTATTCTGTAAAGCTGAAGCAGAGCAGGTGGCAGTCTGTCTGGCACTCTGAGGCAGGCTGCACAGCATAGCGAGCAGGGCACAGGACTTGGATTAGAATCTCGGCTCTGCCGTTGTCCATCTGGGGGAACTGGTTAAGTCTCTTCACCTCTCTGAGTCTCATGGCCTCACCTGTAAAATCAGGATAACAGTACCTGCTCCATAATGGGAGGGTGAAATGAGATCAACCGTAAAGCACATGGCTCATGTGAAAGTCGCTCAGTCGTGTCCGACTCTTTGCCACCCTATAGACTATACAATCCATAGAATTCTCCAGGCCAGAATACTGGGGTGGGTAGCCTTTCCCTTCTCCAGGGGATCTTCCCGACCCAGGGATCAAACCCCGGTCTCCTGCATTACAGGAGGATTCTTTACCAGCTGAGCCATAAGGGAAGCCCGATTCATAACCTGGCTCATAACAGGTGCTCAAGCATGGACAACTTTCTATATTAGTTACCCGCTCCCCCAGCCTGCATCACCCCTGGGAACCTGTTCTGGAAACCTAAATGCCCACTACTTCCCACCCACCAAGTCCCAGCTCCTTTGTTGAAAGAGCTGTTCAAGGCAGTACTAGGCACTGTTTGAGTGGGATGGGGGATACAAACATGAAGCAGGCAAAATCTTTATAGCTGTGGGAACTAGGTGATGGGGGTTCACTGTACAATCCAGTCCTTTCTAGGGAATTGAAAAGTTTGAAACCCAAACAAAGTATAAAATGAAGCAGAAGCAGTCCTTGTCCACAAGAAGGTTACATCCATCCCATATTTACAGCAAGCCAGCAACTCACTTGTATACCTGTCCAGCAGAATGTGCAAGGAGGCCCTTGAAGAGAGACTGCTGAGTGCTGGGCTTCACCTGAGACACCTTTCAGAGGTGAGCAGCTTTCTGGAGCTGGAGCTGGGGTGTGGGGGGATGGGGGTTGGAGGGACAGTTGGGCTCGTCCTTGGAACAAGGAAATTTGATTTGCAGAGAACAAGGTGGGAGGGGGGCACTGGTTACAGGGGTCCGGAGTCAGAGAACAGTTGCCAACAGCATGGACTCTGGCACAGATCTGACTAGTGTGCTCTGAGAACTGCAGTCCAGTTGGGTGTGGCTAGAGGGACAACACATTAACCCCTTAGCGCTCAATAAACAGTTGTGGAGAAGGCGTAATTGATCAGGTTAGTCTGCTTTTGGCTAGTGAAGTGCCCAGCCTGGAGGGGGCCTATTTCAGGGCTCCAGCTGGGAGCTGTGGATGAAGGAGCATGGGGCTTGAGGAATAACATGGTTGCTTGGGTGTGGGAGGTACTCCAGGTGTAGAACTGGAGAGGATAGGGCCTGGTGGAGTTGGGTGGATCTGCTTGGGGCCCAGAGTTCAAGGTAGAATTTATAAGAAGGCTAAACAGAGCATCATGGACAATGAAGGGTAAAATATGTCTCCTGCCCAGGCCACCTCGGCCTGTTGCAGGCCCAGAAATCCCCTGCCATCTGTCTGCATTCTTTTCTAGTCACCTTGAGGCTTTGTTTTCCAAATTAAAGAGGTTCCTACAGAAACTCCAAGACCTGGGGAGGGAGTGGCATGTTAAACCACTACTAGCTTAACTCCTTACCTGTGCAGAGAGAGAGCACGTTCTAAAGCAGTACTTCCCAACCTTTCAAACTGAGAGCAAGATTCTCCTGGAACAGGAAGGGACAAAGGGAGATGCGGTGTCAGTGGAGCTGGCAGGTGAAGAGGGAGACTATTTGGCTGAGGACAGACTTCCTTGGCAGGTGACAGGGAAGACAGCAGGCTTCAAAAGGAGAGGCTGGGGCAAGAAGCAAAGGCCACCAACTTTGACTGGGTCACAGTTATTTCTCCTGAGGATCTTGTGGTCCCCCCCTACTCCTTTTGTCCTCACCCTGGCCCCTGTCAGTACTGTGGTCCCCACCTGTCTTGACACACAACAGGAAGAAGGCAACCGAGAACAGCCTAGAGTACTCTCTACGGGATGGGTCTCGTTGGCTGGGGAAGGATGCCCAGGACACTACGAGGCTGGTCTCCACTTGGAAAGGCCAGCATAACTCAAGTCTCTTAGTCAGGTGCCAGGACAGAAGGCCCTAGAATCCAGCAACCATGAAACAGGGCAGTGATCATTAAGGACTGACGCTAATCCCAAGTTAAAAAGATAGCCTTAAGAAGTTATAATTAATTAACCAACAGCATGCCTTTGCCAGCTGTATCTGGGAGGTTCTGGGGACAGCAGGGGTCCAAGCTCACCTTTCATGGCTATTATCTAGCAACCATACGTAATTTCTTTTTCATCTTCACTGCTACCACTTTTGGAGTGTATACCATGTGCTAGGTACTTTATTGTTAACAGTGATAGCTAACAGGCATTGAGCACTTAATGGTGTGGCAGGCTCAGAACTTGACTTGTATTATCTCAGTTCATCCCCACAACAGTCCTGTGATACAGGTACTGTACTGGTCTCCATTTTACAGAATGGAACACAGAAATTCAGAGAGGTTTAGCAACTTGACTCATTGAAGGCCACACGGTTAACAACTGGAAGAGACAGGATTCAAACTCAGGTCTAATGGGCTCTAAAACCACGTAGTGTGTGCTTTAGCAGCCCGCTCCACAGTCCCCAGCATGCTTTGCTTCTGACTGGTGATGCCTTCTCCCAATTAGTAGATTAGTCATGTGTTGACACTTGTAGTCTCGGTCTAATGGCTTGTTTATTTAACTGATGGATGCTGCTCCCCATTTGAGGCCATTAGCATTTAAACAAAACAAAACTCTTGAGCCTGGCAAAGTGACACTGTGTTTACTGTTTTTCTTCCAGTGTTAATTGTGGGTATTTTCCAAATATGTATTTTGGTGTGCTAACGGTCCCTAAAGAGAACTTTGGAACAGTGTAGTAATCTCCTCATGTAGAGCTCCAGCCCCACTTTCCTTAATCTCCTTGGTGAGGGGGACAAATGGTCCAGGGGGCCAGTCTTGACTAGGATAAGGAAGAGAGATGGTGACTGTTCCATTATCAAGAGTTAGGGGGCAGAGAGACTGGGTTGGGCTAGCAACTCTGTCCTTGGGGGCTAAGCCCTGGAGCAGCCCCCCTCCACAGCTGGGTAGGGAATTTCGTATTTCTTTCCAGGACAATAAGAACATTTGTGCCAAGGCAGAGGAGGAGGCCGGGCGCTCCGAGGCATCTCTGTCCGACTCTCTTGACACTGTCCAATTGTTACTGCTTGAGTTTCTGCTTGGATCGCTGACCGTGTCCATTTAGAGCAGGCTGGCTCGGGTAAAGACAGTGTAGGGCTGAGGAAGGACAGAGAGGACCTGTTGGACTGTGGTCAGGGGTGTGAGGTGGGCAGGGAACTGGACTAACTCTAAAGTGACCACATTACAAATAAGCTACTGCCAAGTACAGGGTGAATCTTGCATCCTTAAATGAGAGGAAGGAGCACTTCCACTGTCCCTCCTCCCCTGGGGTTGACTGCTGTTGATTGGGTCCGGTTTGTTTGTAGCTTCCTTCCTCTGACACAGTGGGGTTCTGTTTGACCTTGGGGTAAATGGATGAAGAGCTATAGGTTTGATCCTTATATGGGACAGTTAGCTTCACACTGAGGAAAAAAAAAAAAAAACTGGCTACCTCCTCCCAACTCCATCTGCAAACGGATGGGGATGGGAGTTAAACTGGGAATTTTGTGGTTCTCTGCAAACCCATTCTCAGTCATGGAAAGGCACATCACCCAATGTGTTCTGATAACAAGTGTAGTGGTGTCTGGTCCTAGGAAGTCAGCCTGGGACTGGGAATGAACTAAGGCCGCTCCTTATTTTCTTCCTTACTCAGGCATCCAACTCTGGAACTGGGAGTTCTCAGGACTAGGAGGAGGTAGGCATCTGCCTCCTGCATAATTAACTACACCAGTCTCAAAAAACGTTGATGGCCCATCTCTCTGGGCATCATGCTGTGCCTGGCACGAGTTAGTAATCCGGACCCGGTCCTGTCCCTCCCGAGTTTACAACCTTAAGTCACACGATAATGACAGATCCCAAATGCGGGCAGGTAACAAATACATCCATTTGTCCGTCGATCACAAGGGATCCATTGAGGGAGCCACAGAGATAAACAGGGCCCCCTTCAAAGAGCTTCCAGTCTAGTGGGTAAATAGGTAAGACTGAGTGGGGAGTGGGGTGGGGGGAGAGGTTCAGGCGAGGAAATGCCTTCAACGTGGGCATCGCAGGATAGAATTTTTTTTTAAGCGCCCATTGGCCTGTAGTTGGGTTTTCTCTTCTCTTGAGCCGCGTCTCCCGTCCGACTGAGATTTAATTTCAGTGCTCCACGCGAGTGGGGTGGATACAAAAGGCTAGAGACAACATCGCTCTACGCCGCGAGGTGGGCAGCCCGGGACTGGGAGGCGGGGGCCGAGGCGATCGTCGTGGGCTCGCCCTTTCTCCTTGGGTGGCCGGGGAGTGTCACTGGCCCTTGCCTCTCTGAGCCTTACGGTCCCCTGCTAAGGTCCCTCAGGGTATTTTCGGGACAGTCCCCCTCCCACTTCATCCCGCTCGCCGCCGAGTCCCCGCTGTGCGCGTTGAAGGGACAGGTTTGAGGCGGGAGCCGGGAGGAAGCTCCGGGTAAAATCATCCCGGTCGGTCAGGTCGCAGCGTGTCCCTGCGGCGCACTGGCCAGGCCCCGGTTGCGGGAGACGCCGCGGCCCACCGGGTCCCTCAAACACTTCCGACGGGCGCCTGCGTCCCGGGCGGCCGCCGGGGGCCGGGCTGGGTGGGTAGGGGAGCGACCTGGCCTGGGTTCGCGCTCCCGAGCGGTGCGCCCGCCCGAGAGGTGCCCGTGGCCGCGGGACGCCGAGGCTCCCCCGAGGGCAGGCTGCGCGCCTCTCGGGTCGGGCCACCGCAGGGCCGCCCGGGCGAAGTGAGGCGGAGGGAGTGCGTGTGTGTGCGGGGGGGAACTGCGCTGAGGCGCGAGCCGCCGGCCCGGGAAAGGTGGGTCGGGGAGCCGCGGCGGCGGCGGCGGCGGCGGCGGGAGGAGCGAGCCGGGAACCCGGGAGGTCGGCCGGGCTGGCGGGCCCGGAGCCGCGGGGGGGAGGGCGGAGCGCCGAGGGCGGAGATGGGGCCGCGGGAGGGAGGGGGCCGGCGGGGCGCGGCCAGGGGGCGGGACGCCGGGACCCGGGGAAGATAAGAGCGTGCTCGCGGGGAGCAAGGGCGGGAGTGAGGGAGGGGCGGGGGACTTAGAGACCAAAGAGGAGACAAAAGGACGGGGTGGGTGGGAGGGGCGTGGACAAGCGGGGGTAGGGGAGGGGCGCCGGGGGACGCCTCGGAGGGAGGGGTACGTGTGTACGGGTGGTGAGGGGGGGGGCTGAGGAGGGAGGGACTTAGCGAGGGACGTGAAGGGACAACATAAGAAGGGAGCGCGGGGTACGGAGAAAGGCGGGGTGGGCCTGGAGTGCTCCACCACGCTGGCCACGAAGGGGAGGGGAAGCCGCGAAGGGGAGGCCGCTGGGAGGAAGGGCCACACACAGGGAGGGGGATCCTGGGGAAGGACAGTACGCGAGGAAGGCGGGCCGGGGCTTCGGCGGGCTTGGGAGGGGAAGGGTGAGCAGACGCGGGGAGAGAGTGCTGCAAGAACCCGAGGGTGGAGGCGGATGGGCGTGTGTGGAGCGCTGAGGGCAGCGATTTAACGCTGCCGATCGGGATGACCTAAAGACCACGGTGGGGGCCGCACAGACGGGACGGGACTACTGAGGCTGGACGAAAACTGCCCAGGGGAAAGTGGGACCTACGAGGGCTGCAGAAGGGTGGCGGGGGCGGTCTCGGGCTCGGCAGGAAGGCGCCACCACCGCCCTCTGCCCGTCCCCAGCGTGCCCCGCCCCGTCCGGGGGCCCTAAGGGCAGGGGCCTGGGCCGTGGGGGAGCCGAGCCAGGGCGGTACCATTCGGAACAGAGAGGGGGGCTGGGAGGGAAGGGAGGAGCCAGGGGTCAGAACCCTGTTGGGGGCGGGGGGGCCACACCCTGGGAAAAAGGCTTGGGCACATCCAGAATGGACCAATCAGCGAGCAAGGCCAGGGTGGCGTCAAGGGGCAGCTCTGGCCAATGGGAAGGGAGAACACTTCGGAGGTTCGGAGGAAGAAAAGAAAAAAAAAAGCCCCAAGGAACAACAATCGAATCCGTTTGGGGGCTTGGAAGGCAGGGAGTGGGAGTCGTTTATAGCACGTTCCAGCGCCTGCCCTCCCCTTGGAAGGATAGGGTCGTTTGCATCACTCGTGGGCCGCGGGGAGCACACGGCGCTGAGGAGGGTCCCGAGAAAGTAGAAAGGGATTGGCCGTTTACTGGGGGCACTTGATTGGGTGCTTCGATTTTGGGGGGGTGGGTGGGACAGAAGTGGGAGCTTTGTGCTCAAAAGAGTGCAAGAGAAGGTTAAGGTCTCTTAAAGAGAGGCAGGAATTGGCAGGGGTCCCCCATTCCTCCATACAGGCAGTGTCAGCCAGCAAGTGGATCGCAGATAATTTCAAACCGGTGGATAATATAAAAATAACCCTTGAGCTCTGAACACGATCAACATACTCAGTTCCCTTCCTAGCACCGGGCAGGTTCTTGAGAGGATGATCAGTGTTAGCCGGGGTCCACAGCTGCCACTGGGAATTTGAGACATGTGTGGCGTGGCTTTTGGCTTCAGAGTTAAGTCTAGGGTCCCAGTGCTTACTCGGTCACTAACTGCAATCTTAAACCTATAAAATAAAGGCATTGTGACTAGTTACCATTGAGGTAGAAACTGACTTGGGGAGTGATGGGCTCAGAAAAAAAGAGCCATACTGGTGGGGAGAATTGCAAAAGAAAATTCGTGGAGGGGAAGAACTTTTAACCCAGAATTGCAAATGTCTGCAAAGCTCCTGAAGCTGCATTTAAAATGGTGTAGGTGTTTGTGTTTTTCTGGTGAGGGTTCATAATTTAAAATTCTCATAAGATTGTGACATAAAAATTGAAAAGGTCTAAAAAGGCTGTGGGGACCTATCTCCAAGACAGTAGGTGAAGTGCCCTAGTGGCTATGTCCTTTCCGTATCAGAGGGGGTTTCTCCAACTTCTTGTTAGGAATCTCTGGCTGCAGGGGCCCTTTTGATACATATTGTCATCCAAAGAAAGGCAGGTTCCTCAGAGCTGAGAAGCTGACCATGAACTGCCATATAACAAAGTAACGCCTGAATAAATCATAAACAATGGTGAGGAGTTGGCCCTTCATTAGGAAGTAAAAGGAATAGAGCTTTATTTCTGAAAGCTCATTTACCTCATCTATAAAGTAAGACTAAAAGTGCTAACTACTCTAGACTGCAGCCTGTGAGCTGGGAGGCTCACACATAAATTCTCCATACTGGAGTGGTTGCAGTGCCTTCCTCCAGGGAATCTTCCCAACCCAGGGATCAAACCTGTGTCTCTTACATCTCTTGCATTGGCAGGCAGGTTCTTTACCACTGGTGCCACGTGGGAAGCCCAGAACTAGCCCAGAGCAGAATCCAATTGTCTGATTTGTGCATACTGCTGCTAGGTTCAGAGGTTGAGAATATACAGTATTTAGTTACTATCTCTCGGAGAAGGCATTGGCACCCCACTCCAGTACTCTTGCCTGGAAAATCCCATGGATGGAGGAGCCTGGTAGGCTGCAGTCCATGGGGTCGTAAAGAGTCGGACACGACTGAGCGACTTCACTTTCACTTTCCACTTTCATGCATTGGAGAAGGAAATGGCAACCCGCTCCAGTGTTCTTGCCTGGAGAATCCCAGGGACGGGGGAGCCTGGTGGGCTGCCGTCTATGGGGTCGCAGAGAGTCGGACACGACTGAAGCAACTTAGCAGCAGTTACTCTCTCTGACTTATTAAGCTGATTATTTATGGTTATATCTGACATGGACTTAAGGTCATAGGCTAGGGTAACTTCCCTCCAGTCCAATTTAGGACAACTTAGTCCTTGGTAAGAAAATAACAACATAGTAAACATTCCAGTTAGATAAAAATGCCTTTATTTCTAAAATGTGGCTTAACTACACCCATGGTGTGCTAAGCTTGTTTTGGAATCATCTTGCAGCTCCAAGTAAAACCAGGCCAGTGGAGGAACAGTCAGGGCTATTGGTTCCCGGCACTAAGGTGTCACTACTTCAGCAATTCAATCCACACAGTTATTCTCCAGGTGTTTTTTGTGACGTATGGAGAGTCGTTTTGGATTCCTCTGTACGACAGAGAGGTCCGACCTTGAGGAAGATCGGTAGCCCACATCCTCTGCTTTGATAGGCTTAATGATATGGCCTGGCTTGGTGACAACCTTGGGCATGGTCAGCTTTTGGAAGGCCCTCTGGGTGTTCCATGTAGATCCTACGGGGGTCTGGATGGTCCTTTCAAATTGTTGATGGTGTGTGAATGGATGTGGAAGCACCTGCACCTGGAAAAGAAGGCAGAGTGACTTGGCCTGAGCCAAGGCTGTAAACTCTAGTGGCAGCTGGCCAGGTAGGTTTAGCACATAAGCCTCAGTCCTACATGATGGCCGTGGTGAGTGGAGCTACCGAGCGGCCAAGGTATGCCCACGCACCCATCCAACCTTAGGAGTGCCAAGCTGCTTGATGACACTTGGGAGGGGCCTAATTGGGATCAGAAACTCCCTTCCCCCAAGCTTGCCCAACAATGGAGGGATGAAAAACCATCCCAACAAGGCCCCTGTGGCAAGAGGAACACTAAGTAGCTGCAGGGTTGCTGGCCCCCAGTGGGTCTTCCTATAAAGCATTGTGACTACCAGACATCTGAGTACTGGTTTATCTGTGCCTCTCCATCCCCCTCCTTTTCCCCCCCTTGATTCATAGCATTGATGTTTTAAGGAACCCAAAGATTTACTCCCAAATCCTGAACTCCACCAAGCTACTACACTCAGCTTCATGCTCTTCCCAAGTCTCATTTCTTTGCCCAGGACTCTTTTGCATTCCACCAAAGTGCTGGTTTCAGACTTAAATAATCTTTAAATGCTTCCCCAAAGGCCAAAGAGGAGGAAAAAGACATAAGCAGAAAAAGGGGGAAGTTACAATCAGTAGTCTCTGGAGATACTCAATGGAACACTCAAAGAGAAGCTTGAGTACTTTCAGGCAGTCCTGGTGGCGGTGAAGGACACAGATTCTTTAGGTTAAGGGAGGGTCTTAGTGGGGTTGACAGAGTATTATTGAAATCATATTTTTCTCCTCTCTTCTGTACCTATTAAATAGCTCCCCCCTCTTTAGAATGAAAAATACAACTTATTTGAATTTTAAACTGACTAGGGTAGATCTCAGGGTCATAGATTTTCAGAACTGAAGGGAATGTAAAGGTCACTGAGTCCCATCTCATTCCCAAGTCCCCTCTATGCATGCTCACACCCCCAGAGCAATCCCTTCTCTCTTTGGACCAGCAGAAAGTTTTTCCTTGAATGGGAATCCTGCCTTTCCTCGAACTTCTATGTTATGTGGCTGCACTCCACATGAAAGCCTTCAATAGAGTTGAAGGCCATGATGGTGCTCAAGTTTGCTCTTCTCTTGGGTAAACATCCCTAGCTCATTATCATATGATACAGTTTTACATCCTTTCACTGTCCTGAACAAGTTGGTCATTTTTCTTAGGACGTAGGTTAAACCTAAACTCCAAACATTACCTGGACTATAAGCACAAGCCTGAAGAACAGCAACTCTGAGTTTTGTCAGACCCATTTGCATCAGCATTTACTGGGGTATTGGCTGGAAATGCAAATTTGGGGGCCTCACCAATGCTACAACATTCAGGTTTAACCCACCCACCCAGTAATTAAAACAGCAGAGTCAATCTGGGGAATTATTCATCTCAGAGCCAGTGAAAACAAGAATAGATCTGATCTGTGGTCAAGATCACACACCCTTCTTGACCACAGAGCACTAGAACACTCCTCCCAAGGAGGAGAGCCCGGCAGCGGAAGAGGAGGCTGCTAAATTGCTCTCTATCCCTCACCTGATGAGCTGCTGCATGGGTGTTCCGCTTCTCATTGATAATCACGTTTGGCAAATTCTTGTCTTTCCTTGGAGGACCCTCAGGGGCTTTAATGAGAAACCTGGAAAGCAGAACAGCAGGGTGTCTGACTAAGAGCATTAAGGACTTAGTCCAAAGGGCAGAGAGGACACATGAGGGTGAAGTGGGAGAACCTGGTGCTCTTCTAATGGGCTTTCTTTCCTGTTCTTACCGGCGTCTCTTCTTGGCACTGGGCTTCAGGCCTATACCACCCCACTCGCCCCAGCCAGGCAGAGTCAGGTCCAGGTCCTTTGGCTTACTCGCCTCCACAGCTTCCCTCTTCTCTTTCAAGAAGTCTCTGATGACATCATCCCCAGCAAAAGCTTCCTTTATTATCTGCCTTTGATCTCTCTCTTCTTCATCTTCCTGGGAAGAAACAAGAACAGTTACGGCTTGCCTTCTGAGCCGAGGTTTGTGGCAAGATGGTTGGTTGTGACATTTTAGCGCCCTCTAGGGGGAAGTGCGGAACAACGACGGTCTTGCGCTACAAACCAATCGGCAGCCAACCAAGCTCTGATCTCTCTAGGGTAAATATCCCTAGCTCATTATCATAGGACACGATTTAAAACTTTCAAGAAGGAAGCTGTAGGGTGGAGGAAGGAACCAGTCAGTGTCAGGAGGGGGAGCTCCAAGTGGGCCTGGCCAGAATGTGGGAGTCCTTCAGTTTATATCCCTGAAAAGACAGGTGCCGGGGCTCCTCACTTGAGCAGTTTCAATGACTTAATCAGGGAGCCCCAGACCATTTGAAATCCCACTGAGTAGAGCAAAACTCACTCACCTTTGAGTTGTCCTGCCTGGCATTTGGCCAGAGGTTTGAATGAGTCCCTCTGTCCTGTGAGGGCTTTAGAGTCACCCCAGGGAGGATGTGGTGGCTCAGAATTTAAGATGAGGGAGTCTCAGCGGCACTCACACATTTTCATCTATTAAGCTGTCGCTGGGACCAGCCTGGCAATACTACTCCGGACCTCTCAACTCCCGCCATGTGCCCCCAGCACAAAACTTTCGACTCTATTGCTCGTGCAGGAAGGACACTTTCCACACCAGCTCTGATTCCCCCCGCGACCCTGGCTCTGCTCACCAACTCCTGTACGGTTGTGGGAACTGCCAAGGACTTCACGGAAGGCGATTTTGTGGTTAGGAGGTTCTGGAGATCAATCATTTGCTCCTTCCTTTTCTTCTCCTTGGGGGCGCCAATATGATTACTTAGATTCTTCTCCAACTGCAGCCCTTCTACTGCAGTTCTGGGAAGCTCCTCGTTTTCAACACACCCTTCTCTGCCCAGCTCCTCCAGCTCGTCCAGAGTCCGAGCTCTCTCTGGCCTCTGCAGCAACATGGGCTCCTCTTCCTCCCTGGCAGGTTCCTCTCTCTGAGCTGTCCTCGCTGAACTCAGTTCTTGCTTCCCTGACTGATGGTTCTCCGTGCTGAGTTTCTGACACAGTGCCCTCAAATCGGACAGCACCTCCTGGCTGCTAGGATCTGCAGGAAGCAATGAAAGGTGTCAGAAAAGTAAGGTGGGTGGTGTCTCACAAGCATTTATTGACCTCTTGCTGGGCATGGGGCACCAGGGGAGACAGGCTAATGACGACAAATGGGTAAGACAAGATGCCATTCATTGGATCTCCTGGTGAGTTCACTACCTGTCAAGTCACAGGCAATGGAGTTTAGGACTTAAATGCAGCATGTTAGGAAGCAGATGTTCTGGGTCCTGTTCCCAGCTTTGCCAGTGACTCTGTATAAGTAGAGCTGTGGCTTAATTTGCCCAGAGAGTAGGCTCTACTTGGGAGGATCACTCCAAATTCCACATTTTTATTAAAAAAGCTGTTTTAGCAACTGGCTTCTAAAAGCAACTTTGTTGTCATTTATTGAGTTGGCCAAAACGCTCAGATTTTTCTACTGCAGCTTACGGGGAAAACCCGATGGAACTATTTGGTCAACACAATATTATTTGTAATTTCTAAAAACTGTGACGTCCTATTTGTAGTTTACATTGTAATTTTCTACTTGTAAAAACTGTATCCAGCATTGTTTTGTTTGGGGTCCATGCCTTCCCACTATTTTAGGATACTATTTCCCCAAAGTTTGAGATCTTTCATATTTATCATCTGTATGTGCTAAGTTGCTTCAGTCATATCAGACTCTTTGCAACCTCATGGACTGTAGCCTGCCAGGCTCCTCTGTCCATGGGATCCTCTAAGCAAGAATACCGGACTGAGTTGCCATGTCCTCCTCCAGGAGATCTCCCTGACCTAAGGATCGAACCCACATCTCTTATCTACCTTCCATTCCACAACCAACTATTTGATATATTTCACTAGGGGTCTGGGAGGAACCATCCTGGCCCGTGGCTAGTGCTTTCTACAATCCTCTCAGAAGTGACTGCTTATAATTACTAACCCTCGAACTCTTTAGCTGAAAACCCCAAGTAAAGGTCCCCCAATACATTCTAAACAACAGATCTAAAAAAAATTTTTTTAAACCATGGAAAAACAGAATCTTGTTGTCATGTAAATGCATTCATTATTCTTATAGGAAATATAATTGGACCTGAGAATCTAACCAGACCAGGTGATTTCTGAGTGCAGTTAGTTTCCTGAGCAGGCTTTGTAACACCCTGCTTTGTCCCCAGAATGCAAACTCCAACCTGCCTCAAGGGTGCCAAGGTTGCTAATACATATAATATGCAAATATATATAATATGCTCGAGTCTGAGCATGGGCTAACAATTCTAATTTACCCTGTACCTTGTAGTCAGTCATTCATTCCTATCAAGAAAGTCGCACCCCACATCAACATATCAACCAGCATTAACAGAGCGCTAAAAATGCCACTCCTCCTCCCCAAACAAAGCAGACAACTGCAGTGATGATCTGAAGACATTTCATAAGATCTCAAAATACACCTTCTCGCCTATGGGTGTGAACGATTTTCAGATTTGCCAGCCCACCACATGCACCGCTCTCTGGCTTGCGGGTCCCAGTGATGTCAACTCCCGCCCCTCCTTCAAGGATGGCGCACTTCTGTCTTTCTGAAGACTGAACACATACTCTAGAGCCATGCGGATGCCCGCTTATGAAATGCCTTTGAAGAAAAACGGTCATTACAAATGTATTTTCTCTTCAGGGACCCATGGCACTCTCTTGAAAGGCCCTAGAGCCTAATCTCTGCAGCGCGGGTGGGCGGGCACAGTTTTCCTCTCAGTTGGCCAAGAGCACCAACACCAGGCAGCACCCCCCTGTGGTGTACCACTGCTCACCCTTTGTTACACGTCTGTGCACAGGCTCTGCCATGTGATTGAGCTCAGACTTCTGTCTAAGTGATCGCCTTTCCTCAAATTCTTTCAAGAGAGTTTCTTCCTCCACCACTGCTTTTTCTTCCTCACTTTCAGAAGTCTCCTGGGCTTCAGGCTCAGCAGGATCTTCCAGGTCTTTCTGGACCTCAGCCTCTTTGGCATCAATGAAGTGATTCCGGAACATCCAGGGGTTCAGTCCATTTGCCTTTATCTGCACCTCATTCACCAGGTCAGGGACAAGAGGTTCTTCCTCCTCCTCCTGGCCTTCCCCCTCTTCCTCACTCTCAGAGGCCGCCCGGACCTTCTGCGTCAGCTCTTTGTTCCTGGCCAGCTGTTCCTGCATAGCCTGGCGAGCCTGGGGGAAAGTCATAGCACGAGCGCCTGTCATTAGTGACCACAGTCACACCTCTCCCAGTCCACTCCTCAGAGCTGCCTCCTCTCAATCTTCCTGGTACCTACCGTTTAAACTGCTTATACACCATTGTGTTAACAGGTATGGAACAAAATGCAAGACAAATTCTTTGTCCTCAAGGAATCGACATGTGAAACAAGTTTTTTTTTTTTTTTTAACACACAATTCCTCTCTTCTTTAACTGGACTTGCCTTTGGTGCTGTTTCCCTTTCATCTCTCCTAGGACTGCACATAATTTTCCTCTCTGCCTTAGAAATTTTCTGATGCCTTTTTAGATTCCTGGTTTTCCATTCATCCACATGGCTTTTTCCCCCCCAACTCTGCTTCTGCTAGCATCCTTATGGACTGCTTTGCCTTTCTTTCCTTTAATTCCGTATCTCCTTTCACTCTGACGGTGTCTTACCTCCAGGTCATATTTGGCCATAATTGCCTTTGATTTTGCCCATTTCCCACTGTTCTGGTGCTTAAGGCTCATTCGCTCCTGGAAAGAAAGGGCACAGTGAGCTCCTTATTGCTTTCTAGGGAGAGCAGGTTCAAGGGTTGGGGGCCAGAGGCAGCCTCACCATCATTCTGGCCTTGTCAAGTTTTTCTAGTTCTTCTAGTGCTGCAGCAGGATTGACCTTCTGCAACTTCTCAAAATCTTTTAAGGCTTGCTTGGCCTTTCCTTTCTTCAGAATTCTGTGATACCTATAGGGTGAGAGAGGTATGAGGGAAGAGATACAGCTGAACCACTGGTGCCACACATGTAAGTGCCCCCATCACACGAGGGGTCTCCTAATGCCAGGGATGGACTGGACATCACAGAGCTAGACCTGCGAGGCTTGCTGGGACCCTCAGTCCCTGCAGCCCCCAAGGGCAGACCTCCACAAATGAATCCCCTCTGCTTCTAGAGCACAAGCACAAGGGAAGAGCAGAACATGATCCCAAAAGGCAAAAAAGGCAGGAAGGAAGCCCTATTGGCTTCATAGCTGTTGAAGTCAGAACTCATTCAGCAGAACCACTCCATGATGCCCTGGAAGGAAGTCAAAGTAACTGACAGTCCTGTTTTTAGCAAATTCAAGATGGAAAGCCAAAGCCAGAGGAGCAGGCACCACTGAAGCAGGCAAAACTCTCTGAGGTTGGTTTGAGGAAAAAAGAGGCCAGTCACTCCTCTTTGGGACTTTTCCTACAGGACCCCACAGCTGCCATGGGAAAGGTTCTCTCCTAAGGACTTGTGATTAGCCATGCCACTTTCCCATGGAACCCAAGGCTGGTTCACAGGGGCTTCCTTACTTTTTGCTTTTGATTCTCTTCTCTCTTCGAGCCCTGGCCTCATAGTAGGATTGC
Source organism: Bos indicus (assembly GCF_029378745.1). Classification (NCBI taxonomy): domain Eukaryota; kingdom Metazoa; phylum Chordata; class Mammalia; order Artiodactyla; family Bovidae; genus Bos; species Bos indicus. The sequence continues at coordinate 13,978,168 of NC_091789.1, read as the reverse complement.
AGGGCCCGGGCCCTTTGAAGCTCTGCTCGGCGCATCTTTACCTACAACGAATGACATTTACAGTAACCCCTAGGGTTGATGGTAAATGCCGGGAGAAACAGAGCATGCCTGGGTGGATCAAAGGGCTTAGCACACTTACCTCTTCCAGGCTCATAGCTTTGAGAGAGGCCTTTTCCACGGGAGTCAGTAAAGGGTCTGTCACGGGCTGCTTGTTCTTATGGAGAAGATTAAAAATCTCCTGCTCCAGGGGAGTTCCTGCCTTAAGGAGGTAACAGAACACTCTAAGTCTTAAGTCATGCTCCTAGAGTCTCCCTCTTTACAATCCTTTGGCCATCTACACAGTGACTGGAATCACAAACTGGACAGGATGGGCTGTTACAGCAAAAGAAGGGGGTTCTAGGCTTGCTGTTCAAGGGTGCAGATAAAGCCTTACATTTTATTCTGATTTAAGGTAACTTCAGCAAGGGGCCTCTGAGGTTACTCTCTAATATTACCGAGGGAATCACTCGTGTTCAGATGACCAATATATATAAAACAATACCATTCTCTTAAGAATCAAAGCAGGATGCTCTTAAGGTAAATGCCTGCAGGACAGAGGAACAGCAGTACCAAACTGTCAGTCTACAGAATTGCAAAACAAAATGGTCCCTGAATTCTTATGTATATTTGAAGCAGATTACTCTTAACACAAAGTTAGGGACCTCAGATCTGTATTAGCCTCCCTTTAAGAATATTTATAGAGGAAAGGGGAGGTTAGGTCTTAAGATGAGCACAAAAAGACACCGCCTTTAACAAAATGACTTCCAGGTAATTAGCCTGCTTCCTGACAGTTCAAATTTAACTCTAGTCAATTTTTAACTTGGCTCTGATGCTTCACTTTCCAGATAACTTTGCATGCTAGGTGGTGTCTACGCTAATGAAACGAAATGGACTGTGAACCAGTGACTTCACATGTCAACAAAAGACCCCATTTGCTGCTTGACTGATATTGTAAGGATGGCTAAAATAATCAGGCTGATCATGTCATGGTACACTTTGGCAAGGCATAAAGATAGCCCTGGGCAAGAGCCAGTTTCAAACCTCATGCACATATTTTATGTGGTTTTCTTGAAATACCATATATATCACAGTCAGTGTTAAACTTACAAATATCTGGACAAATGCATAAACACACATCATCCCATGTTACACTACCCTACTGATAGAACCATAAAACTATTCTACTAAATAGTAAAGGTGCATGTTCTTCCATTTTTAGTATTTGCAGTAGTGATCAATCACAGGCTAGAAAATGATTTATATTACAATGTTGTAATCTCCCTCTGATTCAATTCAATTTACAAACACTTGTTGATTGTAGCTACATTCCAGGCACTTGTGTGGGGTGCTAGGAATACACAATTAATTAAGATAGTTCCTGTCCTCAGAGAGCTCATAGCCTTTCAGAGGAAAGATACACTGTACCATCACCAACATGATGGGTTAAAAGTCCATAGGAGTAATCACAGAGGAAGGAACAATTCTGATTAGGAGATGGGGTAGGCTTGGGGAAGGAAGAGACTTTTTGAATTAGGCTTTGAGGCATCAGCACAATTCTACAAGGAGGGGAAAAAAATCTAAAGGGAGAGATGTGTATAAGCAAAACACAGATCTAGAGAAAGGAAAGATATGTTGGGAACAATGCACTGTCCAGTATAGCTAAGATGCCAGGTACTTCTGTCTTATTCTGTAAGTGGAGAGCCTTTTGAAGGATTTTAAGCAGAAAAGTGACAACTGGTGCTGTGTTTTGGAGAGAAAAGCCTGGTGACTGTGTAAGGGGTTCTATGAAAGTGTCAAATGAAAATGAGACAAGGAACCAGGGCTGTGAGACAGAATTACAGGACTCACCCCCTGCGTGGGCTGGCAGTTGAGGGGAGGAGTTATGTCACCGACTGAGGTACAGCATGAAGGTCATAGTACAGCTTAAGCGTCTGGGGAAGGGAAATACTAGGCGTACTTTGTCGTGTGTCAAGTTTAGGGGCACAGGGGAGACCCAGGTGAGGCCTGTGAGTCATGTGGAACACGGGTCCGGAAATCAGGAGTTGACAGTGATCTGTACCATGTTTACAGCCCAAGAATAAAAAAGGACTAAGAAAGTCAGATAAAAACCAAAACAGACACGAAAACAACAGTAAGCCTATGTTCCAAGGCAGCAGTTTTAACCACGATATGTTAATGGTGTCAAATAGGCTGAAGACGCAGAGGACCTGGGATGTGGCCATTGGGAGGCCCCTCACTAATTCATTCTGAAAGAAGTTTCAGGAAGGTAGTAGGGAAGAGGGTAACAGAACAGGGACCAGCTCTTTCCAAAGCATGTTCCTCATCAGCTGACAAGGTTTACTTCATTTTTGTAAAGTTTAAAATTCAGTGGATTTGATTAATAAAATTAGTTTGTCCTCTAAGTCAAAAGGATTTCTTTACCATCTTTTCATAGCACTTAAAAGGCTGTCTGGCGTACACTGTGGTCTGCCCAACTCTCAGAGCGGCATGCGCTATATTCTAGCAACCAGACCCTGCCAATACCCCCAGCCCCACCCCCAGGCACACTGAGAAAGGAAGGTTTTGAGGAGCACACTTCTGGAAATGATGGTGCCAGCTGCTAGGGGAGGGAAGAAGGGAGTGGGTGGTAAGTTACCTTACCTCATTTCTAGCACTTTGCCGTTTACAAATGCTTTCTCACACATTATCCCCTTTAATGCTTCTCAGCTAGAGTCAAATGGAATTTTAGGTAGCTGGACCAAAACTGTAAGTGCTGACTTTTTAGATTCTTTATTTCCAGGAATACTAGTATACTGCTAGCCCCTGGGCTCTGCCTTCTAAGGTGCTACTAGCCACCAAGGACCTCCTGACTTCTCTGTGCCATGTTGGTATAATTTCTCAAAAATGAACTTCAGACTGGCTGCACCATTCTCAGTGCAACCCCTCCCCCACCATCTCATCTTTACCGACCAATTTGGCATTTGCCTGCCACCTCCAAGATCACACCAGCATTTGGAAGAAGCAAGGTGCAGAACAGTGTGGAGTAGATTACTACTACTTTTTTGATTTTAAAAAGTGAGATAAACATAAATATATCCATAAAATTTTTAATTTAAGAAGAACAAATAACTTGTAGGAGTAGTGACCTCTGGGTGGGAGTATGGGGGTAAAAATGAGCAGATGGGGGACAGGAGTAGGGTCAAATGCTACATTTCTTCTATACTTATTTTCAAATCCTGCAAATTGTATTACCTCTTAAAATTTTTTTCCTAAAGTCTCCCTTCCATCCTGCAGCCACACTTTAAACCTGATCTCATTTTCATGTGGAAAAGGAAGCATCCTAGAAAGAGAATGGTGGTGACTTTCAATAACAACATCAGAAACAGAGTTTATCTCCATAATAAGCAACACCTTGCTCAATGTCTAGCTATGGCGGCAAGCCATGTTTACTTTGATGAGCTTTAATTATCTCAACTTCCTGACACATACGACCCCATTTTGGGATTTACAGAAAGCAGAGAAACCATCTATCCAGGGTTTGGGCACTGCTGTTTTGGACTATCTTTCTGCTGAAGACAGAACACCCCCTTATAGACTCCATAACCAATGGTGTATTGGAAAAGAAAGGCTAGCTGTTCTGAAGTTGTTCAGACTAAACACTGACACTTCAGGTACAACATGGGATTACTAACTTTTTAATTTTGCCATTGGCATAACTACTGTTCCACCTCTGGACCCATCATTTACCACCACCACCATTTCATAACAGATAAGCTATTTTAACACCTTTAAAGTGGAAAGAATAACTTCATAATAAAAAATAGCTGACAACCCCACACCACCATATTCACAATTATCCTTACAGTTCAGATGATTGAAAAATTTGCCTGAGATCAGTGTTTGGGAAACCAAGCTCTAAAATATAATTTTTATTTTCTGCAGCTCAGTCATAATGAGTTACTTGCTAAGATTCTAGTCATTATCACCAATCTGCTGTATTTTAATGTGGTGTTCCTTTTCAAGTAAACTTTGGTCCTGCTGCTCATATATCCCGCCTAAGGCATCATTAATGCTGCCAGGTTCCTGACTCTCCCCAGATCAGAATGCTGGCTGTAAAAGCTTTTAAAAAACCAGGGTGTGAAAAAGAAAACATCATGATGTTCCTTCTCTATTGGCAAATCAGACGTCGTCACACAAAAACATGGAGATAATCATGTGTATGTGGGGGAGGAGGGCTCCCTGGTGGTAAAGAATCTGCCTGCTACTGCAGGAGACGTGGGTTCGATCCCTGGGTTGGGAAGATCCCCTGGAGAAGTAAATGGCAACCTGCTCCAGTATTCTTGCTTGGGAAACCCCATGGACAGAGGAGTGTGGCAGGCTACAGTCCATGGGGCGGCAGAGTTGGACACAACTCAGGGACTAAACAACAACAACCACGTAGGGGACACTCCAAGCTGAGGAAGGGTGAGCTACCTACCGCCTATGAACCTTGCTCTCCCACCCGCCCCCCTCAACCTTTCTAATCACTCAACTAAAATGACCACAGCTGCCATTCCTGCTTAACATGTCTAAGGAGACCAACTGCAGGCTCTGCAATGTCCATGCTGTGTGACCTCACCTTTCAAGGGGCACTAACCTTCCAGCCATTGACCACATGTTCAATGGGAGCAAAGGCTGATTGGGGCTTGCTCAGGGGAAAAACCAGCTGCTCTGCTTGCCGATTCTTCAGAACGACAGGATCCCATTTGGAGAGGATTTGGGAGCTTTTATTGAATGCCACTTCTCTGTGGATCTGAAACAGGCAAAAGCACAAAGAAAGAGCCACGAATTGAAGCATTAAACTCAAAAGAACCAGCAGGAAATTAGGAGGCCATGTAAGAGTCAGGATGCTAGAGATTAGCTCTTGCTTACTTACTTCTCAGGACCGCACTTGCCCTGAGATTAGTTTTAATCTTTTCCAAGGTGAGGCAACCACAACTTGCCCCCTCCCACTTCTCAGGCCTTTCTCGCTTCTCATCTTGCCCTTTTTTTTTTTGGTCCGTTTCTTCCCCTTAGTGGACCACATTTTCTTTGACTTACCCGCTCAATCTCTTCTCTGTGAAGTGGTAGCTCCACAGTCTTCTTCGATTTCACTCGATTCAGCTGCTTTTTCACAGCAGCCAGTGAGGATGAAGTTTTAACAGGCTCAAGCAGATCTGAAAGGACCAGCTTTTCTCCTGATCCTGTAGAAAGGCCAAACTTTCTGGTCAGACTGAGAAGTGAGGCAAAACCTCAGCATCACCTCAGCAGAAAGTGCTGGTAGCCAGGCAGGTGTGCAGGGAAGCAGGAATAGCCCTCTTACTTCCATCACTAGCCAGTGTGATGGCACTGCTTTCCTACATCCCCAAACATGTTGAAGTGTAGAAGACAGAAAACTATTTAAAACGATCATTTGCTTTTCTCCTGGTCTTTCTGGTTCCACGCTTGCCCACTGGAATTCATTCTTCACACAGCAGCCAGTGTTTTGAAACTGTAAATCACAGGATGTCATGATCCTGCAGAAAATCCTCCAATGACTCCCCATCATCCTCACAGCTCAGTGGGTCAAGAATCTGCCTGCAATGCAGGCGACACAGGTTTGATTCCTGGGTCGGGAAGATCCCCTGGAGAAGGAAATGGCAAACCACTCCAGTATTCTTGCCTGGAGAATCCCATGGACAGAGGAGCCTGATGCTGCTGCTGCCAAGTCGTTTCAGTTGTGTCTGACTCTGTGTGACCCCCAGACCGCAGCCCACCAGGCTCCCCCATCCCTGGGATTCTCCAGGCAAGAACACTGGAGTGGGTTGCCATTTCCTTCTCCAATGCATGAAAGTGAAAAGTGAAAGTGAAGTCGCTCAGTCGTGTCCGACTCCTAGCGACCCCATGGACTGCAGCCTACCAGGCTCCTCCATCCATGGGATTTTCCAGGCAAGAGTACTGGAGTGGGGTGCCATTGCCTTCTCCCCAGAGGAGCCTGGCAGGCTACAATCCATGGGATCACAGGAGTTGGACACGATTCTTAGTGACTAAACCACCACCCTGTCTGCCTCTCCAACCTCAAGTTATCCGTAAGTGGAGGATGGTCCAGCCACACTGACCTTGTTCCTCTTCTTCAAACATGCTGACCATGTTATCTCTCTCAGTGCCTTTGCACCAGCTGGTCCCTCACCTGGAACACTACTCCCTGTCTCTGCATGCTTGACTTTTCTTGTTATTCAGATCTCAGTTTAAGTTTTGTCTCTTCAGAGGGATTTCATTCATGCCTAGCCAAAGGAAAGTAGCCGCTTAGTCACCTGACTGTATCATTTTGTTATAATTCACTTACTGTTTCACTGCCTTAGAATGTAAGCCCCAGGAGGTCCATCACTTATTCTTTACTCTGTATCTAAACCAATCCTGAAACTCATACATAGTAGAGGTACAGTATTTGCTGAATGGGTAAGCCTGGGAGAATACATTGTTACCAGTGCTGAAAGGTTACATTAATGATTACTAGAAGTGCCTAACTCATTCAGGTTGCCTAAGTTGTGAATACAGTGGGAAATATTTGGCACCTAGACTCAGTGTCAAGTGAAAATCTCAACTCTGTTATTTATTAGATCATATATTCTCAATTGGGGTGATACCATTTCCCCACCTAGGGGTAAAAATTGGTTCTTGGGTGAGCGTGCATAAGGGAAAAAAAAAACCTTAGATACAGTTAGCTCATTAAGCTCTATGGCAGATCTTGACTGTGGCCTTTTCATTTTCTTTTAGAAATGGAAGAAATTCAAGAGCATCCGATTACCCTTCTTCATTCACTCATGGGTAAGTATGTATGGTATGATTCACTAACCACATCAAAAATAGCTGGAAAGAGGGCACCAAGGGGAAGTAGACCATTATGCTTTTGGAATTCCACAAGGTCCATGCAGACAGTTTCCTTTGTTAACTTACCTTCAGAACTTACACTGAACTCTGACACCTTCAGACTAGCCTCAGACCTATCAGCCAATTTCTGCCTGAAATTAAGCAAAACAGAATACATAGAGAATGGATACAGTCTGCTGGGGAACAAACACCTCTCTTCAAACAATGCTTTCGTTTCATATTTATTCTAGAATTAGGTTTTGTCACAAAATAACCAGGAAATCTATTCCTAAGCTGGACCCAGTAGTTTAACCATCTCTTAATGAAAACAGCCTCTCAAAAACACAAGGCAATGCAAGGCAGGCATAGTGAAAAAGGTATTGGACTTGGATTCAAACATGTCTGGATATGAATACCCTATCTGCCACTTATTCGAGTGACTTTGGGACATGTCAATCTTATTTTCTATTTGAAGAAGCCGATGTGCAGAGGATTTACCTACAGTCTCCAAAGTACATGCTCTTAAGAATGATGCTGAAAAATGTTGTCTTCGGCACTGAATGTTAGCTGCAGATAAGTCCCATGGAATCAGCTAGTTAGAAATGTCCATATTGAAGGGAATGTTACCTATCCTTTCCATTAAGTGAACTGATTGATTCCAGAAGCTTCTGATGCTTTCTTTCTTCATCTTTGTCCCCCTGGAAACAGAAAAAGGAAGAACCATCAGATTGATGAGGGGAGGGAAAAGACAGTATGGAAATTGAGGCCCATTTAAAATCTCCCATTCTTTTGGTCAGTGGAGAACTGGGAAATCAGATGAGGTCTGGCGTGCAGGCATTCCAGCTCAAACAGGAAGAACTGCTTCAAAAACCGAAATTTCCCAACTGTAAGGAATATAGATCCTAAGTAACCAGGAGCTAATGCCATGCTTCTGTCTTAACTGGTTTTAAGAAAAGTGCCATGAGAATAATATTTCTGTATAGAATATATAGTGTAATCTGACATGGGAACCTTGACATAAAAAAGCCAATCTAAGTAGTTTTCTCAAGAGAATAAAGAGCTGGAATTCCTATAGCAGCTGCCCAGCTTAATTATGCATGTGTATATTTCAGTCAGAAAATCAAGTAACTCTCTATGGAAATCCAAACTTGGAAACAGGGAAATCATATGGCACACACACTCCAAGTGGCACCACTGAGCCCCCTCCCCAGACACTACACTTAGCATCTCAGCATCAAGCTGCCATAGCTTTAAGCAGCTTTAACTGTGTTTGTGAGCATCTATGCTTTATCTTGATTTATTTTGTGTTTTAATTAGCAGGGCATGTCCTAAGGTAATCACTTCTTTGCTTTATGCCATTTGGCTTAGGTTTAGTAGGAATGCTCTAATTTGGAAAATTGTAACTAATTTATTTGTGAGACCTGAACAAGTATAAACAATGTTGCCACCCCTTTTCCTTCCATGAAGTGTGCCCTTTACCCTAATTTTGAAACAGAAGGGAACTGGAGAAGGCAGTTTGGCAGGTGTCACTCACCTCATCTTCACTGGTGCTCAAGGGGTAGTCTTTTGGCAAATCCTCTAGTTCTTTCTGTTGGTTCGAAGCCAGAAGGTTGCTAAAGGAGATAAAAGAGAAATACTATCACTTGAAGGAATTTTTCTTATATTGAAATGATCTCTAAAACATAACTTCAGTTCTCAGTACAGAATAGTCTTATCCCCTGGAAGAGGTGCAAACCAAGTAGTATTGAGCATCTTTGGAAGTTTTCCAAGACATCAAATCTGGACTGCAGAAGGCAGGCATCACCTGTTAAAAGGTGAGCAGTGTTAGTAATACCCATACAGAACTGCATGAAAATGGAAAGATCTAACACTCTTCAGTGACTGATTAGCACTGCATTTCCCACGGACCTCTGGGAGGCTATAAAAATGTCAGACCCTAGGTAAGGTGGCAGAAGATGCTGTTGCTGCCCCTTGAGGCAAGGCAACTTCACCATTAATATTTCTAAGCATCCGCCACATGGAAGACACCTGTATAGGTGCTGCTTACTCAAAAGTGACATCTTGATCACTTGTTCTCCGAAATCGAAAAACAGGGAATTGGAAGAAAGCCGCTGGAGCTTGCTCAGCAAAGCAGGCACTTTAATTAAAATGTCGTGGATGACTCCAATTAACAAAGGTTTCCAAGATAAGGCGAGTTTATAACAAAGTCACTGCCTGCGCAGTAGGCGGAAACGCTCCGCACCAGCGGCATCAAAAGGAGTCACGTGATGAGGAAAGTGCTACATATTAACTTCTCTGGAGCGGGAGAAACCGCAACAGGATCAACAGGGATGAGACTAAGAAGATGGAGAGCGGAGGGGGCGAATTAAATTAATAGGGCTTTAAAGGATGGATCATGGAAACAGTAACGAATGGTGAGATCCTGGGAGGGGAACAACTGTCGCCAGCTAAAAGATGGCCTCTGTTTCTCAAGAGCCGGGAAAACCGACCCCCAGCGAGGCTCAGACCCTGCCCTCCCCCCTCCCCGCCCCGGATCGCTACCCCTCACCTCTCCGCAGCCTGGTTCGCGTTCATCTCAGCAGCCTGTCTCACATGGACCAGGAGCGGAAGTCGAAAGGAAAGATTTCCGTACCGGCCGCAAAGCAATTTAGGCTTCCGCCAATCACGCGCGACTAGTGGCGTCACTTCCGGCCCGCCCCGAGGTGTGCAAGGAACTAAGCAGTTTGGGAGGCGCCCGCGGGGAATCGGGAGTCTGGAGGAAAAATCCTGTCAGCGGGTGGAGCTCTGCTCTCCCCACCCACCTCTCAGCTCTTTGACGCGTCCGCGTCCGTCTTCCCTGGCCCGGGTTTCCAGGCGGCCCGGGCGGGTGAGGTTAGCACGAGTGTGCCTCGCTGTCGGGGACCTGGCTGAGCCTTCGTGGCTCTGCCTGATCCAAAAGGAGAGGCTCCAGCGTCTGTCGGTGATCGACAGCGTCCTGCGAGCCTGCCGCCAGCCAGCTCGAGGCGTTATTGACCGCCGGGGAAGTGGCCAGCATTGTGCTAAGGTCCTGGCGATCCGCCGGTGGACAACAAAGCAAGTTTCCTGCCCTCTTAAGGAAAAAATCCTTTGTCACCCCGCGCCCCCTTGTAATTGCAGCTCTGGGTTCCTACTTCCTACATAACAAAGTTTCATTCAAGAATGGGCTGTGTCTGTGACTGCAACTTCCTCCTCTCCCGTCAACCTTTAAGAATTTTTCTTTAATTAAAAGTAGAAAAGTAATACACGGAAAAAGACACTTATTTTTCGAAGCCACTCCCATTTTGTTTTCACCCCCACCGTTCCGCTGAAACTATTCTGGACAAGATCATCTTGTTACTAAATAAAAGGGACACTTCTCGGTCTTTGTCTTCCCAGAAGTCTGTGGTATTAGATACTGTTGGTTTGTGTTCTTAGGGATATTCAGGGAATGTTTTTGAGTAACTACTGTATGCCAGGCCCCTTGGCACTGGCGATACACTGGTGAATAAAACAAACATGTTCCATGGCCTTATACAACCTACTTTCTACTGGGGTTAAAGACAATTTTGTCATGGTTGCAACTCCATCCTGGGCTCCCGTGACTCCACTCTCCTGGTATCTTAGCTTTATGACCATTTCCCAACGTCTTCTCTGCTGGATACCGTTTATGTACGAACTCCCTAAATGATGATGTTCCTTAGGTTCTGTACTCGGTGCTCTTTGTTTATACCATGTGCTCTTAAGCCTTTAACACTTGTATCAGTTCAGTCCCTCTGTCCTGTCTGACTCTTTGTGACCCCATGGACTGCAGCAGGACAGGCTTCCCTGTCCATCACCAACTCCCAGAGCTTGCTCAAAGTCATGTCCATCAGGTCGGTGATGCCATCCAACCATCTCATCCTCTGTTGTCCCTTTCTCTTCCTGCCTTCAATCTTTCCCAGCATCAGGGTCTTTTTCCAGTGAGTTCCTTCTTTACATCAGGTGGTCAAAGTATTGGAGTTTCAGCTTCAGCATCAGTGCTTCAGTGAATGTTCAGGACTGATTTCCTTTAGGATTGACTGGTTTGATCTCCTTGCTGTCCAAGGGACTCTGAAGAGTCTTCTCCAGCACCACAATTCAAAAGCAGAAGTTCTTTGGTACGCAGCTTTCTTTATGGTCCAACTCTCATATCCGTACATGACTACTGGGAAAAACAATAGCTTTGACTAGATGGACCTTTGTCGGTAAAGTAATGTTTCTGCTTTTTAATATGCTGTCTAGGTTTGTCATAGCATTTCTTCCATGTACCTGGAAGATGGAAAGACTACCCACTCCAGTGTTCTGGCCTGGAGAATTCGTAGTCCATGGTGTCGCAGAGTTGGACACGACTGTGACTTTCACTTCTTCCAAGGAGCAAGCATCTTTTAATTTTATGGCTGTAGCCACCATCTGCAGTGATTTTGGAGCCCAAGAAAATAAAGTCTGTAACTGTTTCCATTGTTTCCCATCTATTTGCCATGAAGTGATGGGACTGGATGCCATGATCTTAATTTTTTGAATGTTGAGTTTTAAACTGGCTTTTTCACTTTCCTCTTTCACTTTCATCAAGAGGCTCTTTAGTTGCTCTTTGTTTTCTGCCATAATGGTGGTTATCATCTACATGTCTGAGATTATTGATATTTCTCCCTGCAATCTTGATTCCAGCTTGTGCTTCATCCAGTCCAGCATTTCACATGATGTACTCTGCATTTAGGTTAAATAAGCAAGATGACAATATACAGCCTTGACATACTCCTTTCCCAATTTGGAACTAGTCCACTGTTCCATGTCCAGTTCTAACTGTTGCTTCTTGATCTCCTGCACCTCAGGAGGCAGGTAAGGTGGTCTGGTATTCCCATCTCTTTAAGTATTTTCCACAGTTTGTTGTGATCCACACAGTCAAAGGCTTTCGTGTAGTCAATGAAACAGAAGAAGATGTTTTTCTGGAATTCTCTTGCTTTTTCTATGATCCAGAAGATGTTGGCAATTTGATCTCTGATTCCTCTGCCTTTTCTAAATCCAGCTTGAACATCTGTAAGTTCTCAGTTCACATACTGTTGAAGCCTAGCTTGGAGAATTTTGAGCATTACTTTGCTAGTGTGTGAGATGAGTGCAATTGTGTGGTAGTTTGAACTTTCTTTGGCATTGTTTTTCTTTGGGATTGGAATGAAAACTGACCTTTTCCAGTCCTGTGGCCACTGCTGAGTTTTCCAAATTTGCTGGCATATTGAGTATAGCACTTTAACAACATCATCTTTCAGGATTTGAAATAGCTCAACTGGAATTCCATCACCTCCACTAGCTTTGTTCATAGTGATGCTTCATATGAGGACTTGTATCAGCACTTGTATCAGGACTCCAAAAATCTACATTTCTAGCCCAGATCTCTCTTTTGAACTCCAGACTAGTACCTTAGATTGCAATCTGGCAATTATTTTTGTTCCTCAGGCACATCAACTGTGAAGTATGTGGTGATTTCTTTCTTTTCCATCAGAATTTTGTATTTCCCATCTCTATGACTGGCACCATCAACTGTCTAGTTAGGCAAGTCAGAAATCTGAGTCACTTTACATTCTTCTCTCCCTGATGATTACAGTGATTCCCTCTCATTGCCAGTTCTGCTTCCTAAATCTCTCTCATGCACCTCACCTTTCTGCCATTGGAAATCTAGACATTGCCATTGTGTCAGACCCTTGCAATGTCAAGCCTGTGGTATTGCTGTAATCTATTGTAGAAAAGGGGAGCTTAAATCATACTGATGAAGAGCATGGGTTTTGAACTAGACTCTGTGTTTGAATCTTATCTCTGCTGCTTGCTAGTTTTGTAATTCTTGAGTAAGTTATCTCTCTAAGCCTTTGTTTCCTCATCTTTAAAGTGAGAATTCTAATAATACATTGGATAGTTGTGAGGACTAAGTGAATTAATATACATAAAGCACTGGAATAAATGGCAAGCCCTTAGAATAGTACCTGTCACATTAAAATGCATGATAAATATTAACTCTAATAATTATTTTTTTGGTGGCTCAGATGGTAATGAAACCTCCTGCAATGCCAGAGACCTGGGTTCGATCCCTGGGTTGGGAAGATGCCCTGGAAGAGGGCATGGCAACCCACTCCAGTATTCTTGCCTGGAGAATCTCCATGGATAGAGGAGCCTGGCGGGCTACAGTCCATGGGGTCACAAAGAGCTGGACACGACTGAGTGACTAAGCCCAGTACAGCACAATTATGTTTTACTGGCTTTTCAGTTGTTAGTCTCTCCTCATCTAGTCACATAAGTTGGACCATGTCATGCCCCTACTTAACAATGCAAATAGACCCTCATCCCTTTCAAGATAAAATGAAAAAACTCTTTAGTCCTGTCTACTTCTTCAACTAGTTGGAACTGCTTGCTCATTCCCCCAAAGCAATTCAAATTATATTTTTATGGGCAGATGATGCTCTCTTAATCTTACATAAAGTATGAATAAAAGCATTTTAAGAAAACATTGACATTTTTTATTGATTTATACTTAATCTAAGTAAAGACAGTGTGTTTGCTATGCAAATGCAGCTTTGAGACAAGTCCCCTAGGTACTCCTCTTTCGTAGCTCTAACCAGATTGCTGCACCATTTCCCGCTTATGTGAAATTATGGCACAGCTGAGACCTAAAGGAGGAGAGGGGGCCAGCCCTGGGGGAACCTGAGGATGAGTGTTTGGGCAAAGGAAGCAGTGTATACCCAGGACCTCTGGATTGGGAAGAGCTTGTTATATATTCTAGCAACTGAAAGGCCAGTGTGTGACTAAATGGTGGTGATAAAAAAAAAAGGTAAATATAACAGCAGATGGAGAGGTAGGCAGGGTCCAGGTATTGTAGGCTATGGTACAATTTGGATGTTACTCTACATAAAATTGGTCACAAATAAAGGGGTTATGTAGGAGAGTGACATAATTTATATTTTGATAACATCACTTTAGCTGGGGTGTGGAGAATGGATAAATGGGGCACCAGTAGAAGCAGAGAGACCTGTCAGGAAGCTATGGTGTAGTATAGGGAGAGAGGATGATGGTTTGGAATATCATGGTAACTGTGGAGATGGAGTCATTGGTGGGTTCACCAGAGACATGTGGGAGGTGAAGGAAAGAGGAAGATTATGCCTACCTTACTGGATTGAACAAGCACAGTAGATTATTAAGATGCAGAAGACTAGTGATGGAGAGACAGATTTGGTGAGTGAGACCAAAAGTTCAGTTTAGTACTTTTGAGGTTTGAGAGCAAGATATCTAAGTGGAGAAATCAAGTGTGTAGCTAGGTAGAAGGGTTGTGAAAGATAATTAGTCAAGAACTCTTGATCTTTTTTTGGGGGTGGTGGGCTGCACCACCGGAGAAGGCAATGGCACCCCACTCCAGTACTCTTGCCTGGAAAATCCCATGGATGGAGGGGCCTGGTGGGCTGCAGTCCATGGGGTCGCCAAGAGTCGGACACAACTGAGGGACTTCACTTTCCCTTTTCACTTTCATGCATTGCAGAAGGCAATGGCACCCCACTCCAGTACTCTTGCCTGGAAAATCCCATGGATGGAGGGGCCTGGTGGGCTGCAGTCCATGGGGTCGCTAGGAGTCGGACACAACTGAGTGACTTCACTTTCCCTTTTCACTTTCATGCGTTGGAGAAGGCAATGGCACCCCACTCCAGTACTCCTGCCTGGAAAATCCCATGGTCGGAGGGGCCTGGTAGGCTGTAGTCCATGAGGTCGCTAAGAGTCGGACACGACTGAGTGACTTCCCTTTCACTTTTGACTTTCATGCATTGGAGAAGGAAATGGCAACCCACTCCAGTGTTCTTGCCTGGAGAATCCCAGGGACAGGGAGCCTGGTGGGCTGCCGTCTACGGGGTCGCACAGAGTCAGACACGACTGAAGTGACTTAGCAGCAGCAGGGCTGCACCACATGGCTCACAGGATAGGATCTCAGTTCCCTGACCAGAGACTGAATCCAGGCCATAGCAGTGAAAGTGCCGAATTCCAACCTCTAGACCGCCAGAGAACTCTCAAGAACACTTGATCTTGATTAGAACTATTAGTGATTATCAGTAAAATAAAAATATACCACCCCCACACACAAGTTTGTTTATATTTCAACTGGTTGACATTTCATAAAAAAAGACCCAGGCTCACTCGAAAACTGCAACATGGCAACAGTTGTGATTTTACCATAAATTCATGATGTTGTGTGTCCTACAGTATCTAACCTATTCCTTGAATATAGTGGGCTCAATAAGTGTTTTTGAATTAGTGAATGAAAAAAGTCATGCTAGTCCATGTTATTTATTCTTGTAAAAGATATATAATAATAATAATGATAATAATTTTTAACTTTAGAATTTACAGAGTGCTTGCTATGGTCTGAATGCTTGTGTCCCCTCAAATTCATATGTTGAAATCCTAATCCCCAATATGATGGTACTTGGAGGTGGGGCCTTTGGGAGGTGATTAGGTCATGAGGGTAGAGCCCTTATGAATGGGATTAGTACCCTTATAAAAGACACCCCAGGGAGGTCCCTTGCCCTACTCCACAATGTGCGGACATAGTGATAAGGCGCTGGCCCTGAACCAGGAAGAGGGCTCTCACCTAACCATGATGGCACCTTGATCTTGGGCTACCAGCTTCCAGAATGGCCAGAAATAGGTTTCAGTTCTTAATAAGCCACCTTGTCTGTGATCTTTTGTTTTGCAGGCTGAATGAACTAAGACAGTGCTTTTATATCCCTTATGCCATTTTATATTTTTTGTATTAAACTTTGAATTTTAAGATAACTATAGATTCCCATACAGTTGCAAGAAGTAATACAAAGATTCAGTGTATCCTTTACCCAGTTTATCCCAATGGTTATATCTTGCAAAACTCGAATACAGTGTTACAACCAGGATAATGATATTGAGATAGTCAAGGTGCTGAAAACTTCCATCACCACAAGTATCAGTTATGTTGCTTTTATACAGTATACCAGCTTTCCTCCCACCCCTGACTCCTCCTTAACTCCTATCAATCACTAGTCTGCTCCCCATTGCTATAATTTTGTCATTTCAAGGATGTTCGGTTAAGTTCAGTTCAGTCACTCAGTTGTGTCTGACTCTTTGCGACCCCATGTTATATAAATAGAATTATATAGGATGCAACTTCTTAGATTTATATTCTTTCACTGGAGATTTATTCAGATTATTCTGTATATCAGTAATTCATTTCTTTTTGTTGTTTTTTAAATGTATAATTCAATGATTTTTAGTATAATTACACAGTTGAGCAGTCACCATCACAATACATTTTAGAACAATGTCATCACCTCCCAAAACAGACCTTGTACCCTTTAGCCATCATCCCCTTGTATAATCGGAAATATATTTGATCTTTGTCCCTGGATCCTGGCACAAAGCTCCCAACCTCCCTGGAATTTTCTGAGCAATAGGAATGCCTTTTGCCATTCATAAGGAGCCCCTTTCAACCATATCTGAGTTAATGTTAGTGAGGTGACTTTTGGAAGTGTGTTAGTTGCTTAGTCGTGTCTAACACTTTTGCAACCCCTTGGACTGTAGCCTGCCAGGCTCCTCTGTCCATGGAATTCTCTAGAGAAGCATACTGGAGTGTGTAGCAATTCCCTTCTCCAAGTGATTGTCCTAAGCCAGGAATCAAACCCAGGTCTCTTGTGTTGCAGGCAGATTCTTTACCATCTGAGCCACCACTTTTGGAGAGCCCCTAAGTAACCTAAAGGTGGGGGCTGGTTTCCAAGAAATCAACCATGGTTAAGGAGTTGGAACTTTCAGCCCCACTCCCTGACCTCTGGGGAAGGGATGGGGGCTGGAAGATGGAGTTCGATCACTAAGAGTCAATGATTTAATCAGTTATATCTATGTAATGAAGTCTCCATAAAACCCTGAAAGGTCAGGTTTTAGAGAACTTCTGGGTTGATGTGGGGAGATAGGTGTGTCTGAGAGCATGGAAGCTCCATGCATCTTTCCACATACCTGGCACTTAGCATCTCTTCCAATCTGTCCATTCCAGAGTTACATCCTTTTTACAATAAACCAGTAATCTAGTAAATAAACTGATTTTCTTAGTTCTGTGAGTCCCTCAAGCAAATGAATTGAACCTGAGGAGGGGGTTGTGGGAACCTTCAACTTATAGTCAGTGATCAGAAGCACAAGTAACAATCTGGATTTGTGATGGGTATCTGAAGTGGGGTGAGAACAGTCTTGTGGGACTGAGCCCTTAACTTGTGGGATCTGACAGTTTCTTAAGGTAGATAGTGTCAGAATTGAGTTAAATTTGTAGGACACCCTGTCGGTTTCCAGGTCTTCCCTGTAGCTCAAATGGTAAAGAATCTGCTTGCAACACAGAAGACCCAAGTTCAGTTGCAGGGTCGGGAAGATCCTCTGAGAAGGGGATGGCAATCCACTCCAGTATTCTTGCCTGGAGGATCCCATGGACAGAGGAGCCTGGCAGGCTACAGTCCATGGGGTCACAAAGGGTTGGACACAACTGAGCTACTAACACTACTACTACTGTCAGTATCTACTGATAATTGGAAAATTGCATGATGGTGTGGGAAAAACACACATTCTGGACTCCTGCCCCAGACCCTCCCAGCTGCAGGCATTCACTTAACCTATTTTTTGTCTCTATAGATTTCTCTATTTGACACTTCATATGAATGGAGCCATACAATATATGGTATTTTTGTGACTGGGTTCTTTCACTTAGAATAATTTTCAGGGCTCATCCATGTTACAGCATGTCTCAGTACCTCATTCCTTTTTACTTTCAGAATAATGTTCCATTGTATAGATGTACCTACCCTATGTTACTTATCTAGTATTCATCAGTTGATGGATACTTGGATTACTTCCACTTTTGACTATTATGATGTATCAAGATGGCATTATTTTTTACATTATATACATGGTGAACATTTGTGTACAGGTTTTTGTATGGACTTCTATTGTCGTTTCTCTTGGGTATATACCTAGGAATAAGATTCTAGGTCATACAGTAATGAACTGCCAACCAGTTTTACAATGTGACTGCACAATTCTACAATGTATGAGGCTTCCAGATTTCCCACAACCTTGTCAAAACTTTATTGTTTTTTGATTATAGTTGTTCTGGCGAGTGTGAAGTAGCAGTAGCAGTATCTCAATGTAGTTTTGATTTGCATTTCCCTAATGACTAATGATGGCCATCCCTGTGGCTCAGTCAATAAAGAATCTGCTTGGCCCCAAATATGGTATATATTGGTAAGTGTTTAACATGCATTTGAAATATATATGTATTCTGCTGTGTTGGTTGGAGTGATAAACATCAGTTTGGTTAAATTGGTCAATAGGTCAAATTGATATGACCCTCAGTCATACAGCCACAGGAAATAAATCCCAAGGTCACAAAGAATTTTTCCTATGTTTATTTCTAAAAGTGTTATAGTTTTACAGCTCATACAATTCAATAGCAAAAACCCAGAAATCAAGAAAGAAATAAAAATATGCATAGAAACTAATGAAAATGAAAACACAACGACCCAAAACCTATGGGACACTGTAAAAACAGTGCTAAGGGAAAGATTCATAGCAATACAGGCTTACCTCAGAAACAAGAAAAAAGTCAAATAAATAACCTAACTCTACACTTAAAGCAACTAGAAAAGGAAGAAATGAAGAACCTCAGGGCTAGTAGAAGGAAAGAAATCTTAAAAATTAGGGCAGAAATAAATGCAAAAGAAACAAAAGAGACCATAGCAAAAATCAACAAAGCCAAAAGCTGGTTCTTTGAGAAGATAAATAAAATTGACAAACCATTGCCAGACTTATCAAGAAACAAAGGGAGAAGAATCAAATCAACAAAATTAGAAATGAAAATGGAGAAATCATAACAACAATAAAGGAAACTATAAGCAAGGTGAAAAGACAGCCTTCAGAATGGGAGAATAATAGCAAACAAAGCAACTGACAAAGAATTAATCTCAAAAATATACAAACAACTCCTGCAGCTCAATTCCAGAAAAATAAAAGACCCAATCAAAAAATGGGCCAAAGACATTTCTCCAAACAAACAGACATTTCTCCAAAGAAGACATACAGATGGCTAACAAACACATGAAAAAATGCTCAACATCACTCATCAGAGAAATGCAAATCAAAACCACAATGAGGTACCATCTTATGCCGGCCAGAATGGCTGCTATCCAAAAGTCCACAAACAATAAATGCTGGAGAGGGTGTGGAGAAAAGGGAACCCTCTTACACTGCTGGTGGGAATGCAAACTAGTACAGCCACTATGGAGAACAATGTGGAGATTCCTTAAAAAACTGGAAACAGAACTGCCATATGACCCAGCAATCCCACTGCTGGGCATACACACCAAGGAAACCAGAATTGAAAGAGACACATGTACCCCAGTGTTCATCGCAGCACTGTTTATAAGAGCCAGAACATGGAAGCAACCTAGATGTCCATTGGCAGATGAATGGATAAGAAAGCTGTGGTACATATACACAGTGGAATATTCAGTTCAGTTCAGTTCAGTTCAGTCACTCAGTCGCATCCGACTCTTTGCGATCCCATGAATTGCAGCACGCCAGGCCTCCCTGTTCATCACCAACTCCTGGAGTTCACTCAAACTCACGTCCATCGAGTCGGTGATGCCATCCAGCCATCTCATCCTCTGTCATCCCCTTCTCCTCCTGCCCCCAATCCCTCCCAGCATCAGAGTCTTTTCCAATGAGTCAACTCTTCGCATGAGGTGGCCCAAGTACTGGAGTTTCAGCTTTAGCGTCATTCCTTCCAAAGAAATCCCAGGGCTGATCTCCTTTAGAATGGACTGGTTGGATCTCCTTGCAGTCCAAGGGACTCTCAAGAGTCTTCTCCAACACCACAGTTCAAAAGCATCAATTCTTCGGCGCTCATCTTTCTTCACAGTCCAACTCTCGCATCCATACATGACCACTTACTCAGCCATTAAAAAGAATACATTTGAATCAGTTCTAATGAGGTGGATGAATCTGGAGCCTGTTATACAGAGTGAAGTAAGTCAGAGAAACACCAAAATACTATACTAATGCACAAAAATGGAATTTAGAAAGATGGTAACAATGACCCTATATTTGAGACAACAAAAGAGACACAGATGTATAGAACAGTCTTTTGGACTCTATGGGAGAAGGTGAGGGTGGAATGATTTGAGAGAAAAGCATTGAAACATGTATATTATCATATGTGAAACAGATCGCCAGTCCAGGTTCGATGCATGAGACAGGGTGCTCAGGGCTGGTGCACTGGGATGACCCTGAGGGATGGGATGGGGAGGGAGGTGGGAGGGGGTTCAGGATGGGGAACACATGTACACCCATGGCTGATTCATGTCAATGTATGGCAAAACCCACTACAATATTGTAAAGTAATTAGCCTCCAATTAAAATAAATACATTTTAAAAAAAGAAAGAAAAAAAAGAAAAAACCCAGACAACCTGATATAAAAATAGGGAAAAGAACTGAATAGGCATTTTTCTAAAGAAGACATATAGATGGCCAACAGGCACATGAAAATATGTTGAATATCACTAATCATCAGAGGAATGCAAATCAAAACCACAAAGAGATATCATCTCGCATCTGTCAGAATGGTGATCATCAAAAAGACCACAAGTAACAAACGTTGGCGAGGCTGTAGAGAAAGAGGAACCCCATACACCGTTGGTATGAATGTAAATTGGTGCGGCAACTGTGGAAAGCAGTATGAAGATTTCTCAAAAAACTAAAAATAGAACTGCCATGTGATCCAGCAGTTGCACTGTTGGGTATATATCTGAAAAAAACAAAACCACTAATTTGAAATGATACATGAACCCCAATATTAACAGCAGCATTATTTATAATTGCCAAATATGGAAGCAACCTCAGTGTCCATCAAAACATGAATAGATAAAGAAGATGTGACACACACACACACTGGAATACTACTCAGCCAAAAAAAAAGAATAAAATTCTCCTATATCCAACAACATGAATGGATTTGGAAGGTATTATGCTAAATGAAATAAATCAGACAAAGAAAGACAAATACTCCATAACATTACTTATATGTGAAATCTAAAAATATATATAAAACAAACTAGTGAATATAACAAAACAGAAACAGACTCATAGATATGGAAATTAAACTAATGGTTACCAGTGGAGGAAGAAGTGTGGGGCAAGATAGGGGTAGGGGATTAAGAGGTAGAAGCTACCATGTATAAAATAAATAAGCTACAAGAATATATTGTACAACACAGAGAATATAGTCAATATTTCATAACTATAAATGGAATATAACCTTTAAAATTATAAATCAATGTGATGTACACCTGAAACATATGATATTATTTATCAACTATACCTCAATAAAAAGTTTTATGACTATAGCTTTTATTTTAGCTCACCCATTTTGACTTCAGTTTTTAAATGTATGGTGTAGATAAGGGCCTAAAATTATCTTCTTGCTTGTGAATCTCTAGTTGTCCTAGCTCTATTTGTTGAAAAAACTGTCATTTCCACACTGAATTGCTTTGGCACCTTGGTCAGAAATATATTGACCATTATATAAGGGTTCATTTATGGACTTCATTCTGTTCCATTGATCTATATTTCTATCTTTATGTTATTATCATACTGTCAATAGCTGTGACTTTATAGTAAGTTTTTGAAATATGGAAATGAAAATTCTCCCATTGACTCTTTTTCACCATTGTTTTGGCTATACTGGATCCTTTGCATTTTCATATACATTTCAGGGTAAGCTTATTAATTTCCAAAAAAATAAAAAAGGCTGGTGGGCTTTTTTGGGGGGTTTTGTTTTGGCCACGCCTAGTGGACACGACTGGAGTGACTTAGCAGCAGCAGCAGCAGCAGCAGCAGTGGCATACAGGATCTTAGTTCCCCAACCAGGGATTTGAACCCACCCCCATGCCCCCTGCAGTAGAAGCATTGAGTCTTAACCACTAGACCACCAGAGAAGTCCTGGACTTTTTATAGGGATTTCATTTTATTGATTTCAATATATAGATCAATTTGGTAAGAATTCCCATCTTTCATGACATGGAATGTCTCTTAATTTATGTAGATCTTCAACTTCTCTCAACAATATTTTTTATAGTTTTTTGTGTAAATTTATTTCTAAATATTTTATTCTTTTTGATGCTTTTGTGAATAGAATTATCTTTCTTTTTTATTTTCACATTTTCATTGCTTGTGTATAGAATTGCAATTCATTTTTTTTTTTTTTTAGTTTTTATCTCACATCCTTACTGAACTCATTAGTCTCATAGGTTTTTTGTGGCTTTCATTCAACTTTTTATATTAATGATTGTTATCTGCCAAAAAAGCCACTTTTACTTCTTCCTTTCCAATCTGGATGCTTTTTATTTCTTTTTCCTTGATTGATTACCCTGGCATAGAATCTCCAGTACAGTATTTAATGTAAGTGACAGGAGTGGGCATCCTTGACTTGTTTCTAATCATAGAGAGCAGTCACTCTTTCATTGTTGATGCTAAGATGATGTTATGATGTGAGCTATAGACTTTGCTCATCTCCTTTATCAGTTTGACAAATTTACTTCCTATTCTTTGTTGATAATTTAAAAGAATTGTGGTAAACTATACATAAGATAGAATTTACCATTTTTAAGTGTATGTATGGATGTGAGAGTAAAGAAAGCTGAGCGCTGAAGAATTGATGCTTTTGAACTGTGGTGTTGGAGAACACTCTTGAGAGTCCCTTGGACTGCAAGGAGATCAAACCAGTCAATCCTAAAGGAAATCAGTCCTGAATATTCATTGGAAGGACTGATGCTGAAGCTGAAACTTCAATACTTTGGCCACCTGATAAGAAGAACTGACTGATTGGAAAAGACCCTGATGCTGGGAAAGATTGAAGGCAGGAGGAGAAGGGGACAACAGAGAATGAGATGGTTGGATGGCATCACTGACTCGGTGGACAGGAGTTTGAGCAAACTCTGGGAGATGGTGAAGGACAGGGAAGCCTGGCGTGCTGCAGTCCATGGGGTCATAAAGAGTTGGACATGACTGACTGACTGAACTGAACTGAGAGGGTGTACTTCACTGGCATTAAGTACATTCACATTGTCATGCAGTCATCATCACCATCTGGCTCCAGAACTTTTTCCTCTTCCCAAACTGAAACTCTGTAAACAGTAACTCCCCACTTCGCCTCCCCGAGCCCCTGACAACCACTATTCTATTGATAGTTTCTATCTCTGGACTTTGATTATTCTAGGTCCCTCATGTAAGTGGAATCATTTATGTGTCCTTTTGTGATTGGCTATTTCACTTAGCATAGTATCTTCAAAGTTAATTCATATTGCAGCATGTGTCAGGATTTCCTTCCTTTATAAGACCGAATCATATTCCATTGTGTGTATATAGCACGTTTTATTTATCCACTCATCTGTTGATGTATACTTGGTTTGCTTGCCCCCTGTCAGTCCATTCAGGATGCTGTAACAAAATACCACAGACTAGGTAGCTTATAAACAACAGACATTTCTTTCTCACGTTTCTGGAGGCTAGAGGTCCAACATCAAGGTGCCAGTATGTCCAGGTGAAGGCCCTCTTCCTGGTGACAACTGGAACCTTTTCTCTGGGTCCTCATATGGTGGAAGGAACTAAGGATCACTGTGGGATCTCTTTTATTTTATTTATTTATTTTTTTAGTGTTTCATTTGATATTTATTAGATAAAAAGATCTCAGGACTTGGTCTTTTGAGTGTTGAATACAGAAGTCAATTTCTCTTCTCAAACTTTAAGTCAAACAGTAGAGAGGGAGGTTCAAAATACACAGTAATATTCCGGGAAAGCAGCTCTCTGGAAGTAATCCTGCCTTTTAGCAATTGCAGATTTCTCTGGTATAAATACTCCTGCTGCTGCTGCTAAGTCGCATCAGTCGTGTCCGACTCTGTGTGACCCCATAGACAGCAGCCCACCAGGCTCCCCCGTCCCTGGGATTCTCCAGGCAAGAACACTGGAGTGGGTTGCCATTTCCTTCTCCATTGCGTGAAAGTGAAAAGTGAAAGTGAAGTCGCTCAGCCGCGTCCGACTCGTAGCTACCCCATGGACTGCAGCCTACCAGGCTCCTCCATCCATGGGATTTTCCAGGCACGAGTACTGGAGTGGCTTGCCATTGCCTTCTCCATGGGATCTCTTTTATAAAAGCACTGATATCACTCATGAGGGCTCCACCTTCATGAACTAATCATCTCCCAAATACTCATCTACTAATAAATTAATATGAATGGGGGAGGCGATGGACTCAGCCATTCAGCCCACAGCACCGCCTTTAGGCTATTGTGAATAATGCTTGAATATGGGTGTACAAATATCTGTTGGAGTCCTTGCTTTCAATTTTTCTGGATATATACACAGAGGTGGAATTGCTGGATTGTATGGTAAACCTACGTTTGATTTTTTTTGAGGAACTGCCATATCATTTTTCACAGCAGCTGCACCAGTTTACATTCCCACCAACAATGACATAGTAGAAAGTTCTAATTTCTCTAAATCCTTGCCAACACTCTATTTTCTTTTCCTTCCTTCCCTCCTCTTCCTCCTTCCCTCCCTCCCTCTCTTCTTTTCTTCTTCTCCTGCTTCCCCTGACCTTCTTCTTCTCTCTCTTTCTTTCCCTTTTTCTTTTTCTCCTAAGTGCCATCCCAGTCAGTATCACATTGTTCTGTGCCTGGGTCTTCATTTATAAAGGCAACTGAATGGTGGCACAGAGAGAACAATGCCATTGAAGGAAAAGTTTAATATTACTTACAGTTCCTCTAGAAACAAGAAACAATAGTCCTCTGCCTTAATCATCCCAGGGCTGGATACTAAGCAACTAGAAATCACCACTATAGTTTGGAACCCACCAAAATTATTCAAACTAGCCAATTGGAAACTGTTTTCCCTCCCCTGTCTTGCCTTTCCCTCAGAAATCCCAATAAAGGCTGTGGCTGAAGTCTATCCCTCCCTCAACACTCAGACACCTTTATAAATTAAGACTTTGGCAGAGAACCATTGGTGCAGTGTGCAAGGTGACTCAGCGTTCATTGGAGGGGGATTGCCTTTAGACTGCTCTTGGTTTACTAACCGGATGGGAAGCCTGGTGGGCTGCCGTCTATGGGTCGCACAGAGTCGGACACGACTGAAGCGACTTAGCAGCAGCAGCAGAGTCCTTCCCAGGTGGCGCTAGTGGTAAAGAATCTGCCTGCAATGCAGGAGATGCAAGAGACAAGGGTTTGATCCCTGGGTCGGGAAGATCCCCTGGTGAAGGGAATGGCAACTCACTCTGGTATTCTTGACTGGAGAACCCCATGGACAGAGGAGCCTGGCAGGCTACCATCCATGGGGTCGCAAAGAGTCAGACGCGACTGAGCATACACACACTGAGTACTGCCTGGGAAGGCATGGCTGGCTGTTGGCACACTGGCACTCTGGCTGCCACTGCTTCATGCCGTATCTGCTGTATGCTGCCATGACCCACCAACTAAATCTAAGAGGATCTCAAAGGCCTCTACGGTACTCCTCACTTAGTTTCAGGTGCTGAAGTTTCCATTGGTTGTTGCCAAAATTCCATATTTGTCATCTTACCTTGGACAGCTGGGTCCACTGAGTCAAACCTGGTTTCCCTGGTTTGACATACCTAAGTCCTGGGCAGTTACATTGGGGGTGATTAGGATCACTGGCTAATTTAGAAGATCTAGCTCCCTGCCCAAGGGAGTGAAGAAAGGCTTCCTCTGATGAGACCGTGTTGGGTGTCACTCTGATCCATTGACCCAACAGGGCTGAAGTCAGCAGTGGGCTGAAGTCTTCCCTCCCAATAAGTGAGTAGACTCTAGGCGTTGGTCCCTGGTACACTTTACAGATGTACTGGCAGTACAGCTCAGGGTTCCTTTTCACAGCAAACCATGGTATATGTGTATAGTTGCTTCAGTTGTGTCTGACTCTTTGCAACCCTAGGGACCCTACCCCACCAATCTCCTCTGTCCATGGTGATTCTCCAGGTAAGAATACTGCAGTTGGTTGCCATGCCCTCCTCTAGAGGATCTTCCCAACCCAGGGATTGAACCCGCGTCTCTTACACCTCCTGCATTGGCCGGGAGGTTCCTTACCGCTAGCATACCTGGGAAGCCCCAAACCTTAAAGTTCATTTCAAAGGCAAATCCTTTTGTTGTTGCTTGCTTTGCTGCTGTCATATTTGTTCTTCAACTAAGTGGGATTTAAGAAATCCATCCTTGGAGACCAGTGGCTCAATGTTTGATTTAAAAAAGGGGATATGAAGGAAAAGGGGCACTTTAATCCCACTCCCTATAAAACACATGAGGAGGAGATGGTAAATGTCCAGGTCCATGTGCTTGGGCTGTTTATGGATATGCTGAATCTCCTCTTTATAACAAAACCACCACAAAACAAAACACTGAAAAGGTAAAGCTGAGGTCACCATTGCTGTCCTAGATGTCACCCCTTTGAGGTGGGGTACCCTAGGAAGAGAGGCCACTACTCACAGCAGAGGCTACTGGGGATCCCCAAAGAGCTTATCAGGTAAATGTCCAGAAGAGAAAAAAGAAGGGGAGAAGTTTTGCTGCCTATAAATTCTACAGACCATTCTAAAAAAAAAAAAAGTCCAGTGGGGATACAGGTGGTCCCAGGGAGTGGTTGCTTAAATACAAGGGGTCCCCTTTTTCTCCCCTCTTTCTCTCTTCTCAGTTGGAAGCAAAAACTAGACTGTAGCTTTGGTTGGGTGGCGACAAGCCTAAAACAGAAGAGAGAAAAAAGATAAAGATAAAAGACTGCTGCTTTAGGTGGCTACAATCCCGAGGGAAAATAAAGGGGAACTTTAAACCTTATGTACTGAGCAAATGCCAGTTCTAACAAGCATAATGCTAGTCCTAGATTACTTATTGATTTTGAAACAAATCCCTAGCTAGACACAGGAGGAGAAAATAGAAGGTAATTAAATTAGGTAAACATAATATTTTAATATCAATAGATAATATATGAATTGTGGATATATAAAATATATAGCTAAATTAAAACCAAATCCCACAATTTGACCCAATTGGAAATTTGAAATGTATACATTAAAGAATTTATGTAGCAAAATGATAGAAACAATGCTGATTGGCTTTTGTGCCTCTATAGCCTTGGTTCTAAATTAAGTTTAACATTTGCTAAAATACATCAATTGACAAGAACTTTTATGAACTTAATCCAGATGGGGCTTAAATTACAGTTGTGCCTGGGGATCCCAGTAAATTTACACATTGTGTCCCCTAAAAATCTAAAGAAGGTAACTAAATATAAAATGAAGAAAAAATGGGTATACCTCACTCTAATCGTAGCCTTGGCTAAATTTCCAGTCACAATATCTATTGCCCTGAAATATTCTATATTGGGCATAGATGCTCGATGGAACATAATAAATTCAAACTAAAGTAAGTCTTTGAGAACTTACAATTTGGCTTAATAAAATGGGACCCATGGACCCCCAGATAAAATAACTTGGTTCAATATAAGTTGAAACAAGGAACTCAAGGATTAAAACTTATTATTTAAACTTATTAATGAGAAAAGCTAATTAATAAAGGAGTGGTTATCCCCATTTCTTCTCCCTTTGATAGTGCAATTTTGCCTGTTCTTAAATCTTAAAAAATAAGAGGGGATGTACCTCAAGGTGGATTATCACTACCTTTATGCTGTGGGCCCCTCCACCAAGGACCCCATACAAGTTATCCAATATTATCAAAATCACTGATTGTATTCATTTGACAACTGGGAAATATTTTAAAAAAATATTTTGCTTTAGCTCTGGCTACCATTTTCTGTCCAGTGCCCATTCAACAGCCTCTGAGTGGTCATTTGCCTTTACCCTAAAGGGACATTATACATCTTCTCCAGCCTACCCATGGGGCACCTCAGAAGCTTTGCCATGACATGCAGTCCTTACAGACAAGATCTTAACTACATCCACCTTTCTCCAGGAGCACAGGTATGGCATCCCATTGATAACATGCTCCTCCAGAGTAATTCATTAGACATACTCATTAAGGACATACAAATCCAAATATAAATTTAGCCCTTCTTGGGTTCTAATGACAACATATATCTCATTCACAAATTTTACTCCCAAATGAAAATCAACAGGTACTCCTGTTAATGCCCCCCTGCAAGTGCCTTCACTAAAGGGACTTTGGCAACCTCTTCTAATACCTCCCATCATCTATGCACAACTTGTTTTTTGAGGGGATGTGGTGTCTTAGTTCCCCTACCAGGAATGGAACCCAAGCCCCCCTGCAGTGGAAGTGCGGAGTCTTAACCACTGGACCGCCAAGGAAGTCCTGTCTGTACCATTTCTGATGGTCATAGGTGGCCCAAGGGTTTCTGGTGCAACATACGTGCGTGAAATTGTTTCAGTTGTGTCTGACTCTTTCCAACCCTATGGACGGTAGCATGCCAGGCTCTTCTGGCCATGGGATTCTCCAGGCAAGAATACTGGAGTGGGTTGCCATGCCTACCTCCAGGGGATCTTCCCAACCCAGGGACTGGACTCACATCTCATGTCTCCTACATTGGCAGGCATTACCACTAGCGCCACCTGGGAAGCCCTCTGCTGCAATATACTGCCCCTGAAAAAAAGTGCCTGGCTACCTACCAGGATTTTCTAAAAACAGGTTCTCACAGATCTTGAGCCTGTAACCCTCCATACTCAGTAGCCCATTATGCTTTGAGTCATGGAAACAGCACCTCACCAACTCAGCACAGCTATGGGGGCCTTCTTAATCAAGACGCCACCACACCTGGGCCCTGTGACATGTTCTACTTGCAGGAGGGGATGGGTTCCTCTGTGCTTAGTCCCTTGCCAGATTCCAGGGTGCTAGAGGAAGTCACCCCTCCCCCAGGCCCTTGGCTACCTGGGAAACCCCTTGGGATTAACTGTACAAGCAACAATAGACTATGCAAATAGCCTTGCTAACCATCCTACAAGATGGAAGCTCAATGGAATGTTGCTGTTTTCTGTCCCTTAACCAGAATGGCTCTAAAAAAGGACAGGACTCCCCAAACCACACACTTGGCCAAACTTCAGGCAGCCATTTTAGCACTGGATGCCCTGGCTAGCAAATAGTTCCATCTTTAAATTTATTATAAACTGGTGGACATTGTCTAAAAATCATATCTGTCAGGCTAAAGAACTCTGCAAAATCTTGCCTCACAGATAGCCAAAATATAAAATCGCATATTTCTCTATATATTCAGTTCAGTTCAGTTCAGTTGCTCAGTCGTGTCTGACTTTTTGTGACCCCATGGAGAAGGCAATGGCACCTCACTCCAGTACTCTTGCCTGGAAACCCCATGGATGGAGGAGCCTTGTAGGCTGCTGTCTATGGGGTCACAAAGAGTTGGACATGACTGAGCGACTTCACTTTCACTTTTCACTTTCACGCATTGGAGAAGGAAATGGCAAACCACTCCAGTGTTCTTGCCTGGAGAATCCTAGGGATGGGGGAGCCTGGTGGACTGCTGTCTATGGGGTTGCACAGAGTCGGACACGACTGAAGCGACTTAGCAGCAGCAGCAGCTACAGGACTACAGCACGCCAGGCCTCCCTGTCCATCACCAACTTCCGAAGTTTATTCAAACTCATGTCCATTGAGTCGGTGATGCCATCCAACCATCTCATCCTCAGTTGTCCCCTTCTCCTCCCACCTTCAATCTCTCCCAGCATCAGGGTATTTTCAAATGGGTCAGCTCTTCTCATCAGGTGGCCAAAGTATTGGAGTTTCAGCTTCAACATCAGTCCTTCCAAAGAAATCTCAGGGCTGATCTCCTTCAGAATGGACTGGTTGGATCTCCCTGCAGTCCAAGGGACTCTCAAGAGTCTTCTCCAACACCACAGTTCAAAAGCATCAATTCTTCGGTGCTCAGCTTTCTTTATAGTCCAGCTCTCACATCCATACATGACCACTGGAAAAACCACAGCTTTGACTAGATGGACCTTTGTTGACAAAGTAATGTTTCTGCTTTTTAATATGCTGTCTAGGTTGGTCATAACTTTCCTTCCAAGGTCACAATATAAGGCTTTGCCAAGAGCTCAGTACTCATTATCAACACTATTAATAGTAACCAAGGCACAAATTTCACTACTCAAAATGCACAGTGTTGGGCTCTTGGAAAAAACAATAGAAATTTCATGTCCCTCCTGCAGAGTCAGACATGACTGAGTGACTAAGCACACACACACACATATATATATCATGTACCCTATTTAAATTACACTGCTCATTCTTCTCTAAATATGATATGCATTTCCATTCTTCTGTGTTATTGATTGTGTCTCACAAATATGTAAAAATATCAAATATGCACAGCTTTCTTAAGTGAAAGTATCAGTCGCTCATTCATGTCCAACTATTTGTGACCCTATGGACTGCACCCTGCCAGGCTCCTCTGTCCATGGGATTCTCCAGGCAAGAATACTGGAGTGGGTTACCATGCCCTTCTCCAGGGAATCTTCCCAATCTAGGGATTGAACCCAGGTCTTCTGCATCTTCCTGCATTAGCAGGAGGATTCTTTACTACTGCACCACCTGGGAAGCCCACCCCTTAAGATATTTGAATGTTAAACCAACTGGACATTCCTGGGAAAAAAATCTCATTTAGTCATGATGTCATGATGTCATTTAGTCATGATATATCAATACTCCTGATATATTGCTGTGCTTAGTTGCTCAGTCATGTCCAACTCTTTGTGACCCCATGTACTGTAGCCTGCCAGGCTCCTCTGCCCATGGAATTCTCCAGGCAAGAAAACTGGAGTGGGTTTGGCGTGCCCTCCTCCAGGGGAATCTTCCCAACCCAGGGATCGAACCCACGTCTCCCATATCGCAGGTGAATTCTTTACCCTGAGCCACCAGGGAATTTGGTTTAATTTTCAAAGGCATTTTCGTCTCTATTCATGAAGGATATTGATGTATAGTTTTCTTTTCCTTTGCTATCTTTGTCTGGCTTTAGTGTGACCTAATATTGGGCTTGTAGAGGGAGTTGGGAAGTGTTCTTTCCTTTTGTACTTTGTAAAATATGGTTATTATTTATCCTTTAAATGTTTGATAGAATTCACTAGTGGACTCATCTGGTTCTTGGGTTTTTCGTGTGGAAAGAATTTAAATTACCAATTTAATTCCTTTACCTATTACAATCTTTCAGATTTTCTATTTTTTCTTGAGTCAGTTTTGGTAAATTATGTCTTTCCAGGAATTTGTCCATTTCATCTAAGTTATGTAATTTGCCAGTATAAAGCAGTTAAATAATATTCTCTTATAAACTTTAAAAAATTTATTTACTTATTTATCTATTTTTGGTTGCACTGGGTCTTTGTTGCTGCGTGTGTGCTTTCTTTAATGGTGGTGAGTAGGAGGCTAGTCTTCATTGAGGGGCACGGGCTTCAGCACTTACAGCATGTGAACTCAATAGTTGTGGTGCAGAGGCCCAGATGCTCTGCGGCGTGTGGAACCTTCCTAGACCAGGGATTGAACCTGTGTCCCCTGCATTGGCAGGCAGACTCCTATCCACTGTACCACCAGGGATGTCTGTCCATCTTATAAACTGTTTATTGCTGTAGAGTCAGTTGTGATATCTGCTTCTTCCTTCTTGATTTTAGGAATTTAAGTCTTTTTATCTTCATTGTCTATCTAGCTAAAGGTATACCAACTTTGTTGGTCTCAAAGAACTAACTTTTGTTTTCATTAATTTCTCTCTACTGTTTTTCCATTTTCTACTTTATTGATTTCTGCTGGAATTTTATTATTCTTATCTTTTAAGAAGCATATTTATATATTCTTATTATTTTTTGGCTGTGCTGGGTCTTTGTTTGGGTGTGCGAATCCTCTCCAGTTGTAGTGCATGGGCTTCTCACTGCAGTGGTCTCTCTTGCTGTGGAGCACAGGCTCCAGGGAGCCTGACTTCAGTTCTTGCCACACATGAGCTCAGCAGTTGCAGTTTGTGGGCTCTAGAGCATGGGCTCAGCCCCATTGCCCTGTGGCATGTGGGATCTCCCCTGATCAGGGATTGAACCAGTATCCCCTGCATTACAAGGCAGACTCAACCACTTGACCACCAGGGAAGCCCCTATTATTCCTATCTATGCTGTGGATCACAACAAACTGGAAAATTCTTCAAGAGATGGGAATACCAGACCACCTGATCTGCCTCTTGAGAAACCTGTATGCAGGTCAGGAAGCAACAGTTAGAACTGGACATGGAACAACAGACTGGTTCCAAATAGGAAAAGGAGTACGTCAAGGCTGTATATTGTCACCCTGCTTATTTAACTTATATGCAGAGTACATCATGAGAAACGCTGGGCTGGAAGAAGCACAAGCTGGAATCAAGATTGCCAGGAGAAATATCAATAACCTCAGATATGCAGATGACACCACCCTTATGGCAGAAAGTGAAGAGGAACTAAAAAGCCTCTTGATGAAGGTGAAAGAGGAGAGTGAAAAAGTTGGCTTAAAGCTCAACATTCAGAAAACGAAGATCATGGCATCTGGTCCCATCACTTCATGGGAAATAGATGGGAAAACAGTGGAAACAGCGGCAGACTTTATTTTTCTGGGCTCCAAAATCACTGCAGATGGTGATTGCAGCCATGAAATTAAAAGACACTTACTCCTTGGAAGGAAAGTTATGACCAACCTAGATAGCATATTCAAAAGCAGAGATATTACTTTGCCAACAAAGGTCCGTCTAGTCAAGGCTATGGTTTTTCCAGTGGTCATGTATGGATGTGAGAGTTGGACTATGAAGAAAGCTGAGTGCTGAAGAATTGATGCTTTTGAACTGTGGTGTTGGAGAAGATTCTTGAGAGTCCCTTGGACTGCAAGGAGATCCAACCAGTCCATCCTAAAGGAGGTCGGTCCTGGGTGTTCATTGGAAGGAGTGATGCTAAACCTGAAACTCTAATACTTTGGCCACCTCATACGAAGAGTTGACTCATTGGAAAAGACCCTGATGTTGGGAAAGATTGAGGGCAGGAGGAGAAGGGGACGACAGAGGATGAGATGGCTGGGTGGCATCACCGACTCGATGGTCGTGAGTCTGAGTAAACTCTGGGAGTTGGTGATGGACAGGGAGGCCTGGTGTGCTGCGATTCATGGGGTCGCAAAGAGTCGGACACGACTGAGCGACTGAACTGAACTCAGCTGATGCCTGCCTTATGTTTAGTTTGCTCTACATTTTTCTAGATTCTTAAGGTGAAAACTTAGCCATTTTAGTTTCCATTGTTTATTCTACGTGTTGAATTATTTTTTAGTGGTTGCTCTGGGTTTCCCTTGTGGCTCAGCTGGTAAAGAATCTGCCTGCAATGTGGGAGACCTCGGTTCAATCCCTGGGTTGAGAATATGCCCTGGAGAAGGGAAAGGCTACCCGGTCCAGTATTCTGACCTGGAGAATTCCATGGACTGTATAGTCCATGGGGTCTCAAAGAGTTGGACACGAATGAATGACTTTCACTGAGGATTGTAGTAGATATTTTAAAACAATGCCCTTCACATTGATGCTAATTTATTTCTCGTAGTGTATTGAAACTTTGCTCTAACATTGCTCCCTTTCCTCTGCCCTCCTTTGTGCTATTATTGTTATATACACTACATCTTATATATTCTCAACACTATTTTTTTAGGCCCTAACCTGGCCACCTTCACCCCCTACAGCTAAACTTGGGCCCCTGGCTCTCCCTGCCACTAATTCATGAACAATGTTTTAATAATATTGGTTCATGCAGATATCTTTTAAATCAGTTTTGAGAAGGAAATAAAAACATATTTGTATTTTGTTTTCCTATGTAATTAACATTGAAGTGAAAGTTGATCAGTTGTGTCCGACTCTTTGTGACCCCATGGACTATTCAGTCCATGGAGTTCTCCAAGCAGGAATACTGGAGTGAGTAGCCTTTCCCTTCTCCAGGGGATCTTCCTAACCCAGGGATCGAACCCAGGTCTCCCGCTTTGCAGGTGGATTCTTTACCAGCTGAGCCACAAGGGAAACCCTAATTAACATTGCTTATGCTTAGTCACTTCAGTCGTGTCTGACTCTCTGAGACCCCATGGACCATGGCCCACCAGGCTCCTCTGTCCATGGGATTCTCCAGGCAAGAATCCTAGAGTGGGTTGCCATTTGTCGCTCTATTTCTTTGTGGGGACTCCAGTTACAATTCCTCTTCAGCCTGATCAAGCAAGTCTGATAGCAATTTGTTTTCTTAGGCTTTTTTTCCCCTCTGTCTTTGTTTGTGGGGCTTTTTGATTTTTAAAGGTTATTTTTCTGCATATAGAATTATTTTTTAAATAACAGAATTATTGAGACATCAATCATATTCCATATGATTAACCCATTTAAATTGTACAGTTCAATGGTTTTTAGCAGTATATTCACAGAGTTGTGCAGTCATCACCACAATCAATTTTAGAAATTTTCATCATTTGAGAGAGAAACCCTGTACCCTTTGCAGTCACTCTTCATCCTCTCAGTGATTCTACCAGCCCCAGGCAACAGCTCATCTCCTTTCTGTCTTTATGGATTTGCCTCTTCTGGACATTTTATGTAAATGGAATTATGCAATGTGTGGTATTTTTTGTGACTGGCTTCTTTCACTTAAGATATTGCTTTCAAGGTTTGTCCATGTCATAGCATATACCAGTACTTCATTTCTTTATACTGTTGAATGATATTCCATTGTTTGACTATACTACATTTTGTTTATCCAATCATTAATTAGTAGACATTTGAGATGTTTCCACTTTTTGGCTATTATAAATAATACTGCTATAAACATTTGTGGACAAGTTTTTATGTGGTCATATTTTTTTCTCTTGGCTGTATACATAGGAGTGGAATTGCCTGGTCATGTGTTAACTCTATGTTTAACCTTGTGAAGAATTGCCAGACTGTTTTCCAAAGTGGCTGTACCATTTTCCATCTCCACCAGCAATGTATAAGGGCTCCCATTTCTCCATATCCTCACCAAGACAATTATTACCTATCTTTTTGATTATAGCAATATTTGTTTTATAAATGGTATTTCTTCATATTCTGTGATACATATAGATATTTTAGATTTTGAAATATATTAAATATTCTTTTACTGATTTTTTTGCTTAATGAATTCTGAGCTTAAATACTGATATTAATACACATTTCAGTGTTAAGCCAAAAGGGACCCCAAATTTTCATTTTTTCTCTGATTATTATTGCTATTTTTAATTGAAATATAGTTGACTTACCACATTATATTAGTTTCAGGTGTAGAACACCATGATTCAATATTTTCATAGATTATACTCCCTTTTGTATTTATTACAAAATAATGGCTTTAATTCCCAGTACTGTACAGTATATCCTTGTTGCCTATCTATTTTATGCATAGCAGTTTGTATTTCTTAATCCCATTCCCCTATATTGGCCCCTGCTCTGATTATTGCAGTAAATAACTGCATTTTCTCATAAAACCTCACATGGAAAATTATCTTCAGAAATAGAACTAGATCAAACTTTTCATTTGCTTGTATATTCCTTCTACAGAAAAGAGAGAGAGCTGTTTAACTTGTTCCTTCTTTGTACTGGCTGCTAGAAACCTTAAAACGAGAGTTTTTCTCAATCTTGAATTCTTGCAAAACTTTTATTTTCATCTTTTGTCTTACGAGTGTTGTTTTTATACCTCTAAATTTAGTAAAAACTAACTCACTTTTTTTAAAGTGGTAAAGAAGTTACAAAGAAGTAAATAAATAATTATTTACTAAATATCCTTGACCTGCACAGCAATTACAAGGCAGTAGTTAGAATAAATATTCCCTCCCCATTCTATAAATGATGAAAGTGACTCAATGAAAAGTGATCTACTCAAAGTAAAAGCTTAGAAGTGGCAAAACTTCTAACTTCTGATACCAGAACACAGATCTGAGAGAGTCTCCCATTTCAGTTCTTTATATTATCCCACGAACATCTCATCACTCTGGTTAAGACAGAGACTTAAAAAAAAGATAATTTGTCACATATGAAAGTATTTCAACATAGCTCTTGCAGAGCTAACACTTAAATGTGATAGAGTCCCCATGATAATATGTTCAACTAATACAACCATCACAATGATTGAGATAATTTTAAATGTTCCTCAATCTAATCCCTATAATAGCCTACCTTCCTCTGCATGATATTAATAGAAACAAGCTTGTTAATTCTTCAGTGATGATCTGTAATATTCAGAGTATTAATTTGCTGCTAATGATATGAAAGATAATATAAAACATAAAAATCTAGTATTTGTTTACTAATATAGGTCATAGTGGGCTTCCCAGGTGGCTCAGATGGTAAAGAATCTGTCTGCAATGCAGGAGACCCTGGTTCAATCCCTGGGTTGGGAAGATCCCCTGGAGAAGGAAATGGCAACCCACTCCAGTATTCTTGCCTGGGAAATCCCATGGACAGAGGAGCCTGGCAGGCTATAGTCCATGGAGTCACAAAGAATTGGGCACGACTGAGTGACTAACACATCAGTTCAGTTTCAGTTCAGTTGCTCAGTCATGACCCCATGAAACGCAGCATGCCAGGCCTC
Source organism: Bos indicus (assembly GCF_029378745.1). NCBI lineage: Eukaryota > Metazoa > Chordata > Mammalia > Artiodactyla > Bovidae > Bos > Bos indicus. The sequence goes on along the minus strand of NC_091789.1, from coordinate 13,941,599 downwards.
TCTGTCCATCACAAACTCCCAGAGTTTACTCAAACTCATGTCCATTGAGTCGGTGATGCCATCCAACCATCTCATCCTCTGTTGTCCCCTTCTCCTCCAGCCTTTAATCTTTCCCAGAATTGGAAATGAGTCAGTTCTTGGCATCGGGTGGCCAAAGTATAGGAGTTTCAGCTTCAGCATCAGTCCTTCCAATGAATATTCAGGACTGATTTCCTCTAGGATGAACTGGTTGGATCTCCTTGCTGTCAATATATAATATTTGTAGTTAGCTTAAGAACGGGGAAATATTTCCAAAAACTCCAATGTGGAATAATTAATAGGAAGTTGCTTTATATTTCACTGCATTGCATTTTAAAGTCATATAAAAGAATTATTTGGCTGTATGAAATTTATGCATTCTTCCTTAAAAAAAAGAAAGTGAACGTCTATAGAGATCGTTATAGAAATGTATTTGGTATTCAATACTGGCAATTCTGAATAGAAAGAATTTAGGTTTTAGGATATCAGGTGAGAACAACATAAGCTAGAAACTATAATTGCCATTGGATGATTTCTGGAAATTTAAAGGCTAACAGTTTCGTTTATTATTAAGTTGGGAGAATAAATTATATTTATGTTGCAGACCTATGTGACAGTTGCAAAAATAGTCTAAACATGAATAAGAGAATTCAATATATTTTCTAAATGCCTTAAAAGAACCTTTTTTCCTATCTTTATTCAATCTCCACTGCTTGAATATTGTGGACAATTGCAAAGTTTGCTCCAAAAAACTAGGCCATCACTATGAATTAATAAACATCCCAAAATGACATATATCACCCACCATATACTAAGTGGCAAGTCCTTGCAGTAGTTGAATAAGCATTCATTTTCTAGAATGGTAAGAAGCCTTTGAAGTTGCATAGTTTGCCTCATTTAATTTACAGGTGTGGAAAATAAAGACTAGGTGAGGAGACTTTCTCAAGTTCTCATAATTTTACAGCAGAAGGGGACTGTGGCTTCCCTGGTGGCTCAGTTGGTAGAGTCTGCCTGCAGTGCAGGAGACCTGGGTTGGATCCCTGGGTCGGGAAGATCCCCTGGAGAAGGAAATGGCAACCCACTCTATTCTTGCCTGGAGAATTCCAGGGACAGAAGAGCCTGGTGGGCTACAGTCCGTAGGGTCACAAAGAAAATAAAGATGAGGTGAAGAGACTTTCCCAAGTTCTCATAAATTTACAGCAGAAGGGGACTATAGCCAAGCTGACTCCTGATTGGAGACTATTTCCACAATACCATGATGCTTCAAGTCAAAGTTGAAAATGCTTTGGGTTTGTAGCTTTACTTAAACCTTGGGTTTTAAAAAATGAGCATGATATAGCCTAAAATAGCACACAGTTTTGATGAACTCACATATTTAAGCTAACAGCCAACTATAAACCAATTATAATAACAATATTAGTATCAGAGTAGATAAAGGATATATTATTAAAATCAAGTGTAAGATAACAGCATTCAGGTTTCCTAGGATATTTTATGAATCACAAACACTGCTACTACATATTTTAGGGTCACTAAAATTACTTTCTAAAATATTTTTTGTAACTAGACTAAATTACTAAGAAAATTTCTTTTAGGCAGACAAAAGAACACACTACTGGAAGAGGAGCTTAAAGAGGTTTAATAGCTCTTTCTCATCTACCTCATTTCTTGAAAAATGTGTTGAACAGTAACTTCACAGTTTGAATATTACAAATGAAAAAAGGGAAGACATAGAGAACTCCATCCAGTTTTGGAATCATGGATTGAGTTTTGGAAGATGATTTGATCTTGTAATCTTTTTTTCTGGGCCTCTCTTGGCATTTACCATCTTCTGATTAGCAGGATTAGATCTCCCTATTTTCACTGGATCCTCTTTCATTCTATGCAGATTCACTGGTTGTCCTTTAGAAGACTGGGGTGAGTCAGAGAGCTGAGACATTTTAGCTAGGTACATACGATGTTCATCCTTCACCTTGCGGTAAGCCTTTGATTCTCGTTCCAGTCTAAGTGCACACTCTCTCACTTGACTTTCAAGCCTCCTTTTTTCTTTTTCTAGCTGTTTAAGTAATGTACTTAATGATTCCACTGACATCCGTTCATAGACACGAATAGAAGATAGTCTATCTGAAGGATTTCCACGGATTTTTTCCACTTTCTCTCTGAGACTAGCAATTTGCTTTTGTAGGTGATCATTCAGTTCAAGTTGTGCCTCATAACGGGCTTTCCATTCACTGCCTTCATAGTTAGAATTGAGTTTGTCTTCCAGTTCCACTATCTTTTGTCTTAATTCAAGTATTGAGATTTGCACTAAGTCTTTCATATGGATTTCTTCCAGTAACTCCAGTTTAAGGCAGTCAGTGCTCATACCTTCGAATCTGTCACCTCCTCTGTCCCCCATAGTGTCAGCTCAAGAGCTCTCCCACACGGTTCCCTTCAGCAGAGCTTACAGCAGAAGACTTGAAGGGACACTTGGAAGTTGGGGAGGACAAAGTGTTGTCATGAGCTGTTGCTATGGTGAAATGATTCTTAGAATCCTAGGTTGAATTTCTTTCCCTCAGCACTTTGAATATGTCATAAGATTGCCTTCTTGTCTCCACTGTTTCTGATTAGAAATCAGCTATTAATTTTATTGTGGTTTCTTTATATAAGGAATATAATTTTCTTCTCGCTGTTTTTGGGCTTCTCTCTTTGGCTTTGGCTTTCAGTAGTTTTTCTATGACCTCTCTAGCTGTAAATATCTTTGACTTTGTGCTACTTGGAATTCATTGAGCTTCTTGAATGTGTAATCTTTGAAATCTGAGAAGTTTTCATCCAATGTTTCTTCAAATACTTTTTATGTTCCTTTTTTTCTCCACTCCTCTTCTGGAACTTCCATTATGCATGAGTGGTGTTCGATGGTATCTCAGTGGCCTTTGAGGTTCTTCAATTTTCTTCATTCTTTTTACTTTCTGTTCGTTAGATTGCTGTTGTTGTTTAGTTACTAAGTTGTGTCCGACTCTTTTGCGAATCTTTTGTGACCCCATGGAGACACAGGTTTGATCCCTGGGTCAGGAAGATCCCCTGGAGGAGGACATAACAACCCACTCCACTCTTCTTGCCTGGGAAATCCCATGGACAGAGGAGCATGGCAGGGTACAGTCCATGGGGTCCCAAAGAGTTGGACATGACTGAACAACTAAACAACAACAGTGACAGCAATTTGAAGTCTTTATGTACTAAATCTATCACCTAGGCCCTCTTAGAGACAATTTATATAAGCTTCCTTTTTTTTTTTTTTTCCGTGTAAGGGCTGCCCCTTGTTTAATTGTTTTTTAATTTTAATTTTTTGTTTTTGTTTAGTGATGTGCTTGGACTAATTATGTAGTGTCTATTTCCCCTGTAGTGTGTGAGAACTGCCATCTGTGCTCAGTTGTTTTTTAGAAATTCTTGTTCTTATTTTTAATTTCTTCTTTCCCTTGTTCTCATTTTTAAGCCTAGATACCTAGAGTTAACCCTTAGGTTACCATAGTTTAGTGGTCAGCCAACTATTGGTCCAAGATCTTGTTTAAACACTTTGAGCCAGTAAGATTGTATATTTGTCAGGTCATGTTGATTGAGCATGTTGTCCAATCTTCTATATGCTTAACTGTTTTTTATTTGCCTTTTATGCCAATTACTGGGGGAGATGTGTATGAATCTCCCAATCTGATTGTGAATTTTTAAAATTTCTTCTTTTAGTTCTGTTACTTTTTATATATTTTCTGACTCTGTTATTTAGGGTACATATAAATTTAAGATTGCTATCATCTCCTATTGAATCAAATCTTCTGTCATTATGGAAAGTCCCTGTTTATAATGCCAGCTCCCTTAAACTCTATTCTGTCTGATATTCACATAGTTATCCTGATTTGTTGTTTGGATGATATTGTTTTGTTATTTATTTTTGACCATTTTGAATCATGTCATTTAAAATGTGTTTCTTACAAATAAAATGAAATGTGTTTCTTGCAAGCAGCGTGTGGCTGACTCTTTCATAAATTGAACTATATTTTTAATTGGAATATTAATCCAATTACTATAATTATTGACACATTAAAGTTTATATCTGCCATCCTTCTGTTTCTTTCCTGTCTGTCATATCTATTGTTTCCTTTTTTTCCTTTTCTTATCTACTTTTGGATTTATTAAGTTTCTTTTAAATAAGCTTTTAATTTCGGAATAATTTTAGATTCACAGAAAAGTGGCAAAGTAATACAGAAAGTTTCCATACACCCTTCACTCAGTTTCAAATTCCTGTAATGCTATCATTTATTGAAATTTTTAAAATAACATTGTTAACTAAACTTCAGATGTTGTTCTTATTTCACTAGTTTTTCCATTCATGTTCTTTATCTGCTTCAGGATCCTATCATCACTACCACATTGCATTTAGTTATCCTGTCTTCTTAATCTCCTCTAATTGGTGACAGTTTCTCAGTCTTTGTTTTTCATAACCTTAACAATTTTGAGCAGAATTTGTCATATACTAAGTAAAATATCCTTCAGTTTGGGTTTCTTTAATGTTTTTCTCATGATTAGATTGGGATATTGGGCTTTGGGAAAGAATACCTCAGAGATGAAATGCCTTTCTAATCACATCATATCAAAGGGTACATGTTATCAACATGACTTATCATTGGTCACATTAACCTTGACTAAGGTGGCGCCTGTCAGGTTACTCCACAGTAAAGTTACTATTTTTTCCCCTTCCCATGCTCTATTATTTTAAAGTGAGTCACTAAGCATGATGTGTTTTTTATTATTCTAGTTTCCATCTTTTCAAAGAAGGCAATGGCACCCCACTCCAGTACTCTTGCCTGGAAAATCCCATGGACGGAGGAGCCTGGTGGGCCACAGTCCATGGGGTCGCTAGGAGTCGGACACGACTGAGCGACTTCACTTTCACTTTTCACTTTCATGCATTGGAGAAGGAAATGGCAACCCACTCCAGTGTTCTTGCCTGGAGAATCCCAGGGACGGGGGAGCCTGGTGGGCTGCCGTCTATGGGGTTGCACAGAGTCAGACACGACTGATGTGACGCAGCAGCAGCAGCAGTAATACATTCTTTTTCTTTCTTTTTTTTCTTTTTTCTTTTATTTTTTAACTTTACAATATTGTATTGGTTTTGCCATATATCAACATGAATCCGCCACAGGATGGGGAACACATGTATACATTCTTTTTCTTAACCATTAAATATTTTTCTTCCAGTTTTATTGAGATATAATGAATACATAGCACTGTATAAGTTTAAAGTGCACAGCATAATGATTTGACATACGTACATCATGAAATGATTATCACAATAAATTTATTGAACATCAATTATCTCATATAGATACAAAATTACAGAATTAGAAAAACACTTTTTTGTGTGTATGATAAGAACTCTGAGGATTCACTGTTAACTAACTTTTGTACATACAGCAATGCTAATTATATTTACCATGTTGACATTACATCCCTAGTGCTTATTTATCTTACAGCTGACAGCTTGTACTTTTTGACTGCCTTTATCCAATTCCTTCTTTCCCCACCCCTTGCCTCTGGTAACCACAAATTTGACTTCTTTTTTCTATGAGTTTGTTTTTGAAGCATAATCGGCCTACTACACTATGTTACTGCCTGTTACACAACATAGTGATTCGCTATTTTGGTACATTTCAAAATGATCACCAAGATAAGTCTAGTTATTGATATGATATGTCACCATACAAGATATTAGTTATTGACTGTATTCCTCACACTGTACATTTCATACCATGACGTTTATTTTGCAGATGGAAGTTTGTACCTCTTAATTTCCATCACCTATTTCTTTTCTCCTCCCATCCCTCTCCCCTCTGGTAACAACTTGTTTGTTCTCTGCATCTATTACTGTTTCTGTTTTGGTATGTTTGTTTATGTATTTTGTTTTTTTAATATTTGACAGATAAGTGAAATTATACAATATTTGTCTTTGTCTGACATTTCCCTTAGCATAATACTCTCTTGTTGTTGTTTAGTTGCTACATCGTGTACAACTCTTTTGCAACCCCATGGATTGCAGCCCACCAGGATCCTCTGTCCATGGGGTTTCCCAGGCCAGAATACTGAAACGGGCTGCCATTTCCGCCTCCAGGGGATCTTGCTGACACAGGGATTGAACCTGCGACTCTTGCATTGGCAGGCAGGTTCTTTACCACTGAGCCAGCAAGGAAGCCCATGATACCCTCTAGGTCCATCCATACTGTTGTAAATGGCAAGGTTTAATTCTTTTCTTGGCTGAGTTACACTCCATTGTGTGTATATATACACCCCACATCTTCTGTATCCATTCATCTATCAATGCACAATTAGGCTGCTTCTGTGTCTTGGCTATTTTAAATAATGCCACAATAAACATAAGGTGCGTACATCTTTCCTAATTAATGTTTTGTCTTCATCAGATAAATACCCAGAAGTGGAATTACTGGATTGTATGATAGTTCTACTTTTAATTTTTTGAGGAATCTCCATACTACTTTCTATAATGGCTTCACCAATTTACATTTCCATCAACAGTGCAAAAGGGTTCCCTTTTCTCCATGACCTTGTCAACACTTGTTACTTGTTGTCTTTTTTGATAAAAGCCATTCTGACAGGTGTGAGGTGTAATTTCTTTGTGATTTTGATTAGCATTTCCCCAATGATTAGTGACGACTTCCCAGGTGGCTCAGTGGTAAAGACTCTGCCTGCCAATGCAGGAGACACAGGTTCGATCCCTAGGTCAGGAAATGGCAACCCATTCCAGTATTCTTGCCTCGGAAATCCCACGGACAGAGGAGCCTGGCGGGCTATAGTCCACGGGGTCACAAAGAGTTGGACATGACTGAAGTGACTGAGTACCCATACACACATGGTGACTGGTGATATTGAGTGTCTTTTCATGTGCTTGCTGGCCATGTGTATGTCTTCTTTGGAAAAATGTTTACTCAGATCCTCTACCTATTTTTCAATCAGGTTGTTTGTTTTTTTTGATGTTGAGTTAGTACATTAACTCTTTGTATGTTTTGGATATTAACCCCTTATCTGATGTATCGTTTGAAAATATCTTCTTCCATTCAGTAGGTGGCCTTTGCTGCTTGATAGTTTCCTTCACTCTGCAAAGATCTTTTAGTTTGATGTAGTCCCATTTGTTTATTTTTGCTTTTGTTTCCCTTGCCTGAGGAAATATATACACACAAAAAAATTACTAAGACTGATGTCAAAGAGCTTACTGCTTTTTTTAAAAGAAGTTTTATGGTTTCAGGTCTTACATTTAAGTGTTAAACTGTTTTGAATTTATTTTTTCATATGATGTGAGAAAGTAGTCCAGTTTGATTCCTTACCACGTAGCTGTCCAGTTTTCCCAATACCAGTTACTGAAGAGGTTGTTTTTTTCCCTATTGTATATTCTTGCCTCCAGTATTGTAGATTAATTGCCCATGTAAGTGTGGGTTCATTTCTGGGCACTGTATTCTATTCCACTGATATTCATGTCTGATTTGTACTAGTATCATACTGCTTTGATGGCTGTAACTGTTGTATAGTTTGAAATCAGGGACCGTCATACCGCCAGTTTTGTTATTCTTTCTTGAAGTTGTTTTGTCTATCCAGGGTAATTTTTGTTTCCATAAACATTTTAGAATTATTTGTTCTGCTTCTGTGAAAAATGTCATTGGTATTTGATAGGGATTACATTGAATCTGTAGGTTGCCTTGGGTAATATGATCATTTTGACAATATTAATTCTTCCAATCTATGAGCACAGTACATCTTTCCATTCATTTGAGTCCTCTTCAGTTTCTTTCATCAGTACCTTATACTTTTCCAAGTACAGTTCTTTTACCTCTTTAGGTAGGTAAAAGATATCGCAGATATCTTCTTCTTTTTGATGTAACTGTAAATGGAATTGTTTTATTAATTTCTCTTTCTGATTATTTGTTGTTAGTGTATAGAAATGTCTCAGATTTCTGTGCATTAATTTTGTATCTTGCAACTTTATTAAGTTCATCATGAATTCTAGTAGTTTATTGGTAGCATCTTTAGGATTTCTATGTATAGTATCATGTCATCTGAAGATAGTGACAGTTTTAGTTCTTCTTTCCCAATTTAGGCTCCTTTTATTTCTTTTTCTTGTTTGCTATGGCTAGGCCTTCCAATATTATGTTGAATAAAAGTGATGAAAATGGACATCCTTGTCTTGTTCCTGATCTTAGAGGAAATGCTTTCAGCTTTTCACTGTTGAGTATAATGTTAGCTGTGGGTTGGTCATATATAGCCTTTATTATGCTGAGGTATGTTCTCTCTTCTTTGTTGAGCGTTTTTTTTGTTTGTTTTTAAACTGATTATATTTTATTTTTTTCTGTGCTGGGTCTTTGTTGCTGCACACGCTTTTCTCTAATTCTGGACAGCAGGGCCTACTCTCTAGCTGAAGTGTGCAAATTTCTCAGCGCAGTAGTTTCTCTTATTGTGGAGCAGGGCCTGTAGAGCACTCAGGCTTCAGCAGTTACAGCACATGGGCTCAGTAGTTGTGGCTCCCAAGCTGTAGAGCACAGCTTCAATAGTTGTGGGACACAGCCTTAGTTGCTCACGGCATGTAGGATTGTCCCAGATCAGGGATCGAACCTGTGTCTCCTGCACTGGCAGGTGGATTCTTTACCACTGAGCCACCAGGGAGCCCAAGAGAGCTGTTTATTTTTTATTTTTATTTTTTTAAATCATAAATTGATGTTTAATTTTGTTGAAAGCTTTTTCTATATCAAGATGATCATATGATTTTTTTCTTTTAATTTGTTAATACGGTGTATCACATTAATTGATTTATGGATATTAAACCATCCTTGCAGTCCTGGAATAAATTTCAGAATATTTGCATCTATGTTCATCAGTTATATTGGCTTGCAATTTTGTTTTTGTGACACCTTTGGTTTTGGTGTCATATATACATATGAAAAATTTAAATTACTGATTTCTTAAGTTCAAATGCATTTTAACTCCTGCATTTTTACTCCCTCCTCCTGCACCATTTAACATTTTTAATGTCATATCTTACATGTTTGTTGTTTTGTGTATTCCTCAATTATTTGCTGTAGATATAGATGATTTTATTACCTTTGTTTAATACCTTCCTAATACCTTTATACACGGTTGATTTTCTACCTTTAACTATATATTTGCCTTTACCAATGAAATTTTTCCATTCATAATTTTCATGTTTCTAGTGTGGTCTTTTCTTTTTCCTGTAGAAGTCCCTTTAACTTTTCTTATAAAGCTGGTTTGATGATTCTGAACTCTTACATTTGCTTCTCTGACAAATTTTTGATCTCTCCAGCAAGTCTGAATGAAAGCCTTGCCAGGTAGGGTATTCTTGGTTGTAGGCTTTTCCCCTCCATCACTTTAAATATAACATGCCACTCCCTTCTTGCCTGCAGAGTTTCTACTGAAAAGTCAGTCGATAGCCTTGTGAGAGTTCCCTTGTATATAATTTGTGCTTTTTCCTTGCTGTTTTTAATATTCCTTATCTTTAATTTTTTGCCATTTTAATTATACTCTAATTATACTATAGTCTTCTTTGGTTTGATCCTGTTTGGGACTCTCTATGCTTACTGTATTGGGATGTCTCTTTTCTTTCCCAAGTTAAGGAAATTTTTAGTTTATTATGCCTTCGAATATGTTTTCTGCCCCTTTCTTTCTCTCTTCTCTTTTTGGGACCCTTATAATGCAAATAGTAGTATGCTTGATGTTGTCCCAGAAGTCTCTTAAACTGCCCTCATTTCTTTTTATTCTTTATTCTTTTTTCTGTTCAGCATCCATGATTTCCACTACTCTGTCTTCCAGTTTAGTGATCCATACCTCTGTATCATCTAATCTACCATGGATTCCTCCTCCTAGTGTATATTTTATTTCAGTTATTGTATTCTTCATCTCTGTCTCTTCTTTATATTTTATAACACATTGTCAAAATTTCTAACTTCTCATTCTGTTCATCCAATCTTTTCTTGAATTTTTTAACATCTTTACAATAATTGCTTGAACTCTTTATTGGGTAGATTGCTTATTCCACCACTTAGTTCTTCTGGGGTTTTATCTTGTTCTTTCATTTGGAAAATATTCCCCTGTTGCCTCATTTTGCCTAAGTTGCTGTTTTTATTTCTGTGTATTTGGTAGTTTGTTTATGCTTCCAGACCTTGGATAAGTGACCTTTTGTAGAAGGCGTCCTATGTGTTCTAACAGCACAATCCTCTCTGTTCACCAGAGCTATATGCTCTAGGAATGCCTCTTATATGGGCTGCATGGGTCCTTCTGTTGGGCTGAGCTATACTATTATGCATGGTCTGGTAGATGTGTCTGCCCCCACTCTGGTTAGTTACTGCTGTGCCTGGTGCAAAGGCTTGCTAGCCTTGGGTGGGTGGCATCAGGTCATGAGGTGGCTTTCTGCAGGGCCGCAAGTGTCCTGGATCTAGTGTCAGCCCACTTGTGTGTGGGACCAGATTCCAGAGCAACTGTCTGAGAGGCCCAAGTTGTCCCAGAGCTGGTGTTCAGGCCTTCTGTGGTGGGGCTAGTTCCTGACATGGCAGGCTGCATGGTTGTGGTAGTCTTGAGGCTGATGGCTGATCCTTGGTGGGTGAGATCAGGTCTTAGGTCGAGTGTTGGCCTACTGGTGGGCAAAGCTGGTCCTGGGGTCTCTGGCTGCAAGGCCCAGGTGCCCTGGAGCTGGCATCAGTACAATGGTGGGCAAGACTGAAGCCAGTGTCCTAGGACTAGTGTTAGCTCACTGGAGGGTAGAGTTGGTCCCAGGGTTTCTGGCTGCAGGGTCCTAATGGTCCCAGAGTTGTTTGACCTGCTGGTGGGTGGGGCTAGGCCCAGGAGGTCCTGGAGCTGATGCCTGCCCACTAGTGGGTGAGGCTTGTCCCAAGGCTAGTGCTGGCCCAGTGGTAGGCTGAACTGAATCACAAGTTCTCTGGTTGCAGGGCCCTGGATGTCTCAGGGCTTAGGCTGGTGCACTGGTGTGCAGGGCTGTGTCTGGGTCCTCTGGTGGATGGGACCCTGTCCTGTGGCAGCTGTGGGTTCAGGAGGTCTTAAGCCAGCAGGCCTGCTTGTGGGTGTGGCTATGTCCCTGCCAAGCTAGTTGCTTGGCCTGAGTTGTCCTAGCACTGGGTGCTGACAGGCTGGTAACAAGCTGGAGCGAGGATCCCCAAATGGGTCTTGCCTGCACTAGAGTCCTTATGATAGAATGAGCTCCCCTAAATAGCTTCCATCAATGTCTGTGTCCCCAGGGTGAGCTGCAGCTGCCCCCTGCCTTTTCAGGAGGTGCTCCAAGATCAGCAGGTAGGTCCCACTCAGGCTTCTTTCAAATTACTTCTGCCCTGGGTCCCAGAATCGATGAAATATTGTTTGTGCCCTTTATGAATGAATAGAATCTCTTACTTCCCACAGCCCTCTGGCTCTACTGAAATTAAATTCTGCTTTTCTTCAAAGCAAGATGTTCTGGGGATTGCCTTCTCAGTGCAGGACCCTTGGACTGGGGAGTCCGATGTGGGGCTCAGATCCTTCACTCCTTTAGGAGAACCTCTGCAATTCTTATTATCCTCTATGCTGCATCTCTGCCCCTCCTACCCATCTCATTGTGGTTTCTTTATAGCTTTAGTTTTAGAAGATCTTTTCTGTGAGTCTCCAGGTCTTTCTCATCAATAGTTGCTCTGTGAATAGTTGTCATTTTTGTGTGGGAGGAGGTGAACTTGGGGTTTTCCTACTCTGTCATCTTGGCCACTCTCCTAACAACACTTTCTTTTATTACTCTTTTAGTTGTTAACCTAGAAAATTACAACATGCATTCTTGACTAAAGCCTGCCTGCAATTAGTACTTTTACCACTGCTTAGTGTAAGCACCTTTCAACATTTTAAGTCACTTCATTCCCTTTTAAGTTGAGTTATTGTCATGTGCAGTTAATGTCATAAATTTTAATTCACTTAAATTCACTTTAATTTTTTTAAAACCTAGACATTTTTTAAAAAATTTGAAACAATCTCAAACATACAGAACAGTTTCAACTACACTACAAAAACTTTTTTCCCTGAACCTTTTATGTGTAAGTCACTGATATGATTTCAAAATATTTCCATGTGTATTTCAAAGAAAGCAAAGACCATTCTCTTACAAAACTAAATATAACAATCAAATCAGAAAATTAACATTGATATATCATTAATATCCAGTATTCAAATCCCATTGAAGTTGCTGATTTTGCCAATAATATCCTTTATAGCCAAAGAATACAATTCAGAACAAAACATGGCAGTTTTTGGTCATGTCTATTTAGTGTTCGTCAACCTGAAATGGTTCCTCTCTTTCCTTGACTTTCATGACCTTGACATTTGAGGATTATTATTTTGTAAATGTCCTGGTTATTTCATAAAATGTCCCACAACCTGGGTTTATCTCATATTTCCTCATGATCATATTAATTTATAATTTTTTGGCAGGAATATCACTGAAGTGATGCTTTGATCTTTCATTACATTAAGGTGTATCTTCTGGGCTATACACATCTATTTAGCCCCAGTTGCTAATCAAACTACTTATTCATTCATTCAGATCAATATGGACTCACAATTTCTCACTTTATTCAGTGGGTTTTAATCTAATACTATCATTATTTACTGTAATTTTTAAGTTTAGCCAGTGGGAGCCCTTTTAGGGAACTTCTGTGTCCTACTGATGTTTCCCCATCTTTCTTTGAGCAATTCTTTACTTTTAGGGACAAAAACACATTTCGAGCTGCTTATTCTCAGTCCATAGTTTACACCGGGCTTCACTGTTGATGTTGTAAACAAGGGATTTATTTTTTGCTCTGGCAAGCGCTCAAGGTAGGGATGGATCATCTTAATTAGATTAGAGATTGAGACTGACCTTCAGTCTTTATTAGGGTTGATCGGTTTCCCATTCCCTTTTACCCCTGCTAACTGCTAAGTCACTTCATTCGTGTCCGACTCTGTGCGACCCCATAGACAGCAGCCCACCAGGCTCCCCCGTCCCTGGGATTCTCCAGGCAAGAACACTGGAGTGGGTTGCCATTTCCTTCTCCAATGCATGAAAGTGAAAAGTGAAAGTGAAGTCGCTCAGTCGTGTCTGACTCCTAGCGACCCCATGGACTGCAGCCCACCAGGCTCCTCCGTCCATGGGATTTTCCAGGCAAGAGTACTGGAGTGGGTTGCCATTGCCTTCTCGGCTTTTACCCCTAGGTAATGGCTATTTGGGGGAATCAGCTGAAATTCTGTGGTGTTTATCAGGGCTCCTCCTCCTTCATGGGCACTCAACTCCAGTCTTAGCCCTCCCCTCTCCACTCCCCTCTTTTACCCCTCTCTTGTCCACGATGTCTCTGAAATCTCTGCTCGGCTTCTCAGACTCCCAACCACTATTTTCTGCACTGTTTTCTGCTTGGCTTATTAGCTTCTCAGTTGACAGCTTTCACACTGGCAAATGTCCTAAAAGCAAAAATGCAGCCAGATGTCTGGCTCATTTCTCTCTATCTAGATTCTCCAGAATCTCGCACTCTCAATTCCTTGCTGCCTTGCTGGCCCTTCGAAATGACCAAAAAATGTTTTTTCCCGTGTTGATCAGCTTTTGTAGTTGTTCTCAGTTAGATGGTTAGTCTGAAGCAAGTTGTTTCACCACTGACAGAAGCAGAAATTGCATTAAACTTATAAGAGATCACTCTGGCTATTGTTAAGGGGGGCAAGAATGGAAATAAGGACACTAGTTAGGAGGCTTGATAAGATGATGGCTTGGACACGTGTGAAAATAGAGGTGTAAGAGAATGGACGTAGATTGAGAGATAAGAGTGAAAAGAAGTAGAGAGAACTATGGGAGACTAGTGTCTTTATCTTGCAAAGTGCAGGGAGGGAGGGAAATACCTCTGGTTTGGTCAAATAAGAAATACATGTTTAAACATATTATTTAAAGTAAAAAAGATAATCATTAGCAGAAATAATAATAATGTGAAAATTATATTGCAAAGATGGATGGGAAGTGGGAGCGGTGGAAGTGAACTTAATCTTCGTCTTTCATTGCGTTATGTAATAGGTAATGTCAAAAAAGAAATATAGAGAAGGGGCCAAATGTGAAGAATTTTTAGGAGATAAGATGTGCAGGGCTTGGTGCTTGATTTAATTTAGTGAATAAGGGAGGAGGGGAGGCAAAGGTGATCTGTAGATTTCTTGTCTTGAGTGATTGGATGCATGTGGCATTACAACTGAGGTAAGGAAAATGGAGGAGTATCTAGTTTCAGAGATGATAAACTCAGTTTTAGTTGTATGTGGTACATTGTGGTTGAGAATGTATAGTTAGGTACACACACACACACACACACACGTGGTCGAAGTTCCTTACCACAGTAAAGTTAAAAAGAGAATTAACTGTAAAACTATAGCAAAAAAAAAAAAAAAAAAATCTGACCACTTGGAAATTTAAAATGACTTGTCTAAGAACACTTGGATTAAAGTGGAAATGAAACAAATTGCAAAATGTTTATAAATACATGATATTTAAAGCAAACAAAGAAAAGAACCCATGCTACTATTAAAGATAAGCATCTTTGCTTTGTAGACTGCTTTATATCTCTGCTATAGACTGAATGTTTGTGTCCCCCACAAATGCATATGTTGGAACCTAACCCCCAAGGTGATGATGTTAGGAGATGGGGTCTTTGGGAGGTGCTTAAGTCATTGGGTGGTGCCATCATGAATAAGATTAGTGCCCTAGAGAATTCCTTGGTGGTCCACTGGTTAGGACTGCTTTCACTGCTGTGGCTGGGGTTCAATCCCTGTTCCATCCCTGGTTGGGGAACTAAGATTCTGAAAGCCATGTGGCACAAACAAACAAACACAAGTATTGGTACCCTTATGAAAGACACTCCAGAGAGCTCCCTTGCCCCTTCCACCATGTGAGAATGCAGTGAAAAGATGTTAACTGTCTAGGAGGCAGGTTCCCACCAGACACTGGATATACTGCCTCCCTGTCTTGGATTTCCCAACCTCCAGAACTGTCAGAAATAAGTGTTGGTTGTTTAAAAGTCCCTCAGTTAAAAAAAAAAAAAAAAGTCCCTCAGTTTATGATATTTTGTTATAGCAACACCGATGGACCTAGACAACCTCATTGATAACTACAGCTGGATTTCTGTACACAGAATGGGCCAAGGAGATGAGCCTTACCCCTTCTGTGATGCTAAGTGAGGACCGCGTTTGTCTGATAGTGCCACACATTTCATTCTGTCTTGCATTCATTTATAACCCTCAGCAATAACTCCCTCTCCCAATAACCTTGATGTAAATTGGCTTCATACTCTAACAGAACTTGGGAATGTTGATATGCTCAACTATAGCATCCCAATGTTTCCATAGTAACTAATGCACAACCAGGGAGAAAAGATGGAAAATAAATGAGAATAGCATTTTAACAAAATAAGTGAGGGCGAAGAGCCTTTAGACATGTGATTACCTCTGATTTAGGAATATGAAGATATTCATCTCCTTAATAATGGGGTTATAAAAGTTGTTACAATGAAACATGTCAGTAGCCATTTATATTCCATTTTTCTCTATAATCATCACCGTTGAAAGCATTTAAATGCCTTTTTTCCCAATAATGCTGTAGAAAGTGAGTTAGAAGGACATAGTTGCTGTTCTTCCGTGAGCGTGCAATCAGGATGAGATAGATTAGGCCAATGTTCATAGTCCAGCCTGCCAGACAGAGCTTTGCCCCTGTGAATATTGGGAGGAGTGTGTACTCAAAGCAGTTTATTCAAGCCTGTGGAATTTGTTTGCTTTGATGCAAGGCTTCGCTAGCAACTCAACACTCTCCTGGTTAAAGATTGCCAGTATAGTTGCTGCCCCTCTTCCTCTCTTCCTTTCTTATTCTACCAGTTGACTTTTCCCATTCTTCTCTAACATCCTTATTCTTCCCTTTCCAAATGCATTCTATGCACCATCTTGACCAATTCCAAAACAATCTGTTCACTTTGCCTCTTGCCCAGTTGTAATGTTCTCAATGTGTGTATATATGTAGGTAGATACGTTGAATATTCAACCCTGAATATTCATTGGAAGAACTGATGCTAAAGCTGAAACTCTAATACTTTGGCCACCTGATGCGAAGAGCCAACTCATTGGAAAAGACCCTGGTGCTGGGAAAGATTGAAGGCAGGAGGAGAAGGGGACTACAGAGGATGAGATGGTTGGATGGTATCACTGACTCAATGGACATGAGTTTGAGCAAGCTCCAGGAGATGGTGAAGGACAGGGAAGCCTGGTGTGCTGCAGTCCATAGGGTCACAAAGAGTCGGACACGACTGAGCGACTAAACAACAAGGTAGATACATGTTCCCTATAATATCTCCAATAAACTGATAATTTCCTAAAATATGAAGCAGTCTGTTTTAGTGTTAAACCAGTTGGTAAGATCTGAATTGTGTCCCTCCAACTCATCTGAATTGTGTCCCTCCAACTCAATTCACATATTTTTTAAATGTATTATTTATTTATTTTTGGCTGTGCTGGGTCTTCATTCCTGCACAGACTTTCTCTAGTTGTAGTGAGTGGGAGCTACTCTCTAGTTGCAGTGTTTGGGCTTCTCATTGCCGTGGCCTCTCTTTTCAGCTCCCGGGCTTTACAGCACAGGCTCAGCAGTTGTAGCATGTGGGTTTAGTAGCCCCATGTGGAATCTTACCAGACCAGGGATTGAACCCATATGCCCTGCACTGGCAGACAAATTTTTAACCACCGAACCACCAGAGAAGTCCCTCAGTTCACATATTGAAGCCCTAACCTTCACTGTGACTATATTTGGAGACACGGCCTCTAAGGAGGTAATAAAGGTTAAGTGAGGTCATAAGGGTGGGACTGTAGTCTAATAGGACTAGCATCCTTATAAAAAGAGGAAGAAAGACCAGATCTCTCCCTGCCCCTGCACCCCCTTTCTTTCTCTTTCTGCATGCCAGAGAGGAAAAGACCACGTAAGCACACAGCAAGAACACAGCTGTCTGCAAGTCAGGAAGAGAGGTCTCACCAGGAACCTAATCAAGCTGGCACCTTGATCTGGGACTTCTAGCCTCTAGAATTGTAAGAAAATAAATCTCTGTGTTTAAACAACCCGTCTATATATTTTGTTACGGCAGACCAAGCAGACGAACATACCAGAATGACATATACAACCAATTAAACTGTTATCATGTAGGAACAGACTTTGTAAGATTGAAGAGATATCTTTCTAAATTTTAGAATAGCAGAGATCAAATTTCTAGAGATAAATATAGTAACTAATGGGATATTATTCAACCCAGAACAGAAACACAGAGTGTAGAAGGGCAGAAGTAGACTGAACCTGTCCAGGTCATTAGATAGCCTGGTTTAGCTGATTCAGCTTGGCCTGATTTCTTCCCCATTTAGAAGAGAAGTTAAGAAGCACACTCCAGTATTCATTTTTTTTTAACACACTCATATCACCTTTTGAAAATTAGTCTTCAGTTTACCTTCTATGCAAAAGATTTCAAGGGTTAAAAGCAAGATGTGATAGGAGCTGCCAGTGGGGAAGAGGTTCCTCAGTGGGAATGAAAGTCAATTTCCTGGAGTTTCCAGGGGAAGATACATCAGAATAGTAAAGACTATTTATCTTGGATGGCCAGAGATCTGGTAGACATTCTTAAGTCCAGAAGAATCTTAGAAGTCAGATTAAAAAAAGGAGTATATCTTCATACTAGAGGCTCAGTTTGGACAAGGGATGTTTCTATTTTGTTTCGTTTTTGACTTGTGACATTTGGTTTTGCAGTCCCTGGATAATGTGGAAATTTTCAGGAAATGAAGTTCTCAATAAAGCATTCTCTCTTCCCAAGGGGTTTGGTCTCTATCATTATTATATCCTAATTAAAACAAGGCAGAGACTATTTATTCCTGGATAGAATGGCCTTCTCTTGTCATCTATAACCAACACAGAGTGCTAAAAGCTCCTGGCCAATCAATTACATATCATTAAAATGTAATTAAAATTTTGTCACTGCGTTTTTTCAGACCTCTAAATATCCTTAAAATTAATGCTTTAGTGACGTAGATGAACATTATAGTTTACTATAGACAATTTTCTTCTGCCTATATCAGGGCAATTTAAAGAAAAATCATATCAACAGGGAACATATCTTTGCAGACATTAATTTCTTTTTAGTTTTTTTCTCAGTGTGGGATTCAGTCTAACAGGTTGTCTGAATATATACATAATACTTCAGTTCTGAATATAAGAGATGGGATAATTTTATATCCATTTGTGGCTGGGTAGAGGTTTGGCTTGAAATCCAAGTACTGTAGTTTTGTACAGTATATTGATGTAAAAATTAATTAAAATTTCTGTATAGGTAATATATGCACATGGAGCAAAATTCCAAAGCAGTAAGAGAGTGTATACTGAAAATTCTCTCCCACCTTTATACAAGTTCTCCAGTTTCTACCCCTGGAGGCAAGCACTGTTACCGGTCTCTTGTGTTTCCTGTTATAGATCTTCCACAGTGCATTGATGGTGGAACAGATCTTTCCCCTTCTCTAGCTGGCACTCAGTACCTGGCAACATGAAAATGCTGTGCTTTGAGGTGGAAAGTGATGCTCTAAGTAGTAGCATGGAACAGTGACTGCCCGTGTTCCTTCTCACATCCATCCTGGAAACCATATACCCAAAGCAGATCACATTTGTCCAAACCACTTCTAACTGGACATTAACACTAACACAGATGCACTTATCAGAAATACACAGCAACAGAAACAGCTAACAGATCCATTAAATATTTACTTATGTATGTGAACAAGTAGATGCTTTTGCTAGCTGTCAAGCGGCTTCTGTTTTTATGCAGTGTGGACTCAGTCAGAGATTGTTCACTCTTTTCCAAGGAGATGGAGAAGGTGTCATCAGAGAGGGGCTGTGTAGATGACAGAGGGAGACCTTGCCTCGAAGGTGCAGGAAAGGCATCCCAGCACGAGTTGTGGTCTGCGGGAAATCTTGAGATTGGAGTTTGGGATAAAAGAAAGAAGGAAATGTTGAATGGTGATTTGTGAAGAGCTGAGAAGATGGATTGAACTGGCTGGACGAGGCAGTGTAGTGAGAGTGAAGAAATATGGGATGAACGGCCATTTGCCTTTGTTTGTAGTGAAGTTTTATATAAGGATCTATGGGCAGAGGTCAGTCAGTCCCTCTATACTTACTATGCCCTCCATGTTCCTAGCACTGCCATCGTTCAGTCCAGAATTTTTCTCTCACAGAGGCATCAAAGAATAGATTGTAGAATAGTATGGTAGTTTCTCCCCAGTACGTTCTTGCACTGGTTATTTCTATTAACATTGTAGAGGTTAATTCTATTTCCTCAGCAGCCATAACTTCCCTTAATAATTTGTTATGGATCCATCACCCACACATCTATGTAAAACAGTTTCTCATCGTCAGCACTCTTGGCGCTCTGGGTGGAATAATCCTGCGAGGAGGCACTGTCCCTTGTGTCGTAAGATGTTTGGCAGTGTCCCAGGCCTTGGCCCACTTGATGTCAGTAGCACCCCACCCCCACTTGTGACAACCAAAAATGTCTTGACATTGACAAATGTCCCCTGGGGCAAAATCATCACCAGTGGGGACCCAATAATATAAAGCCTCATGAACTTAATATCATTTCTTGTTGTTCTGTAAAAACCCCCTTTTAAAAATGACCATTTATAAATGTTTATCAAAGTGATACATTTCATGTGGACAAAAACGAAGTAGTGCCAAAGGACTTCCTTATAAGAAAACGCAACTGTCTCCTGCCACACTCCTCCCCACCTGTGGTCCCATCCTCTGAGGGTTACCACTTTAACTGTTTCTGGTTTGAGTTTTTCTAATGCTCCTGTTGTATCCATCGACCTGTTTATTCATTCACTCAAACCACATATTTATTGAACACTGCAATAGTGCTGGTATAACAACATACCGCAGACTGGGAGGCTTAATCAGCAGAAATTTGTTCTCTCACAGTTCTGGAGCCTGGAGGTCCAAGATCAAGGTTCCGGAAAGTTTGGTTTCCTCTGAGGGCCATTTGGGAAAGATACGTTCCAGGCCTCTCTCCTGGGCTTAAAAATGGCCACCCTCTTGCTGCCTCTTCATGTGACTGTTCCTCTTCTTATAACGACACCAGTCATCTTGGATTAGGACTCTTCCAACAGCCTTGTTTTAATGTGATCACATCTTTAAAGACCTTATTTCCAAATACTGTTGTTGTTCAGTCACTAAGTCATGTCTGACTCTTTGTAAAGACTCCATGGAACTGCAGCACGCCAGGCCTCCCTGTCCATCACCAACTTCCGGAGCTTGCTCAAACTCATGTCCATCGAGTTGGTGATGTCATCCAACCATCTCATCCTCTGTCTCCCCCTCCTCCTGCCTTCAATCTTTCCCAGCACCAGGGTCTTTTCCAATGAGTCAGCTCTTCGCATCAGGTGGCCAAAGTATTGGAGCTTCAGAATTTCAGTCCTTAAATATGGTTACATTCTGAAATAGTGGAATTTGGGAGTCCAGCATGTAAATTTGGGGAGCATACAATTGAGTCCATACCAAGCACCTTCTGTGTGCCACTCACTGTTCTCAGCACCTGGGATAGAGCAGTGAACAAAACACAAAAATCCCTGCTCTTATTGACTTTACATTTTGGTGGCAGAGAGCAACAATAAACAAGATAATTAAGATATACAGTATGTTAAACGACAGTAATTGTGGTGGAGAAAAATAAAGCAGGAAAAGGAGCTAGGGAGCTCTTAGAGGCAGAGTCTGCAATTTCAAATAGTGTAGGCAGGGAAAATCTCTCTGAGAAGGGGACATTTGAGTAAGGACCTGAAGGAAGTAATAGATTAGGCCATGCAAGTATCTGAAGAATACCCCCTCCAGTATTCTTGCCTGGGAAATCCCATGGACAAGAGGAGCCTGGCAGGCTACAGTCCATGGGGTTGCAAAGAGTCGGACACAACTGAGCGACTGAATAAACAACAAATGCAAATATCTAGGGAAAGAGCAGACAGAAGAGCTGGTACAAAAGGGTCCTGCAGGAGGACATGTCCCGTTTGCTCAAGGAATGGCAAAGAGGGCTGACACAGCACCAGCAAGGGAGTGTAGCAGGAGATGCAGGGCTTGGGGAGTGCTGAGACAGATGGCTGGGTGAGGTCTAGCATGCCTGTGTAATGACTGGCTTTTGTTCCAAGTGAGATGGTAAGTTAGAAAAACCTTTTCCCTCCCCATGTTTCTCCTTTATTTGTCACATGACTGCCACACTCACAACATTTCTGACACCAGTTGTGTGCATGTGGGTTTCACTGCAACGAGCCATTGGCTGGGAGTCCTATCCTTGAACTCAAGACCACGCTTTCTACCCGGAGAGAGCATCAGGTCCCACAGGTTAAGGGCTCAGTCCCACAAAACTGCTGCCCTCCCCCGCCAAATTCAGATGGCGAGTCCAGGTTGCCACCTCTCCTTCTGTCTGATGGGCTGTAAATCTGAGGTTTCTATGACCCTCTCCTTGGGTTCAATTAATTTGCTAGAGCGGCTCACAGAACTGTTCTAGCAGTTACAACTCATGTTCCCTATGTTTACCAGTTTATTATACAAGTATGTGATAAAGGATACAGATCACATAGGCGTGATTGATTACTAACTCCATTTTCAGCCCTTCTCCTTTCTCAAGAGAATGGGAGGTGATGCCAAAAATCCCAAGTTTCTAATCATGGTGTGGTCTTTCTGGTGACCAGTCTTCCTCCAGGAGCCCCCCAGAGTTGCCTCATTAGAGCAAAAGACATTCCTATCACCCAGGAAATGACAAGGGTTTCAAGGGCTCTGTGTCAGGAACTGGGGTCAAAAGCCAAATATTGAAACCAAAATGTTCCTAGTGCTCTTACCACTCAGGAATTTACACGAGTTTTAGGAAGTCTTTGCCAGAAACTGGGAGACAGAGACCAATAAAAAATTTTCTGTTATTTCACAGATGGGAAGCCATTGGACAAGCTGAGGCTGGCAAGGTCTGAGTTAACTTTTAAAAGAACCTCTTTAGCTGCTGTGTTAATAATAGACTAAAAGGGGACAAGGGTGGAAGCAGAGAGATCAGTAAGGGGGGGGTGTAATCCATTTTCTCTAAATGATATGCCTTTCTTTGATTTACCAGCTCTAGACATCATCTATCTAGTGACTTCCTGGTCTAATAAATGGGAATTTAGCTCACTTATGGGCTTCCCTGGTGGCTCAGATGGTAAAGAATCCGCCTGCAATGCAGGAGACCTGGGTTCGATCCCTGGGTTGGGAAGATCCCCTGGAGGAGGGCATGGCAGCCCACTCCAGTATTCTTTCCTGGAGAATCCCCATGGACAGAGGAGCCTGGCGGGCTACAGTCCATGGGGTTGCAAAGAGCCTGACACAACTGAGTGACTGAGCACACACACAACTCACTTAAATAAACTGCAGCAACCACTTCTCTCTTTTCTCCTGATACATCACTCCTTTTAGTTCCTTTACTTTGTTCCCCTCTCAACTGACAACCATTTTAGTGTGTATCTTTTCTGTTCACAAATCTTTTTTGGTTATCTTTGTGCCTTTATATAAGACACATAAATATTTCTTGTTCCATCATCTATAGATAGTATCTCTTGATTCTATACTTTCTAAAATTAGAATATTAGTGCCTCTATGCATTCTTCCACCTCCCCTAAATGTGTCTACTTTCCAGTTTCTGTATGCTATGCTTTAAAACTATTTGTTAACATTTATCTTACACTTTGTAATTATAATTGTTTCCTGTGGTTGTCTCTAGATTGGATTCCAAAGGTTGAAAAGCAATAAAGATAGTGTTTGTATTATTATGATTGTATACTTTTCAGTGTAAAGCTAAGAAATGGGCCTTGATTATATTTTCATGTTACAACTTCCATCAATTATTCTACATCACTCCATGTTCTAGTTGGTCATCATTATTGGAAAATGACATTTTTAAACAGTTTTGTATTTGAATTTTTGATTGCCCCCCATTTTTTTTTTTTTTTGCTGTGAGTTGACTAAACATGTGCTGTCTTTCAGTTCAGTTCAGTTCAGTCACTCAGTCATGTCCGACTCTTTGCGTCCCCATGAATCGCAGCACGCCAGGCCTCCCTGTCCATCACCAACTCCCGGAGTTCACTCAGACTCACATCCATTGAGCTGGTGATGCCATCCAGCCATCTCATCCTCTGTCATCCCCTTCTCCTCCTGCCCCCAATCCCTCCCAGCATCAGAGTGTTTTCCAATGAGTCAACTCTTCACATGAGGTGGCCAAAGTACTGGAGTTTCAGCTTTAGCATCATTCCTTCCAAAGAAATCCCGGGGCTGATCTCCTTTAGAATGGACTGGTTGGATCTCCTTGCAGTCCAAGGGACTCTCAAGAGTCTTCTCCAACACCACAGTTCAAAAGCATCAATTCTTCGGCGCTCAGCTTTCTTCACAGCCCAACTCTCACATCCATACATGACCACTGGAAAAACCATAGCCTTGACTAGACGGACCTTTGTTGGCAAAGTAATGTCTCTGCTTTTCAATATGTTATCTAGTTTGGTGCTGTCTTTACCATATCTCTATTCTCCAGCTTTCTCATTTTGTCTAGTACTCAGAATAAATTCTATTCATCTAGAAGCCCACTTTCTGTGTTAATTCTATCTGATTCTTCACATTTGATCCATGACTTCTTGTACAGATTTTATTTTTCTTGGATTTCTTCATTGCCTCTTTTTGGATTATTTCTTGCCTTCTATGCTTTTATTGTATCCTAAATTTCCCTAGCTCTTAACCATATTATCTCTTTTTCCAACTTCCCTTTTCCCTGGATGCCTCTTTTTCTGTTATCTATGGTGCTTTTCTGGATTCACTGGTTCCAAATCAGCGTGTGTTCAGTCAATATCCTTTCCTCCAATTTCTGTCTTCCAAACATTTGTAAAATACAGTATCATCTGAGTCCTTCTTCTCTTCTTTGTTATGAGCTTATGCCTTTTCAACCCCTTTATTATAATTCTAATAGTGTCTTAGGAGAGAGTGGATATAAATGCATGTGGCCTTTCTGCCATATTGAATGAAAGATATACAGCCTTATAATATAAATATTTCTTTTAAAGTTCTAAAATTAATAACACTTTTTGTAACTAATTCAGACATGAAAGACCTGTATAAAGTAAAACTTTAAAGTTTGTTCACCGCTCTCACTTGCCAGAGATAACTACTCTTCAGTAAATATCCTTCCAGACTTTAAAAACTATACATATGAT
Organism: Bos indicus; assembly: GCF_029378745.1. Classification (NCBI taxonomy): domain Eukaryota; kingdom Metazoa; phylum Chordata; class Mammalia; order Artiodactyla; family Bovidae; genus Bos; species Bos indicus. The sequence goes on along the minus strand of NC_091789.1, from coordinate 13,917,236 downwards.
ATATAAAGTCATACACATACAAAATGAGATTTTTATTTTACAAAGTTTGTATTTTAGAAAAGTTTAGATACTTGGTTTTTAAACTTAATATATATTGAGCATACTTGCTTGTCAGCTGATGCTTACTTTTTTAATGTAAAAATCTTTATTGAAATATATACACCTACAGAAAGATGATAGTCTTCTCTTTCCTGTGTATACAGTTAATGAACTTTTGGTTGCTGCTAACTATTTCATTGACAAGCAATGTTATAGTGAATGTCTTTGTACATATATCTTTGAACACTTGTGCTAGTATTTCTTAGTAGAAGTAGGATTGTTGGGTCAATGGTTATGCAATATGAAAATATTAAGAGATACTACTGAACAGCCCTACTGAGAGATTTTTCCAATTTACTCTTCTATCAGCAGTATTTGAGAGGGAACACCCTTCTGAGGCAAGCTGTCCTTAAAAGATTGGAAACTCTGTGGTGCATGGTTGAGAATTGGACTCTGCCCTGTTTCATGTTTATCTTTAATGACTTCACATGAGCTACTCTGTTCTCCCTTAGAATACTTGAAGTTCTTTAGAGCCTGGGATCATGTTGTTTAGTTCTTGGATATTTCCCATAGTGCTTGGTATAGGCTGAGCAAACTGTGGGTGCTTGCCACAGTTTAATGATTGACCATAAACCAGTTTATAGTTTTGGGCTAACACAATCCCTTGAGGTCAGCTCGTGGAATGAGAGGGCTGGGCAGAGCGGGAGGCTAGGGCTGTGCTGGGTTTGTATCATATGCTCTCACTTAGACATCAAGTTTAGACCATAATCTAGGGACCTAAACTGTGAACACCTAGCACAATCCTTGGCTCAGAGGAGGTCCTTAATAAATGGTCTCCATTGATGTGATTATGACTCCCGTTTAGTGAAAGGGGGGTCAGCAGTAAAGAATCAGCCTGCCAATCCAGAAGACGTGGATTTGATCCCTGGGTTGGGAAGATCCCCTAGAGAAGGGAATGGCTACCCACTCCAGTATTCTTGCCTGGGAAATCCCCCAGGCAGAGGAGCCTGGTGGGCTACAGTCCACAGGGTCACAAAGAGTGGGACACGAGTGAGCAACTAAATAACAACAAGAAGTCTTAGGATTAATGTTGAGGGCTCCGGCACAGCATCTAAAATCATTCTGGGTGGAGTCAAAGCTCCACAGTCTAGAGATGAAATAAAATTCACAACTGGCAAGAGCAGACAGGCATCAGAGGCAGGAGCAGAGACTGGGTTTGAGCAGTTTAGTTGCACTGTCATAGGATCTTCCTGGCACCCAGGCAGTTTTTACTGGACTTTTTGTATTGTATTTGTTATACAAATATTACCTATTTGTAAAATGTTTCATTTTCACATGGTGGCATCCTAAAGGTGCTTCTCAGTCTCTGACAGGAGCCAACAATCCCAACACAGTGATGTGAACACAGAAGGTATATAATGACAGAGATACCAGTGGTCTCTTACTTATTGAAACACATAATATTCAGGCAATATTGAGGATTCACTGGAGATGATGGTGCTACAGAACAGCCACTCTACTAGACCAAGATTATAGCCCAAGCTTTTCCCAAGCAGAAGCAAGGTTCCCTGGGGACTGGGAAGCCAAGGGGCCAGTTAGATAAGGATTAATTCCAAGTGACAGATTTAGAGGGTCTGTAAACACACAGCACATGGATGACAAGGGTTCCACAAAGTGAAGAATGGGTCTGTTTCTTCTTACAGTTCTACCCCAGTCATCAGTGCAGATAAAGGAGGGAGGTGAGAAACGGCAGTTACCTACAGATATCATTAGAACATACATCATTGATTGTGTTTCTCCTATATGCCAGACATTTAGCACACATCATCTCCCATTCCCTTTATAACTCTACGAAGTAGGCATTAGCTCTGTTTTACAGCCGAGGAAATGGACTCAGAAACGAGAAATTACTTGACATAATTTACACGAGCTCCTGAGTAGCGAAGTCAGGATTTGAACCTAAGTCGTCTGGCTATAAAAGCTTTGGCGCTTTCTACTATGCATACCATCTTGCCTCTTCTGACTCACGGAGAGCAGCCCAGCCCCCAGGGAATAGCTATTGCTTAAGAACACTAAGTTGGTCCCTGTGGACAGGATGCCTGTGGTTCTTTCCTTTGTTCATCAATTCATTCTACAAATATATGTTTATTTATAGCCAGAAAGTAAGGAGAAGAGAGCAGGCCAGATGGGTGAGCTGGAAAGGGATACTTGTGTGGGTCGGAGGGCAAGGTGGCCTGAAAGGGTTGAGGCTAAAGTAAACAGACAAAAAAACAAAAATGGGGCCAACAAGAGCTTAAATGCAGGATGGGGACTAAGTTTGGGGATCTGTTTTGGATACAGTACTGAAGGGGTCTCTGGGTGTTTACAGGAGCAACACTAAGAGGCAAGTTGCAACTCCATGGCAGCACTCAGGATCTGAGGCCGTTGACACCTCCACACCACGAACACACGCAGGAACTGTCAATATGGAGACAGGTATTTTTAAAAAAGCACACCAGAATGTGTGTGACCACACAATGGAGGCCTACGCCTTTATTCCATGCCGGTTTGAGTGCTCACCACGTGACTGCAACTCCCCTTCAAAGCAGCCAACACCCCTTTGGATGCATAAAGTCTAGAGGTTTGTGGAAAAGAGAAAAAGAGAAAACAATCTTCATTTATAGTCACAGTGTAGTTAAGGATGTGTATTAAGACCTTGGGGATAATATGAAATGATGTAATGACATAGAAGGAATTGGTATGGAGGGTTTGTCCATATCCATTTTCCTTATTTTTCTTTCAGAGGTGAGCACAAATGATAACAGATTGTAGTAAAGCAAGCCTGACCTACACAATCACTTAATAATCCCAGAGGGGAATGTGACCCAGAGCAGGGAGGGGCAGAGCTCAGGAATGTGTTGCTGTGACTCATTCCAGGACTCCCAGGGCTTCACCTACACCTGAGACGTTTGGGTGCTGTGGAGGTTTATTTTTGTCCACTCCCCAGTTGGGAGGATGACAGCTGGGGTGACTGTGAGACTCCTAAGGGCCTCTGGTATACACAGGCTTGGGAACCCAGGGGCCTGCTGGGCTGTTCCTCTCCTTTCCATACCAAATGAATGCAATACCAGCAGCCTCCAGGATTTAAAGGGGAGAACTGGAGGTGATGATACTGATCATACAGTTTATAAAAACTACACCGATGATTATAATCAGCATGAGTGCTGGGGAACAATAAAAGATGTATAAAGATGTACTTTCTCCTACAAATGAATTATAACAAATCTCTCATAAGAGAATTACCTAGTAATTTTTTTATCCTTTAAAATTTTTGATTGAAGGGTACCATGAATGTGTCAAATGTAACTATCATTAGGTAGAATTTTGCTTCATATCTTGTGGGACCCAAATCCCATAAAAGGAGAAATAGTTCTTGACCTGGCACGTGGTCCTTCAACTAACACAAAAAAAACTGCCTTGGGAAGAGCTTCGGCAGTCTCTTTTGTATTCATTGCAAATACCTTCACCCCAGAGAAACTCTGTTCAAGCTTAGGAAAACAGCTGACAGTCTGGGCACTCTCCCCGATGGTGTGACAGGTAAGGAAAGACCACCTTCCACCCTCTCTAATATTTCCCCTTATATTTGGAAGCCAAGTGCCACACTAGCAGAAACAGACCCAGTATCTTTTAAAGTCTGTTGTAGAATATTGATGCCGTAATTCTCAATTGTTTTCCCTACTCCAATCTTATGCTAAAGGATGCGACTCACTCAGATCAGTAGCAGTGGCTCATTGTGGTAATAACTGCCCTGTCAGAGAGGTGGCAGAAAGATAGAATCAATGTAGTTGGTATGTAGAGTTTCTGCTGCTCCCCTCTGAGCCCCATTCAGCACCTCATTATCATAAGCTCTTCAAATCTAATAGTCATTTACAAGCTTTTGAAGCAATCTTTACTTCATCACCTACCTGAAAGAATTTATGTCCTGTCAGTAGAGTTTCAGCGTCAATTTTTTGTTTACGATACTTCAAAATGATTCTACCTTCTTGGGGACAGTTATCCCTTTCAAGTTCCTTTTTATATCTGTTTGTTTTGTTCCTAAAGCCAGAGATGCAGGCCAGGGTGACTAGTACAGATGTGGGATCCCTACCTCGTGAATAGGACTTGGGAGGCAGAGGACTTATTTTTACGCGGGTGCAGAGTGAAATCCCAAGTCGCGATTGATTTCATGTAAGTACGGCTGGAGAGGCCCAAGGAGGATCCAGTTTGGGGTGAGCACCGGGATCTGTGAGCCAGGGTTCCTTCAGCGTCTCATGGTACGTGTGGGGCGGGGGGGGAGGCAGGTCCCCCGTTCCTCCTAGCCCCATTGACACTAAGCTTCATCCCAGTCCCTGCGGAACTATATTAATAGAAAGCGACACTTCACACATCGGTGCTCAGACCCCAAAGGGAGGCTGGCAAAGGCTTGGCAGGTGGGCACGAAGCCGGGAGATGGGTGGGGGAATGGGGCGGAGGCATCGTCGAGTGGCGTTCTGCGCAGCCAATGGTAGCTCGGGGCAGGGGTGGCAGGGGCGGAGGCGCCGAGGCGGATCAGCCAATAGAGGGCTAGCAACTACTGGAACGACCTGGTGACGTGAGGAGCGTTCCATTTGGCCAGCGGTGGGCGGTTGCCACAGCTGGTTTAGGGCCCCGACCATTGGGGCCCCTTGTCAGGAGGAGGCAGCCTCCAGGCTGGGGAGAAGCCGCTGCCACCTCTGGCAGCCGACGCGGTCCCCTGGGACATTGCACTTCCTGGCTTCGGTTCCCGGCCGAGTTCGGTCTCCGGGGTTCAGGTAACAAGGGGGTGGGTGGGGGTGGGGGTCTCCGGGGCTCTGCCGCGTGGTGGGTTGCAGCCCCCTCGGCTGCACCGGGACGCGCGGAGCCTGCTCTGCCCTTCTCGGTTCGGCGATTGCCGAGCCCCTGGCCGGGGGTGACTACACGTGGCGGGGCGTGTGTGTGTACGAGCGTGCGGAGGTGGCGCGCGTCCCATCCTGCCCGGGGCGGTGGTCGGCGGCGTGGCTGAGGCTGGGCGGGCCTCTCGAGGCCGCGCCCGCCGCCCGTCCGGGACTCGGGCCTCGGGCCCCGAGCCGCTGGGCTGGTCGCTGGTTCTCGACGGATTTTGATCTTTGTTCTCCCAGGCCCGGCTCCCCTTCCTGGTCTCTCCTCCCGCTGGGGCGGTTTATCAGGAGAAGATTGTTGTCCAGGTTAGTTTTACACAAAGGAAGTGTTCTCTGCACCTCCGATGCCCCCTCCCCTTTCCCAAGCCTTCCAGCTTCTTTCCCTGCTCAGCTCCTAGTCTCTCTTTGGACCGTTGCCCTCTCCAGCCCAGTTGGTTATTTCTCATCAGTCAGTCGAGCTGCAGGTTTCCGCCTCTTTCTTGCCAGCGTGAGGCATGCGGTATCGGTAAATAGAGGCCACAGCACCACACCTGAGAGGAGAAGGGTGACAGTGGTGAGAAAGGCTGGGCCTGGGGATTCAGGATGCTAAGTGGAGATGGTACTTCTGAAATGTCCCAGAAAGCACCTTTATGACTTTTCTTAACTGCTGCCACCCGCCCCCACTCCCCCACCCCGTTGGGCCCCTCCTCCTCCCAGCCGTATCAGAATCTCTCTGGCTTAAGTCAGCCTTTCACCTACAGGTCTGTGATGTGGTTTCATTAAGATTCCCACAAATGTTAGGCTAGACCGGCAAAGTTGGTTCATTTCCCAGCCTCAGGAAGTTAGGAGGGTTTGATTAGGGGAAATCTGTTTTGAGTAAATACAACCTGGGTGTGTGTACAGTGTCCAAAACCTCCTAGCTCTCCCAAAGGATGACTTGTTCCCTGGTGTGATTCAGATTCCAGTGGCTAATTGAAGAAAGACGGTGAAGAAGTGGAGGAGGGGAGGGAATGGCCCTTAAGGATAGAAATTCCATTATTTTTAGAGTCTTCTTCATGATGATTATACAATAGTATGGTATAGTGGAGAGCACCCTGGACTGAAAGTCAACAGACCTGTTTTCTTGGCTTAGCTTCATGGCTTTGTGACCCAGAGAAGTGATTTCCCCACTTCAGTCTTCAGTTTACTTATTTCCAAAAAAAGTAATTGGGGCTGTCACCTATAAAACCTCTTCTAGTTCCTAGTTCTGTGATAATCAAATCATCAGTATTATACTGAAAGTAAAGGGATGTATTTAAGATATACTAGCGTCTTTCTCTTTTTGAGAACCTTTAACCTTTTCTTCTTTTAGGGGACAAAAACAGATTGGAAATAAACTCTTCCATTTCTTCACTCTCAACCCTTGAGGCAGTGCTCATCGTTCTGCCTCTGGGAAAGGAAGATTGAACTGCATTTTCTTGTTCTTGCCTCATTTTTTTTTTCTTTTTGTGTTTTTCTTAGGACTAGAAATTGGACTTCTGATGATGTTTGACCCAGTGGCAGCAATAGCATACAACGTGATTTCAAAGCTGGGCTCAGCTTCTGTTTCTTCCCTCTTATAATCACAAACCCATTTTGGACCAGGAATTCCAATCATGTCTGTGATGGTGGTGAGAAAGAAGGTGACACGGAAATGGGAGAAACTCCCAGGCAGGAACACCTTCTGCTGTGATGGCCGCGTCATGATGGCCCGGCAAAAGGGCATCTTCTATTTGACCCTCTTCCTCATCCTGGGGACATGTACACTCTTCTTCGCCTTCGAGTGAGTTTCCATTGAGTACTGTTGCCTGATTATGGTTACTTTGGACCCAGGGGAAGAACCTTCTTTCTGGGGAGTTTGTGGCTAGTCCTTGGAAGGTTGTCACTGTCCTCTTGAGCAGTGTCTGTAGATCATGTCAACTGAATTCATTGCTTTGTATGTGCCTCCTTAAAAGACCAAGACGTTTCATAACCAATTTTATGGCACTGATTTGGGGCCACCCCTGGAACACTTAGGAAATAAAAGAATTCATCTTCATTACTCACCTCCCCTTTTCAGTGGTCTCCTTAGGTGGTTAGTGACAGATTGCTTCTTCTCCACCCCTCCTGAGCCTAGGAGCACTCCCTGTGGTCGTAACTCCACCCCATGATACTTACCTATTCTGTTATTCTGGGTCCTATTTCCTTAGGGCTCAGCTCTCAGCTCGCTGTTAAATTGAAAAGCCAACTGAATTGGGAACCTGCAGATTGGTTCCATCCTCAGCTGTGCCACAGTCTAGCTGCCTGTGTGGCACGTATGTGCTTATTAAATGTGAGTTGCTCTTTCTTTCAGTCAAAATCACTCAACATAAACAACTCTCTATTCTGTGTGTGCCTGATACCAGCCTTGGAGTTATTTTTTTCTGTGATGTAACAGCCAGTACTAGAGGCAGTTTAAAATCTGTGTCGGTCACTGCTCTAGGGAGGTGACCAGTTGACTACTGTGGCATGACTCCTGGGTATGCTGAGAATGTGGTACATTCCAGGGATGAGAGCAATGCTAATTGGTTTGGGGATTATTATGAGGAAGGCCTTGAAGGAGCCAAGAGATGTGTTTGTAGACCGTGAGCCATACCTAATATGAACCTGCTACAGTTCATGCACTCCAGTGACCTGGAAATGGAACTCCCCTCAGGGGGTGTGGCCATGGGATGAAGGAGGGGGCTTCTTGGCTTGCCTTTGTGGATAATTAAAATGAACTCTGATCTTTGGGGGCTCATTTTTGTCTTTCTTCTGTAATGGCTTCAGGCTTTCCCAGTGCATCAAGAGTGATTTTTGGGGGGCTGGTTTGCCAGACTTTGGGATAAGTGCAAATGGCTTGAGTAACAGCAGGGGAAGGAGAGGGATGTAGTTTATAACAGGGCCAGGAAAGTAAGGTCAGAGGACTTTTTTGTCAAAGGCACTTTTTTTGCTGCTGCTGCTACCAAGTTGTAAAATATTTGGCAAAATTAGACAGGTTGATCATGGCTTCCTAGCTGCTTTCCAGTCAGAGTTTCATGGCTGAGTGTGTGTGTGTATACTTTGTGTGGTACAAGTGAGCGTGTGCAGGCGGGCAGGCGTAACATAACATTTAAAAAAATATTTCCCCACTTCTTACTCTTGTCTCCAAGTTAGCTTTGTTTCTTCCTTGCTTGTTTATGGAAGTGCAGAGCTGAAATCTGCTTTCTGTCATTCTCACTCCTTCCTCTGCTAAATCACTAGCTTTTTTTGCCTCTCTCCCCTCCCCAACTCAGGGTTAAATTTTTGTGGTTGAAACCATTCAAAACAGAGATGAGATTTGTTTCCAGGTCCTGAGTGAGCTGGTAATTCTGGGCCTAGGAACCCTCTGGTTTGACTGGCCAAGGGAACTTGAAATTTGGAGCTACTGGCATTTGGCCCTTTTTGTATCTGGGAGCCAGACAGAGTATGATTTGGATGTGTTCTGTTCGGCCCTGAAGGCCTCTGAAGAAAACTGCCTGTGGGATGAAGCTTATAATTAACCAAGTTACTGTTTGACAGAGGCACATTGGGTTTTCTGGTGAGACGACTTTTCTCCCCGAGTTATTTCTTGTGCCTTGCCCTCAGATATGAAGGGTGAGGTTGTTTGTAAACTGCCCTGGGTTCCAGCTGTGTGTGTGGTAGAGTAAATAGTTTTGAGGGTAGGGCTGGTTGAGGGAATAGGAAAGGGGGAAGGGAGAAGGAAGTAAAAGTGTTAGCTGAGAAGTGGAATGGGGAAGTTTCCATCTGACCAAAGGGGAGAGGGCCCCGTCAATGAATCCTTCTTACTAAGAATGGTGGAATCTGTGTTTGTGAGCATGTATGTATGTCTGCATATATGTGTGCACATGCATGCATCTGTCTGTCAAATGCAGACACGTGGGCACTCTAGGTGGCAGCCGCCTTGACCCTAGCCACTGACAGGCTGTACAGAGGATACCAGCCTGCCTCTGAGGAATGAAGTCTCTTTCTGGTGGACCTTTTTCTTTGGGGGTCTATAATTTACTATCTACCACACGGTGGAGGATAGGGTTTGGGGGCAGAATATGGGCTCCTTTGCTAGTATGAGAACTTACAGAGACCTTAGGAAATCACCTGGTTTAGTCCCCTGCCTTCAGGCAGTTGAGGGTGTCTGAACCAGCAGTGACAAAGGACTGTCTCTTTTCATGTTTAAATTGTATAGGAGCATAGACTGTACATTCTCCGGCTGCTGCATTTTGGCCTTGAGGAAGAAAGTTCAGATCTTGAGGCACATCTGGACCTGCATTTTAGTAACAGAGTCCTGCTTGCAGCAGGTGTGCAGGAATGAGTGAGAGGTGATTTATAACCCCCTGTGGCACAGCCCTGGGTTGGCCAGATGGCTTGAGAAATCTGGTCAGGCGTGTGGGCGCCCCTTGATGAAAAACATGCAGTGTTAGTGGTGTCAGTGGACATCTTTTTATTTTTGGATTTCACTTTTACATGTTTAGATTTCTCAAAGGAGGGTCCTGTGATTTTTCAGTGAACAGACAGTAGGTTAACTACATAAAATGAGAAGAAGTGGTCCATACAGGTGCTCGTTAGCTCTGTGTTGTTAGAAGCGTTTCCAAAGAAGCTGGGTAGCCATCTCTCAGAGCTGCTGTCATAGAGTGAATTCCTGCCCAGGATGGGAAATAGGGCTAGATTATCACTAAGCCTCTTGCAGCTCTGAGAGTCTGAAATTCTATATAACTCTTGTGTCTGTCTGGAAGATTCTAATACACACATAGAAAAGGAGAGGATAGAAGATTACCAGTAGATAGCTGTATTTTAAATGTAATTGTATCTATTGTATCTATAGTAAATGTATTTGAATTTAGAAGCAGAGTATACATTGTACAGTGCTTAAAAAAAGAATTTCCTTGCAAGTAGAGATTATCATACTAAGTGAAGTAAGTCAGAAAGAGAAAGACAAATACCATATGCTATCCCTTATATATGTGGACTCTAAAATGTGACACAAATGAACCTATCTACAAAACAGAAACAGACTCGGGGACATAGAGAAAAGACTTGTGGTTGCCATGGGGGGTGGGGTTAGGGAAGAAATGGAGTGGGAGGTTGGGGTTAGCAGATGTAAGCTATTATATGTAGAATGGATAAACAACAGGGTCCTACTGTATAGCCCAGGGAACTGTATTCAATACCCTGGAATTAATCATAATGGAAAAGAATGTGTATGTAACTGAATCACTTTGCTGTACAGCAGAAATTAACACAACATTATAAATCAGCTATACTTTAATCAAGTGTATTCTAGTTTAAAAAAAGAGGAATTTCCTAATGTATTCTTAGGATGAGGTATTTAGGAAATGTGAGCTTTAAGCACATGAACCATTCTCCATCCTTTCTGCCCAAACCCTGTCCAGCTTGTGTGATGAACACATAGCCAACAGCTGGGCTAGGAATGTCAGGACACTATAGCAGACTGACACTGACAACCTGTGAACTGTCCAACTACTGAAAGGCTATTGTGGTATTTAGTCAAATTCAACTTTCTGATAAAGCTTGGGGAAAAGACCAAGTGCACTGTGTTCTGAAAGTGGCTTCCTAGCTTTCTCTTTTAACTGTGTGACCAGATCACTACTGGGGTCAAGGTCTCTTGTGGCATGAATGATTGTGTGACTCTTGACCCCTGAAGTAGGAAGGCGTTTACTGCTGTGATCAGTGCTTATGCCTCACTGTGCCGTATCTAGCGGATATCGTATCAAGGCATTATCAAACCCTGTTGGACTGACCCTCCTGGGTGCTTCTGATGTACAGAGGAGTCATTGAATTGGATGAACTGAAAAAAGCTTTGTAGCGCTGCTTAATAATTGTCCCACTTCTAGCCTATTCAGACTCTACCTCTTTTTCAAGTCCCTTCTTGACTCTTCCTTCGTGAAATTTTTCTAGTAATTTCTGCATTCATAGGACTAATTGTACATACCAGTCATTTAACACATAATTACATGACATTTTTAATGTTCTTTAATTCTGTGGATATTACAGTTTGAGTTCTTTCAGGGTCAGGGACTATCCTCTGCATGTGTGTGGCCCCCACAATGCCTTCTACTTGGCCTTAAGCAGAGTATGTAATCAATAAATGTAGCTGAATTGATACATTCTGGATGCACTTAAGATGTAGCAGTCTTGACTCACAGAATCATAGAATGATAGATCTGAAAGGGGCCTTGGAGACCATGCCCATCCTTTTGCGGGTGACAAAACCAGGTCTACAGAAATGGATTTCAGCAAGGTCAGTCAGCCAGCCAGTGCCTTTATACGACACTGCCTTTCATCTCATTGTTACCTTTTGAATACGGAATCCTGAAGACATGCAGATTACTCAAGCTATGCATAGTGCCAAATGCTGGACTGGCATATTCTGGAGTCTTGCTAGCTAGTGTTTGTGTTGCCTTAGTGGATTCTGGGTTACCTTGGCCTCCTTAACTCATGCTCCTAGTGGCTCAGATGGTAAAGCATCTGCCCGCAATGCTGGAGACCCAGGTTTGATCCCTGGGTTGGGAAGATCCCCTGGAGAAGGAAATGGCAACCCACTCCAGTATTCTTGCCTGGGGGATCCCATGGGCAGAGGACCCTGGTAGCCTACAGTCCATGGGGTCGCAAAGAGTCGGACGTGACTGAGCGATTTCACTCACTAGAAAACGAAGACATGTTTGTGCAAAACTGACTGTATTCTAGCATGGCATTCTGGTAGCCTTGCAGGAACAAGGAACCTCTTCCTTTAAATGTGAACTTAGAGAGTAAGCTTTTGAGTTACAAGGGATCATCACCCCTGTTGCTGCTCCTAGTCCCTGCTTCCAAGATGAGGACAGCTCTGAGAAAAATTAGGTAATGTGTGCTCCTTACCGTGTTAGTGGGTGATGGTGATGAAAGGGGCACCGTGTCCCCATGTCAGACAGAAGGGAAAAGGCAGTCTGATAACAAAGTTACCGGGTTTGAGGAGACACAGGGCTAGGTAGACCAAGGCCAAACTCTGACATGGAGGGGTATCCCTGTCTATAGGACAAAGTCCAGGTCCCTGAATTCCTTAGGTGAGATTAGGAAGAAGAAAAAATGACTTTATCATGATCTCTAATCAAGAGAGTATTCTCTGAAGAATTGCCCTGTGGAGGTTCAGTCTTGTGCAGATAAGCACAAGCCCTATTCTGTGACTCTGCCAACCAAAGACAGTTTTAGAAAGGCATAGTTGCCTCTTTGATATCAATCTCTTACAGTACTTAGCTAAACTCAACTTCCTGATAAAGCACGTCCCCTGGAGAAGGATTGGGCTATGTCTCCTGAACAATGTGTTTCCCTTTACCAATTATTTATGCTTCTGTCATTCAGAATTCATCTGTGTATTTTCAGCCTTTACTACCTTTTGTGGTGGTGAGGTAGGTTCACACCGTCAGTCTCCACTGAACGTATCTCCCATCTTTTGAGAATGTCTTAGTTGAGTATAATGATCGTCTGCTTTGGGAAAAGTGAACACAAAGGACAGGGGTGTCCCAAGCATGCTGACAATAGTTGAGATGCTTATTGAGGGAAAGGAGTCTTAAATCTTCCTCCTCAGAGATGCCAGAGCTGGTATTGTGTTTAACAACAAAAAAGACACTTTATGCCTCCTCTTGCGGTAGCAAGAGGCTAATGAATTCAGGGTAATGAGGAAGATGTGTCTGGAATGGAAAGGAAGAGGCAAGAAAGAACTCATGATGATGATCAGATAAGGCCAGTTAAAGGAGGGCTTCAGAATACTGGCCTGAGGAGGTAGAATCTTAATATAATAGATAGCAGGGAACTGTTCTAAGTTCTTGATCAGGAACATATTATAGTTGAAATTTGTTACTTGTTATTTTTGAAATTGGTTATATTTGTAACAGTTGAAATGTGAAACGTATTGTTACAACTGAAATTTGGGAACTACTTAACAGGTTTGCTTCTATAGAGATTTTGGCCTTCCTCAGTGAGAGGATGGCTCATTGCCTCAGAATTGAAAATGTCCTTGTTTGTTTAATTTTCCTATTGCTGCTGGAGCAAAACAGGGTTATACATTTTCAAAACTCTGACCTTCACATAGCAGTAAATCTTGAAGCTGATATTAAATTATGTTTTTAGTGTCCATGGAAACTTTGTCCCTCATGCAAACTCTGAATGTCATCAGCAAGAATGTTGAACTGGTCCTATGGGTGGTTCTACATGTTTACTATGCTCTAGAGATAGGATCAGAGAAGACAATGGCACCCCACTCCAGCACTCTTGCCTGGAAAATCCCATGGACAGAGGAGCCTGGTGGGCTGCAGTTCATGAGGTCGCTAAGAGTCGGACACGACTGAGCGACTTCACTTTCACTTTTCACTTTCATGCATTGGAGAAGGAAATGGCAACCCACTCCATTGTTCTTGCCTGGAGAATCCCAGGGACGGGGGAGCCTGTTGGGCTGCCGTCTATGGGGTGGCACAGAGTCGGACACGACTGAAGTGACTTAGCAGCAGCAGCAGCAGAGATAGGACGTATGTATAAGGACAGATGGCGGTCCCTGTCAGGGAGGACTTACAGCAGAGGCTTATTTCTGTTATGTGGGCTCAAGGGCCATTGTGGAGCTCTAATCCTTGGCCCTTCCTGCTGTGCCAAGCTTCCTTAAAGCCACCCTTAATGACTGCTATGGGAGCAGTTTCAAACAGCCCCCAGATTCCCAAGAGAGCTCTTCTCTGACCACTTACAGTCCTTAGAGTCTGACTCACCATCCGTACACTTGATTATTGGTCTTATCTTATTTAGCTGTTTCATATGTTAGTTATGTTTCTCCAACAAAATTAAGTTCCATTTCTCTTGTTCTTCATTTGTGAGACCCATAAATACTTGTTGGCTGATTGTGCTGATAAAAGAACAACAGCAGAAAACATAGCAAGAAAGCTAGTAGGGAGACAGAATCAGAGCACAGAACACTAGTGCACACTGCTGGTCTGAGGCAGCCCTGTCGTGGGAACTGTCTGGTTTCTTACCACTTCCACTCATGAATCTCTTTTGAAGTTTTTTGTGTGAATTGAAGTCTATGTCATTATGATTGTCCTTCCAATGAACTCTGGTGTGCTAGAGATGGGGGATGGGATATGGCACACCAGCCCAGCCTGGCACTGCTGGTTACTGCTGGTCAGTACCATCATGTGGCCCATGAGACATGTGGGAGTCCTGTCATGTAGTCCAGCTGTGGAAGCCTGAAGCTGATCAAGAGGTTGAAAGAAGATGGCTTAAAGTGATGATGTCTCTGCAGGTGGCAGAAATGGAGATTTGGTGGGGACATAGTTGCATTTATAAAATTCACAAGGGAGAAAAGTCACTTCTAACTGCCTGGTATTCTGAAGACAAAGGAGAGTTCTGTTTCAAGAAGTGTATGGATATCATTATTCATATCAATATAGATAGAAAGTACCACAGGGTTTCAAAGATAGTTTATATTTGTGGATGATAGATCCAGTCTTTCTCTAGGACAAATTAGTGATGTTTGAGGATACTCCTGACTTTTGAGGTTGATACTGGGAATTACCACCAAATCTTTGCATAGCTTCTTCTTATTTAAGAGAAATTGCTAGCTTACTGCAATTATGAGGCTAACCCAGGTGGATATTAAAGGCAGACAGATGGGTTGTAGTTTGCAGTGGTCTTAGCCTCTGGCTTTCTTATTTCCTCTTATTCTGGGTAGAAAGGCCTCCTGGTCCCACATCTGCCTTCCCAGCCACACCCACTCACTAGTGACAACTGGCTGCCAGTAGCCTTGTCTCCGAAGAACAATACAATGGGCCTGTTGTGTACTTGTTGACACACAGAGTGGATTGTTTTAGCAGGTGCAGAAGATATTCTGTGTGGAGATTACAGAGACCTTTATCCTTGATGGTGAAGCGTAATTCAAATCTAAGTTGTCCTTTGTCCGGTCAACAAGCAGGTGTTGAAATGAGACTTTAGTTAAGCTCAGTCCTTCAGGGCGTGGGGGCATCATTAATGTGTATGTTTGTGTTCTACTCTCTCTGTATCTTTTCCCTCGAATAAAACAGTTTTAAACTCCCTTTGGTGGCCAATCAGATGGCTCTGATTTTTCTAAGGCTTTTCATTGGCAATGATACACCCAGGGCAGTCTGAATTCTGGAGATGTCACTTCTTTGTTTTCAAGAGTGATTTTAGGGATGGGCAGTGATGAGGAAGATGGCTATTTTCTGCCAGTGTGGTAATTTCATTTGGCTTGTCTCAGAGATGGAGCCTTGTGTTTCTCCTATGTCCTTTTGGGTCCCTGATGAGTGCAGGTGACTTTTCTGAATTCATTTCTTGATTATCTGTACCAGTGAAGGGGAGCAGTGGAAAAGAGGGTAATCCGCAAGCTCGTGCTATGCAAGGACCTTCATTACCCTGAACTCAGTTAGCCAGACCCTACCCTTGGATTTTAGGAGAAGGAAGAAAATCATACAAAAGCAAGCTGAGAGCAAGGATTTTGTTAAAAAACAAACAAGCAGGCAAGCAAACAAAAAGCCGCAGAAATCATTTGCAAATTCACTCCTTATGTTCACCTTCATGGCAAATTGCTCAGCCAAGCAGTACGGTTGGTTCCCACGCGCCATGCAGTTGAGTGTGTGGCAGGGAGGCAGGAGAAGGATCTCATGGGGATTGTTCCAAACATGCAGCGAAGGTACAGCCTGGGGTTAAAGGTCTGCTCCGAGTGGACAGCGGCATGCTTAATCCCCATGCTGATGAGGTAAGCCTTTTTCCTAGCTTATTCTCTTCACTCTCCCTCTGGTCCTTGTTCATCTACTTATAGTCAGCTTCCAAGACAAGATTTCTGTGTTGAAGGAGGAAATATGCATCAGGAGAAGGAGAATAAAAAATAGGTCAGTGATAACTCTCATCACATATTCCCATTTATTTGGTTTGATGTTCAGTTCAACTGGACAAGTATTTGTTGATAGCTTCTTTGTTCCCATACTTGTATTAGGCTCAGGGAGATAGAGATCCATGATGATAATGCTAATAGCTGACATTTACTTAGCATTTACTATGTGTCAAGGGCAGTTCTAAGCATTTTATTTATATTCATGCATTTGAGCCACACAACCACCCTATGAAATACTACTATTATCATCTTCATTTCATAGATAAGGAGACAGAAGTTAACTCAGTTACCGCAACTATGAGCTGGTAGAGCTCAAACCCAGGCGTTCCCACTCCTAAAAGGCAAAGTTCTTGCTCTTCGGAAGTTTAACTGGGGGAGATGAAGTCAACGTAGCGAAAAACAGTGCAGTTTAGGATAGGCCTTTGGAAGAGGCAAGACCTCACTAAATCCCAGATTCTTTAGCTATCACAGATGTAGTGTGAGAAGTAGATGCTACAGTGCGTCTGAAGAGCCAAGTGCATATGGTGTGTCCTCAATAAATTGTGGTTGTAATGGTGACAGTGATGGCATTGATGCATTGATGGCTTTGGATCTGAAAGGCCAGTAGAGCTGGGATATCCAGAGAGGAAGAGGAATGGCCTTCCAGGTGAGTTAAGGGAACAGAGGGAAGAAATATGATATTGAGAAGGGGTGCTAAAGAGATACAGTTTTCTTATTTACTTGCTTATGGTCACTGGTCACCTACTGGCTGAGCTAATTGAGGAAGGTAGAGGAGTAAGTGGATGTTGCAGAGTCAGGCAGCATCTCTGAAGCTTTTCAGTGGCCTTTGGACACACTGGACACACCACCTGTTTGACACTGGGACTCTGCTTCATAGCTGGTCCTCATCTTTTCTTCCCTCTCCTTGGGCTCAGGCCCAATGTCAGATGAGTGAGTACGAAAAACTCTAGACATTCCCAGAGTGAAAGCAACCTGTGGTGCTTACAATCCAGGCTCAGTTACGTCCCAGACCTTAACAGGTATGAGCCTTTGCTGAAGTGCATAGGAAATGTGGCTCCCAGCAGGCTGATGGAAGGGACTGGGCTTGGGGGTATTGGAGGTCCCTTAGACTGTCTCCTGTATATTATAGGTAGCATCAATCAGTGATGTATTTGTTGAGCTCCTAGTATGTGCAGAACCATGTGTTAGGAGGTTTTGGTAATTTGAGAAAAGCAAAAAATATGTCCCTGCCCTTGAAGTACTGTGATTTTGTTGTGGAGACCAGAGTGACACACTGGTAGTAATTCGAGGTCGGTACTGTGTAGGAGTAACCAAGTGTTCAATTGTCTGCTTTCTGCAGATGCCGCTACCTGGCTGTTCAGCTGTCTCCTGCCATCCCTGTGTTCGCTGCCATGCTGTTCCTTTTCTCCATGGCTACCCTGCTGAGGACCAGCTTCAGTGATCCTGGAGTGATCCCTCGGGCCCTACCAGATGAAGCAGCTTTCATAGAAATGGAGATAGGTGGGTTTTCTGACCAGCTGGCAAGATGCTGTACAATGAGTGGCTTTGATTGGTAAGGGAGTGGAATCATAATTATAGTTGCAGATTAATACTCACTTCCAGCCTTTTCCCCCAGGGATCCTGAATCTGAGATTGTTACCACTCAGTAAAGAATGTGAACTTCATTCTTCCCTCTTTTGGGTTGCATTTCAGGAAAGATTTCTTACCAAGGTCCTGCTACACTGTTTCCAAGAGGATTTTTTTTAAATTAAGAAAATAAAAACTTTTGGAGGGTCATCAATTCATTTGATTTTTTTAAATGAAAACTATAAACCTCTTCATAAAAATATTTTTATATGCATCACACATATACAATTTTTTAATATTTATTTTTATTTATTTTATTTGGCTGCACTGGGTCTTAGTTGTGGCACATGGGATTTTTGTTGGGGCGTGCAAGATCTTTTTAGTTTTCAGCATGTAGGATCTAGTTCCCTGACCAGGAATTGAACCTGGGCCCCCTGCATTGGGAGCTCAGAGTCTTAACTGCTGGACCACCAGGGAAGTCCCTGGATATAATTTCAGGACTTCATAGGTCTTCTGAAGCACTTGCATGGGTTTCTAACTAAGAATTCCTGCTTTAGGGAAACACAGGATGAAAGGGGACACTTATGGTACCAGGAACCATTGAGAATTCTAGGAATGGTAAAGGAAGTAGTTACAAGCTCATCACAGTGCAGTCTGCAGCTCAGGGTGGGGCTCTTTGGGACAGAGATGAACTGCTGTACTAACCAGGAGCCAGCCAGGGTGCCCTCATGAATTGAAGCAGAACATTCCAGAACTCGAGGAGGGGATATCCTAGGAGCTCACACTGCAAAAGAAGGCTCTGATGCCAGTACTCCGAGAGACTGGGAGCCCACCGGATCCAATAGCAGTCGGTGCCTGCCTAAGTTATTCTCAAGTCTGATACTCAAGCAGCTAGAGTCAGCATCCAAGTCATGTAGAGTAGAAGAAAGGGACCCAGGACTTCTAAGACTAAAGCTGTGCCAGTGGAGCACCGACCCGTGGTTAGCCTTTAGTTTCTTCAGGTGCTTTGTTATTGTTGCTTGTTTGTTGGGATTTTATTAATAATAATATTATTTTATTTAATTAGAAAGATACAAACATGTTAGAGTTCTAATAGGTATTATATTGCATTTATATCTTATTTTTGAGAGAATCTATATTTGTATAAATATTATATGCCTCTCCAAGAGGATAGTATATTTTTCTGTATTTTCAGACTGAATTTTGTACCCTTTGATACAATTTTTATCATTTTTAATATAATTTCTGTACTTCTCATCCTGAGTTTATTCCTAATGTTTATATGCGTGCTGCTGTCAAGGAAATGTTTTCTCCCAGTTCTAGTTGGTTTCTTTTTCCCCCCAGTTTTATTGAGATATAATTGACATGTGACATTGTGTAAGTTTAAGATGTACAGTGTTTTTATTTGATATTCTTGCTTTGAAAGCTTCCAGCTTTTGTATTTCTTTTGTTTATTTAACTGTGGTTATCTTGCTTCCTAGTGGATTTCTTTTCAAAAATTTCTGTTTAGTTGTGCTAAGGGGACACGTGTTTGTGCACATCTGAGCTCAGACTACTTAGGGACGCAGTGAGGGTGGGAGTTGTGGGAAGGAAGCAGAGGTGGGGCTTGTTGCCACAGCTGGAGTTGGGGAAGACCTGGGCTAGTTAGCAGCAAGATAGGAAGGGACAGCTGTGAGTGTAGTCTTTGCTCTCTCTGGGTTATTCTTTCATCATCCTCTTTCCATTCACATATGGAGAAACTGAAGGTCAAGGCAGTGCTTTGACGTGATCTTTCCTCTCACAGCAGACGGTTAGCAAGGTTAGCTCTGTTTTGCCAGATTGCTGGGCCCAGGGCCCAGTCTTGAGCTGTCAGGTTGTTACCTCTGCATTTAGCACGTTTCTCTCAATAGTAGAGTGTATTCTTGAGTTCATACATATGTTTATGTTAACAAGTTTTTGTCAACTTGCATTTGGCCCTGTACTAGGCATGCTGTGGGTGGGGTCTGGGTAGGGGAGAGAAGACGACATGTGGCTCCCTTGCATAGTAGCCCGCCTCATGGGGAGGGTGAGCCATGCACTGTCTCCCAGGTGCCTTCATGCAAAGCACATGCAGAAGAAGGTTAAGGTGACGTGCTGGTACTTATTATCATCCTCTAATGAATAGCTCTCCCCATTCTTTTAAGACTTATGTCACACTGTTATTGTTTGATTTCACAGCATCCACCCCACTCTGCAAAAAAAGGAAAAAAGTTCCATATGGCAGATATTTTTAAAATCAAAGTGAATTGAAAAAAATCTGTTTTTAGAATTATCCTGCACAGCAAGGGTGCAATGAGGCAAGCACTCTCACATGCTACAGATGGGCGGGCATTAAATTGATACAATCTGTCTGGGAGGCAGTTTGGCAATAAGTGACATGGGCTTTAAGGGTTCTTACACTTTGACTCAGTCATTTCACTTCTCTCAGGATTAGCTAAAGGAAATAAATCTGGGATGTACTCAAATAATCGTAGAAGGATTTTTAATGCATCATTTTTTTCTTTTTCCTAGCTATTTTAATGACAGCAACTTAATATATTACTGCCCAGACTTCAACATGTTTTCCTTTTTTTCTTTATGATTTAGCAATAAATTTTAACACATAAACATATTCTTGAGGAAAAGGAGGAGATTGTGATTAGGGTGGAGATCAAAGGGAACAAGCTTTATCTTTAATGTTTTAAGTTTTTGCATACAACATCATTTAAATAGCAAAATTCCAGAGACAGCTTAAATGCCCGATAACATGGATTGGTTAAAATAATTGCAGTACATGCATATGATACAATATAGATAATGATGTTTTCAGAAAAAAACAATTAACAACTGTGGAAAAAAAATGCCTGTTGTATAATGTTAAGTGAAAAATACAAAGTATAAAATTGTATCTATAATATAATCTCAAATTTAAAAAATTATGAATGTTTGTTTATCTGTTGAATAGAGGGAAATACACCAAAATGCATAAATATCCCTGAGTTGAGAGATTGTCAGTGGTTTTTCTTATCTCCTATTCGTATTTTCTGTTTTTTCAAATTTTTTTGCAATAAGCATGTATCACTTATTTTTAAATGATTGTTTTTCTGATTCTAAATATTGCCATTTTTTTCATGCATATATTTACTTTTGCAAGATAAAATCCTTTATACCTGTTTCTTTTTAGCATACATTTTCATTTTTCAGTATGTTGTGAACATTTTCCTGTATCATTTAAAATGCACGCATCATTTAAAATGGCTACATAATATTTCACCCCATGTGTGTATCATAATTTACTTAACCGATCTCCTACTATGATATTGAGGTTATTTTCAGTCTTTCACTATTAAAAGGGACTTCTGTGACAAATATCCTGCTTTAACATCTTTTGTACATCTCTTTGTAATTTGGTAAGTTCCTAGAAGTTGAATTGCTGGGTCAAAAGTATACACATTTAAAATTTTGGTAGTCACTGCCATATTGCTTACTGGTACCTCCTCCCCATCCTTGCCAACACTGGGTATTTTTCTTTCTAATATTTGTTAATATAGAAAGTGGAAATGGTAACTTTGTGTTAATTTTTTATTTCTTTGGTTATAGGTAAAGTTGGATGTTTTCATTTCATGTATTTTTTAGCCATTTTTATTTCTTCTTATATGAATGTTTTTCTTTGTTATCAGCCAAAAAGCTTGAAGAAACACTTTTTTACGTGTAAACAAAATAATTGAATGGCGCTCAGTGGAGTTTTGGAAAGATACCCTTGTGATGTTGAGAGTCTAGTCTGGAGATGATAGTGGGCCTAGGGAACCTTTGATTATTCTCATTGCTCTTGGAGAGGTGGTATTAACTGTCTTTACTGATCTACAGAAGCTACCAATGGTGCGGTGCCCCAAGGCCAGCGACCACCCCCTCGTATCAAGAATTTCCAGATAAACAACCAGATTGTGAAACTGAAATACTGTTATACATGCAAGATCTTCCGGCCTCCCCGGGCCTCTCATTGCAGCATCTGTGACAACTGTGTGGGTGAGTGAAACTAAAGGGGCTTTGCCTGGGGGAAAGGCTGACTTGAAGAGGATCAGAGTGATTTTTCTCAGGAAAAATCAGTGGGGATGGGAAAATAGATTTAGATAGAAAATGAGCTAGATTTAGTTAAGAAACTTTAGATAGGAAACAAGCTTCTGAACAGTTGTAAATCAACTGTACTTCTGTAGATCAGATCATAATTTAAATATCCTCTAGTCTAAAAATTAAAAAAAAAAAACCTCTTGTAAATGAAGAGATGAACTTTACCTGTTTTTCAAATCTGAATTTTCCTCTGCTGAATCTGTTTCAAGTGGAAGCCACTTTGCAAAGGGGGAGGAGAATCCTAGTCCACTGGAGGGCAGCATCGAGGAAGGAAGGGCTAAATAAGAAGTGGTGTTCCCAAGAAGAAAAAAGTTGCTAGCACTTATTGAATTTCTCATATATATTAGGCACTGTGCTAAGTGCTTTCTCTTTCTCTCATTTAAGACTTATAAAAACACCATAAGATATATATTATTCCCATTGTACAGATGAGGAAATAGGTGAAGCACCTTTGTGTAGGTTCGTATGAAGCTGGAAAGGGTCTAATTCCAAAATCCTCATTTGTTCTTTCTCTGCTTCTGCTTCAAGTGTGGCAGGTGTATGTGTACATAATACAGGGGTCCGTGCTTCTATTTGCATATATATGTGACTTAGTTGTAATCACTGCCTAGTGTATGCTGAGCCCTGGAAAAGATCAAAAACAGACAGTAAATACGTCTGTTGAAAGGCAGATGTATGCTGTTCCTTATATTATCAATAGGCATTCTTCCAGCATTCTTTGTATATGCCATGGAGTATGCCTGAGTACATTGCTTTCCTCTTATTAGCCAATTCTTTTTAGTTTAAGGGTGGGAAGATGTATCTTACTTTAAATGGTAAAAGCTATATGTAGATAGGATTTTTATAAATTGAAACATTTTAAGTGAACCAGGAAACGTGATATTTCAAGAAAGTCTGATGTGACGGTTTTCAGAAAGAATTTCCTCTCCTTATTAATATTCTTAAAGATAAAGAACTCATGCAAGTTGATTTTTTAAAGAAGAAGCCCTAATATTTCAGTAGAAATATGGACAGCAGATAAAACAGGAAATGCATTTACTTAGTTAACATGAAAAAAATGTTCATCTCTACTCAACATCAAAGAAAAAAATTAAACCAAGATCTTTTTAAATCTAGGAATTCAGCAAGGAAAACTTGATAATGCTTCATCCTATACTAGTGAGAGTATACATTGGAATGAACTTTTTGGAAGGCAACCTAGTAAGATTCATGCCTTGGAACATGTATACTCTATGATGCCACTAACTTGCTTTCTAGGGATCTATCCCAAGAAAGTAATTAGGGATATGGTAAAAGATTTAGGTATGCACATATTTACCTCCAGATTATTATAATAATGAAAAATTGGAAAGAACCTTATTGTTCACCAGTAGATAGATGGTCAAATAAATTGTGGGACATTCATGCAGTAGACTTCTGTCTATGGGAAAAGCTCATCCTAGAGAGTGGAATGAAATAAAATAGAAGATAGGCTACATTTATAGTGCAATCTCAGTTACCCATTGAAAAAAATAAAAGTATGTATAAAGAATTATGCATGGAAGTACTCCAGAATGCTTATTGTCTATTATCTATAGGTTGTGGGGTTATAAGGGATTTTGTTTCCCTCATTAGAAAAAAAATTTCAAGTTTTCTACAATGAGCATGTACTGGTTGTATTATTAGAAAAAAGTGTGATTTTAATATAATAAAAATATATCTGTATAAATATATATTTTCCAATGTTTTTTATATGGTGGGTTTGTTTAAAGTAAGGCTATCTTCATTCCTTTTTCTGAAAAGATATTGCAGCCCTTTAACTAGGAGATGCACCATTCTTAACACTTATATTTTTGACTGGTACACAGCTCATTGTGCTTTAAAAATGATGTATTTTATTCTTTGTGGGTTTTTTTGATTCATTAAAATAATACACATTCATTATAGAAAAGATGGAAAGTACAGGTATAAATAAAACTTAATACCAAGCTCATTCTCCATTTTGTTGTATTTCCTTCTAGTCTTTCTCTTGTTTGTAAAATTGGATCATACATGATAGAGTTTTTAGTCCTGCCTTTGTATATGTACTTAATGTGTATATAACTTAATGTTATATCCTGAGCATTTTTCTACATCTTTAATAAATGTTTTTTTAATATATTATTGTTATTATTTTGACCTCACTGCATGGCCTGTGGGATCTTAGTTCCCCGACTAGGGACCGAACCCACATCCCTGCATTGGAAGGCAGTGTCTTTACCACTGGACTGCCAGGGAAGTCCCAGAATATGTTATTTTAATGACTGCATAATCTATCATATGACTATATTCTAGTTTATTTAGGCAATCTGCTATCAGTATATATTATTCACAGTCCTATTTCATTCATTATTATAACACATTAATCAAAATTATTAAGTTTAGGGATGTGGTGAAATTGGAACCTTCATACTTTTCTGGTGGGAATTGTAAAATGGTGCTGCCACTGTGAATACTACTTTGGCAGTTCTTCAAAAAGTTAAAATTATATGGCTCAGCAATTCCACTCCTGGATATATACCTGTATTAGTGTGCTTGGGCTGCCATAACAGAATACCACAGACTGAGTAACTTAAATAACAGAAATTAATTCCGTCATAGTGCTGGGTGTTAGTGGTCCAAAATCACAGAGCCAACTGGGTGGATTTCTGGTGAGGATTGCAGGTGGCCACCTTCTGGCTGTGTCCTCATCTGGCCTTTTCTCTGTGCTCGCATACTTCTGGTGTCACTTCCTTTTCTTATAAGGCTACCAGTCGTATTGGATTAGGGCCCCACCCTTATGATCTCATTTAACTTTAGTTATTTCCTTAGAGGACATATCTCCAAATATAGTCATATTGGGGCTTAGGGCTTCAACATATAAATTTTAGGGAGGAGGGAGATGACACAATTCTGTCCATAGCAATACCAAAAAGAACTGAAAAACAGAAACTCAAACATGTTTGTACATCAGTGTTCACAATAGCCAAAAGATGGAGGCAATCCAAGTGTCCCTCAACAAATGAACAGATAAGCAAAAATGTGGTATAGCTATACAATGGAATATTTTTCAGTCATAAGGAGGAATGAAGTGCTGATACATGCTACAACATGGATGAGTCTTGAAAACATGCTGGGTGAGAGAAGTCAGACGCAAAAGGCCATATATTGTATGATTCCACTTAAGTGAGATATCTAGAATAAGCAAATTCATAGAGATAGAAAGAAGATTAGAGGTTACCAGGGGCTGGGAGAAGGGGAAAATGGAAAGTTACTACTTAATGAGTACAGAGTTTCTGTTTAGGAGTGATGAAAATTTTTGGAAATAAGTATTTGTGATGGTTGTACAACACTGTAAATGTAATTAATGCCAGTGAATTTTACACTTAAAATTGGTTAAAATGGAAAATTGTATGTTTTATATATTTTACCACAATAAAAAGTTTAATGAAAAAGTATTGACCCTAAATTTCTGTGCCCTTCTCTATTTCCTTGTAAAAAATTACTGAAAATGGATTTATTCTGCCAAAGGGATGTGAACATTATTAAGGCTCTTGATACATGTGCCCAAATTGCTTTCCAGAAAGGTTCTCTCAATTTGTAGTTCCACAAACAGTATATTATACATTTTACCCTGTTCTCACTAGCATTGAATATTATTTTATATAACCTTATTTTGATAGGCAGAAACTTTCTTATTGTTGTATTAGTATTGCACTGGCTTATTAATGAATCAGAAGACTAAATATATGTTTATGTGGTATTATTAACTGTTTTGCTTTTTGACTATTTTCTTGAAGGAGTATTTGTATTTAATAATTGATTTATAAGGACTTTTAATACACTAAGTTTCAAAATTCAAATATATTCCTGTTGGTTTTATTCCTCTTTAATTTTCCTGATAGTATTTTTAACATATAGGAAATATTTTTTAAAGTGTATGAAGTCAAATAATTTCTTTGTCATCTGTGTTTTTTTCCATTACTTTTATGCTTAGAAAACCCTTCTCCATTCAGGAGACAAATGTTCACCTAGTATTTTTGGTTATTTTAAGGTTTCACTTTGTTTTTACATTTAACTCTTTAATTCAGCTGGAATTACTTTTGATAAATAGTGTGAGGAAAAAAGATTGAACCTTATTTTCAGTCAAGTAACCAATTGTTTATGGAATGATACTGCCTTTCACCACTGGTTTTGTAGCACTGCTTTTCCCAGACATCTATTCTATTTCTGGGCTATTTCCATTCCATTAAGCTATGCCACACCGTTGAAGGTGTATAATTTTTTACTAACTGGAGTTTAAGAAAAACCACACTACTCATTTTTCAAAATTTCCTTGGCTATTTATACCGATTTATTCTTCCTGCACTTAGTAGACTCACGTACCAAGACTTTTCTTTGGAAAAACAAGCTCTGTGCTGTTAACTGACGGTGAGACAGATCACTTAACCCCTCAGTATCCCAGTTTCCTTATCTGTAAAATGGAGAAAAGAACATCTTCTTTTGCCTAATTTCCAGGGTGATTGTGGGGATCGAAGGAGATGGCTGTGAAAACATTGCAAAAAGTAAAAACCAGTATTTTTTACAGTTGCAGTACACAAGGATCCTAGGGGTCTGGGAATTAGGTATGAAGTGGATGGTAGGGTTGTGCTTCATCTTGGAGACTTTGGTGCTGGACTCTCTCTTTCTCCCACAGAACGCTTCGACCATCACTGCCCCTGGGTGGGGAATTGTGTTGGAAAGAGGAACTACCGCTACTTCTACCTCTTCATCCTGTCTCTCTCCCTCCTCACGATCTATGTCTTCGCCTTCAACATCGTCTATGTGGCCCTCAGTGAGTATACAGGGCAGTGTCTGTTGGTGGAAGGGTGGGTGGGGGGAGAAGACTTGAAGACAGCTTAGGGGAGTGGTTCCATATCCTGGGGGGACTTTCCCATTGCAAAGGCACCTTAGGACCAGTTAGAAGTGAGCACCACTGTCTGCTCCTGAGCAGAGCTCCAAACCTCAGGATTTACTGAGCATGTCGGCCTTCTCAGTGGCCCTCTGCTGGGGATCAGGACCATAATTACTGGTTTGTCCCTAGAGCACCTGGCATGTCCCAGGTGATCTCAAAGGTTGGGGATGTACTTTTGGTGTATGTGTCCTCTCTTCTGCCTCATAAGACCTGCTTGGTGCGAGGTGGTAGAAGGGGTTATACCAGAGAAATGTTTTTAGTGGCTCATGGTCTGCTTCAGAAGATAGAAAACACACACTTGTGCACGTGCACACACCCCCACACATCCAGCAACCCAAGAACAGACAGGATGTGGAGTTACAGGAGTGGTCTTCCTCAGGGTAGCTCCCTGGGAAGAGATGAGTTCTGAGCTGGGTTTTGAACAGTGGAGAGATATAGATTGGTGAAAACAGAGGATTTTTCTGGGATATCTGGTTTCTTTCACCTATGAATGCATTTTCCCCCTCCATGCCCATAGCTGGAGGTTAGGGAGAAGGGAGGGGAGCCAGATGCTGGGCTTGTGGCTGACTCTCTAGTCGTGTTGGGTCCTGCATTGGAAAGGTGAACCCTTTAGTCAAGAAAGCACCAGCTTGCAGGTGAGTCCCTTACCTGAATGAGGGCTTATGTCTTGCCAGCTTGTAACAAGGATAGGGAGGGAAGAAGGTGAGTAGGCACTAGAGTATGAGGGTATTTTTTACTGAAGTTACTAATCTTTCTTTCTACTCCTCCTCCCAATTTCACAGAATCCTTGAAAATTGGCTTCCTGGAGACATTGAAAGAAACTCCTGGAACATATCCTCCCCTGGCAGTAGGTCCCTGTGCAGCCCTCTTAAACTACTTTTCAGCGTGCTTTCTGTCTGCAGTTCTCCACCATCTCATTTTTCAGACGTCAGAGAGTGCCAATGTCTAAAATTGAAAAATGTAGTCTTAGTGGTGGCAACCAGAATGGAAAATGGCTGGGGCTTAAAGGGAGGTCTTTTTTCACCCTTGTCTCCACTGCTTCCCTCCCAAGTCCTTCTGATCCCAGGCTCAGCTGTGCCTTCTCTAGTGGGCTGTACTTTGCTCTCAATAGACCTCTTGTGTCACTAGAAGTCCCACCTTCCTGTTACAGCTAAGGCTTATTTTGTACAGCAGTTACATTTCTGAGAAGGAGATTCAATTGGGATTTCTAGAATTCACATTCTGGTTTTTTTCCCATCAATTTTTTTGTTTATAGAGTTTGTTTTCCAGTGGCAGAGATGACCATCATTGTTTTGCTTTGGACCCCTCCTAAATGTCCCTTTCAAAGAGCCAATGATGAATAAACAAACGTCTAAATACACTAAATCTGTTAGAGAGCTCCTTGTAGTGTATAAACAGGAGTCTGTTACTTTTCGTGAGGGATAGAGCCAGT
Organism: Bos indicus; assembly: GCF_029378745.1. Taxonomy (NCBI): domain Eukaryota; kingdom Metazoa; phylum Chordata; class Mammalia; order Artiodactyla; family Bovidae; genus Bos; species Bos indicus. Next base: position 13,889,319 of record NC_091789.1, on the reverse strand, counting down.
GAGTTTAGAATTCATCCATTGTTATAAATGGATATATATTTGTGATGTATGTTCCAAGGGCTAAAGATGGTGTTATTGGTACCATGAGCATCGGCCAAGGCATTAAGTCCCCTGGTGTGGCTTCTTCAACATTCCTTAACAGCACCTCACTGTTCTAGAAGTACTCATTTGCTTCTTCACGCTCTGGTCCGTCGTGGGACTGACTGGATTCCACACTTTCCTTGTGGCTCTCAACCAGACAACCAATGAAGACGTGAGTCAGCTTTTCCTCTCCTCATCACATATGCTTGTACCAAAAGCCTATTCTCTAATTACCTGCTAGAGAACTGTCTCCAGGGCCTGGGAGGTTGAGGCAGGCAGAAGCCAGGTGTGGGAGATGGTTAAACCAGGTGTGTAGAAGAACAAGCAGACTGCTTTGTTTGGAGCTGAATGCCTATAGGGAATGAGGAAGAAGAGGTTGAATGGTTGGGTGGGCACAAGGTCTTCAAACGTTCATACGTCCTTAAAAGTTAACTAACTGGATTTGGAATGGAGAGGGATAGTTGCATTGAATTACATCCTTGCTTTTAAAAAGTTACTGATTAATCCATATTTACTGTAGAAAATCAGAAACTACAGATAAACAAAAAATAGCTAATAAGTCCCTGTAATTTTACCTCCTGCTGCTGCTAAGTTGCTTCAGTCGTGTCTGACTCTGTGCGACCCCATAGACGGCAGCCCAACAGGCTCCTCTGTCCCTGGGATTCTCCAGGCAAGAACACTGGAGTGGGTTGCCATTTCCTTCTCCAATGCATGAAAGTGAAAAGTGAAAGTGAAGTCGCTCAGTCGTGTCCGACTCTTAGCGACCCCATGGACTGCAGCCTACCAGGCTCTTCTGTCCATGGGATTTTCCAGGCAAGAGTACTGGAGTGGGGTGCCATTGCCTTCTCCTAATTTTACCTCCTAGGCCTCACCATTGTTATGGTATGGTCTATAGTCTTCTAGGCTTGTCTAGACTTGTTCCCATGTTTGTTTATGTGAGTATATTATGTTTTTTTCCAGTCTGGATTTTTTTTTCTTTTTTTAAATAAATTTATTTATTTTAATTGGAGGCTAATTACTTTACAATATTGTAGTGGTTTTGCCATACATTGACATGAATATTATGTATTTTTAAATGGAAATAATATATAACACACAGGTATCTACATTTTCAACTCTATTGTGAATATTTTTCCATGGCTATGCATATATTTTTTTTCTATTGTGGTAAAAGACATATAGCATAAAATGCACCATCTTAAACCATTTTTAAGTGTACAATTAATTGGCATTAGTACATTGACATTGTTGTGCAACCATTGCCACCATCCATCTCTAGAACTTTTCCATCTTCCCATTCTCTATGTAGTTCTTCAACATAATGTTTAATGTAAGCCTTGGCTTTTGTCTTGCAGATCAAAGGCTCATGGACAGGGAAGAATCGTGTCCAGAATCCCTATAGCCATGGAAACATTGTGAAGAACTGCTGTGAAGTGCTGTGTGGCCCCTTGCCCCCCAGGTACTCAAAGGACTGGAAGGTTCTGGAACTCTTGGGACAAGCAGTTAGACCCAATCCTGTCACCTGGTCTGATGGGTTCTTCTGAACATGGCCTCTTGGTGTCAAAAGAAGGCTTCGATTGTCCCTGGGTGCCGTATTTACATGAACCGTAGACCACAGGCTGGTTGTTTTGAAGGGATGACCTTTCATTCTTATTTCATCTGTTTATTCCTTTGTTAATGTGGTATTCCATGATTTGTGGAAGAAAAAAGTGAATGGAAGGCAGGAGGTGCGTGCTTGGATCAGGCTAGACTGCCAAAGGGCAGATTTGTGTTTTCCAGCACACACAGCAAGCAGATGTGGGTGGATGTACAGGTGGATGTGAAGTGTTTTGTTAACTCTGCTATCTCCTTCAGTGTGCTGGATCGAAGGGGTATTTTGCCACTGGAGGAAAGTGGAAGTCGACCCCCCAGTACTCAAGAGGCGAGTACCAGCCTTTTGCCTCAGGGCCCAGTAAGTGTTCCTGACTTTTTTTAAAGCTTTTAGACTTTAAGACTGATTCAGTGATAGAGGGTATAGGCTAAATTTATACCTTAGCGATATAATTAGGCAATTTTGTGTCCAATCACTCCAGCTTCCCTGTGTCTGCTTCTGTGCTGACATTTTCTTAAGATCTTTGTGCCCTTGACATAGATTAAGATCTAGTCATTTCTCCAACATTTTGTGCCAGCCAATGTGCTAAGGATACACCAATGAACAAGGCATCCAATGTCCCTGCTCTTACGGACCTCATTGTGTAGTGGGGATGAGAGACAATAAAACAGGCTGTTAGTTGGTACAGTGACAAGTGTCTTGATGAGGGAAGAATAAAATGCTATAGGAGCAATGGTAGTGGTCAGGAGAGTGGGTTGGAGTTAGTGGTGTGGTTACCTTAATAGAAGGGGGCTTCTCTGAAATATGCAGGTGTTACGGAAACTCTCCCAGCTATACTGCTCAGATATGTTTTAATAAAGTATGTTCCTAAGAAGTTATTAGTTGAACTTTCTTCTTAAATAATAGCTCTATTGAGATATGATTCAGATACCATAAAATCTCAGTTAAAACTGTAGGATTCACTGGTTTGTAATATATTCACAGAATTGTGCTATCATCACAACAATCAATTTTAAAACATTTTCATTGCCCTTCCCCCCCCCAAAAAAAACCCTGTACCCATTAGCAGTCACTGTCCCTTTCCCCCCAGTTCCCTCAGCCCCATCCCTAGGCAACTGTTAATCTGTTTTCTTTTACTGTAGACTTCTTTCTTCAGTACATTTCATGTGAATGCAGTCGTATTATATGTGGTCTTTTGAGACTGGCTTCTTTCATTTAGGATTGTATTTTCAAGGTTCATCCATGTTGTAGCTTGTGGCGGTACTTTTTTCCCTTATATGGTTGGATAATATTCCATTATATGGATAGACCACATTTTATTTATACGTTCATCAATTGATAGACATTTAGATTGTTTCCACCTTTTGGTTATTATGAATAATGCGGAAATGAACATGTGTATGCAAGTTTTTACATGGACTTATGTTTTCATTTCTCTTGGCTATATACATGAAATTACTGGGTCATATAATAATTTTATGTTTAACCTTTTGAGGAATGGCTGTACTGTTTTCCAAAGTAGCTGTACCATTTTTTCACCCCCACCAGTTGCATATGAGGGTTCCCGTTTCTCCATATCTTGGGCAACACTTGTTATTATCATCCACCATTTTGATTCTAGCCATCCTTGTGTATGTACAGCCATATATCGTGGTAGTTTTGATTTGCATTTCCCTGATGCATTGATATTGAACATCTTTTCATTAGTTTATTGGCCAGTTGTGTATCTTCTTCTTTGGAGAAGTGTCTATTCAGATCCTTTGTCCATTTTTAAATTGGATTGTTTGGGATTTTTTTTTTAAATTTTTGAGTTGTAAGAGTTTTTTGTTCTGTATGTAAGTCCCTTATCAGAGATTTGATTTGCAAAGATTCTCCAATTTTGTATATTGTCTTTTCACGTTCTTGTTGGTGTCCTTTCAAGCACAAAAGATTTCAGTTTTGTGTGGTCTAGTTTATCTATTTTGGTTGTTTTTGCTTGTGCTTTCACTGTCAGATCTAAGAAACCATTGCCTAATCCAAGGTCGTGAAGATTTATACTCTGTTTTCTTCTAAGAGTTTTATAGTTTTAGCTCTTACATTTAGGTCTCTGATCCATTTTGAGTTAAATTTTGTATATTGTATGAAGTAGAGGGTTCAAATTCTTTATTTTGCATGTGGATATCCAGTTGTCTTGGCACAGTTTATTGAAAATTATCCTTACTCTGTTGAATTGTTGTGGTACCCTTGTCAAAAATCAGTTGATCATAAATGTGAGAATCTGTTTCTGGACTTTCAGTCCTATTCCACTGATCAATAAGTTTATTCCTATGCCAGTATCACACTATCTGGGTTACTGTAGCATTGTAGTAAGTTTTGAGATTGTGAAGTGTGAGTCCTCCAAATTTATTCTTTATTCAGTTGTTTTAGTTGTGGTACTTCTAATTTCCATATGACTCCTAGAATCAACTTAATAAATTTCTGCAGATGTACCAGCTGAAATTTTGATGGGGATTGTATTGAATCTGTAGATTAATTTGGAGAATATTATCCTCCTAACATGATTAAGTCTTCTGAGCCAATAATATGGTTTGTAATCTCATTTATGTAGGTCTTTTAAAATTTCTTTCAACAATGTTCTGTAGTTTTCAGAGTATAAGTTTTATATTTCTTTTGTTACCCTTATTCATAAGTATTTTATTCTTTTTGATGTTATTATAATATAAATGGGCTTCCCTGGTGGCTCAGGTCATAAAGAATCCACGTGCTGTGCGGGAGACCTGGGTTTGATCCCTGGGTTTGGAAGATCCCCTGGAGAAGGGAATGGCTACCCACTCCAGTATTCTTTCCTGGAGAATTCCATGGACAGAGGAGCCTGGCGGGCTACAGTCCATGGAGTCCCGAAGAGTTGGACACGACTGAGAGACTTTCACTTTCACATAATATAAACGGAATTATTTTGGAGACTTCCCTGACTGTATCATTCAGGAGATATTTTCAAAGCAGATATACCATCTGAAAATTTAGCCACCCTACCCTCTTTGGTTTAGAATCACTGTTCTAGTGAGCCACGTATTAGGGCCCAAAGAAGATTGAGAGCCACTGTGCCAGACCTTGTGAGACATGTATGTTATAATATTCTGTTGTGAAAGAGGGAAGGTGATCTGTGTAATTATTTGTGGTCCCATTTATTAGTATCATGAATAATAATGGAAACATCTGTCCACAACAGACAGTTAAGAGTAGAACTCAAACTTCAATTGCCTTCTGTTGAGAAGACAATAGTCTAGTTTTGGTTCTGAGTTTCAGGCTGGTGGGAGCATATCTCTAGCCATGAGTGTGGTTAATGGGTTCAGAGGATGAGTTCAGTGTGTATGGATTATCTCCATTTGGATTCTGTATTGACTTTGATATCTTTTCCTTCTCAGGCTCCAATAGACCATCTAAGCAATGAGATGCCGGAGGACACCAGCACTCCTGAAGAGATGCCACCCCCAGAGCCCCCAGAGCCCCCACAGGAGGTGACGGAAGCTGAGAAGTAGCCTATGTATGGAAGAGACTTTCGTTGTGTTTGATTAGGGCTGTGAGAGATTTAAGGGGAGAAGGTAAACCTGAGACAGAGAGAGAGTAAGCTGTTCCTCTCACTGTTTTTCTTTGGTCTTTATTCACCCTGTTGTAAACTGACATTTTCTTGCTGCAAGCTTTTTTAATTTCTGGACTCTAAGCAGTCACAGAAGATGTCAGTCACCTCTGGTAACTGGACAAATGGGTCTCTTGGGCCCTGGCGCTGGTTTTCCATGGCCTCAGCCACGGAGTCTCTTTGGACTCCCCTCTCTTCCCTCCAGATCCCAGCTCTCTTGCTTGGGGTCACTGGCCCAATCCTGGGGTAAAGGTCCTTGAGACTGGCTCAAATCCCCTCAAGTTGCTGCATGTCACGAGTCCAGAGGCAGTCACAGAGACTGCTGGCCAGGGCATTCTACCTGGATTCTTGAGGCCTTCAGAATGGAGGATGATGGAGAGTAGGGTTGGAGGATTCTCACGGCTCCAAAGTGCCAACATTGCCAGCAAATCCTTTCAGGAACGGGGCAGGTAGCTTCCAGTTGTTGTATTTATTCATGTAGCTTCTCCTTTGTCCCCTGTCCACTCTCTTAACACCTAAGCCCCACTCTTTTCCCGTGAGATATATGTAAGTAGTTGCAGTATAGATAACAATTTACATTTCTTGTAGACTACCCAGAAACTTTTTACTACCTGTGCCATTCTCAATAAGAACTTACGAGATGCCAATGGCATGGCCCCTCACACTCTCTGTCTCATCTCTCCTCCTCTCTCACTAGCCCCTTTTAATTTGTTTTCCTTTTGACTCTTGTTCCCGTTGGGAGCAGGAACGGCAGTAATAAAAGTGTGCACTTTGGTGGTTCCTTTTCCTCAGAGGAAGCCCGAGTGCTCACTTAAACACTACCCCCTCAGACTCCCTGTGTGAGGCCTGTAGAGGCCCTGTATGCACAAATGGGGAAACCAAGGCACAGAGAGGCTCTCCTCTCCTCTCCTCTCCCCCTGTATCCCCTCAAAACAGAAAAAGAATAATAGAAAAAGAGGATAACAAGTACTTCCATTAGGCCTCGGCTGAGTGAGGAGGGAAAGCCCCGCACTGCTGCCCTCCTGGGTAACCCACTCCAAGGCCTTGGCCCATCTCGGGCTTGGTAACCACACCAGGGGCTTCCTCCAGGCCCCACTCTTCCAGCACTTCCACCGGCAGAGTCCCAGAGTCGCTTCACCCTGGGGGTGGGTTGTGGCCCCCAGTCAGCTCTGCTCAGGACCTGCTCTATTTCAGGGAAGAAAATTTATGTATTATATGTGGCTATATTTCCTAGAGCACCTGTGTTTTTCTCTTTCTAAGCCAGGGTCCTGTCTGGATGACTTCTGGGGAGGGGGGGAGTGTAAACCAGAACTTTTAATCTATTTGAAGGTGATTAAACTGTGTCTAATGCAAACTGCCTGCCTCCTCCTTCCCCTTCCACTTCAGGAACCACTGTGGGGTGTTTCTTTGTGTGGCGGCGGGGGGGTGGGGGTGGGGGTTGAAGGGGTTGCTTGTCACTACTGCCCATACTCCCCTTTTCCAGGGGACCTTGGGTTGGAGAGATTGCTCCCAAATTATCCACTGATCTATATTACACTCTGGGTTGAAGTTTACCTTATTCTGAACTAGGAAAAAAAAAGCCTTTCAAGGCCATGGACAGTGTTGGAAAGCTTGGGAGGGTCAAGGGTTATATTAAAGTAAGAGAAAAAGTTCTTTATTAGGATATTGTTTTTATGCAGATGGATGGTTTTAATTGCAGATGAGTCTTGGTTATTAAAGCAGGCTCATCAGCCTCCTGCCCCCGGAAATATTTTGTTAGTGATCTTTTACGAGTGATGGTATATATTTCTTTTTAAATGGTCTCTAATCAAAATTCCTTACCAATTCCTGTTTCGCTCTCCCCAATTAATCAAAAGTAATGAAACTTGGCTGCTCACAGATTTTTCTCTGTCTTCCTATTTTCCTTGTAGTAGGGTTTGACGTTAGCAGTCCTTGGAGAGACAGAGAGACTGGGACTGTGACCGACTCTGATTCCTGTCCTATCTGCCTCTGCTTTCCCATTCTTTTTCTGGCTCTCTCGGTTTTGTCCTTGTAGTTAGATTTTAGTCAGTTCAAAATAAAGCCAAGCCTGGAAAGTTGGGAAGATAACTAGATTTTTTTCAGTTAACTTGCCACTCAGATGAAACAGTTTTTAGTCAGTTCTCAGCCCGTCTTGTCTCAGCCCATGTCCTCTCTCCTCCTTCAATTTACCTCAGCAATCTTCTGTTGACCCTTGGGTGCATTAGATAAGCTGTCTTTTCCTGAGGTGAAGGGTCAAAATGGAAACCCCTTATCACTAGTGTGAAATGATTTTTTTAAAGCTTCTGGTTTTCCCTACTCCCTGCCCTTGTTCTTTTCCTTTATAAATCTTCTATTTTTAAGACCTTGGCCTGAAGATCTGTCCATTCATACCATGCACCAGCTGGGACTGTTCCTAGTCTGAGTTCTGATCAGAGTGGAGATTGATGAATTGGTCCTTCCCAGGGGAATAGGCTTTAAATTGTTTACTCTTTTCAATGGCTGACATTCTTTCCACCTCTCCCCTTCCTCCCCATTCCTTAAGTTTCCTATGTTCCCCACTTCCCCAGGCCAGGATGGTTGGCATGAATCCCAAACCTCTGGGGGCTGGTGGAATTTGACTCTTTGGGGCCTTTTTATTTTTCATGTCCCTTTGGCCCTGGGGTCCCCTTTGCCCTAGATGAGAACACCATCTCCCCCTTTGCTTTTTTCACCAGTGGCAGCAGTGGGTTCTAAATCTATAGCAGCTAAACTCCATTCTTCCTGTCCTGACCTTCCTGCCTTTACCCATAAGTCCCTTTTTCCTGCTGAATGAATCTCGTTACCTTGTTGAGGGAAAAATAATTATTTTGTTTTTAAATCTGTTTTCTAACTTAAATGCAATTTAATATGTAAATCTCAGCACTTTTGTGTGAGCCTACAAATGTGTGTGTGTGTGTTGTGTGTGTATGGTGGGATTTTCACTCTCTGGTGTTGTTTTTTTTTTTTTCCCCCCCTCTGGTGTTTCTTAATAAAGAAATCCTTCTTTCCGGGGGGAAGCCAGTTAATGAAGGAGACTTGAATAGTTGTAGAAATAGAAGGATGTCTGTTTCTTTGTGCTTCTGCCTCATTTCTTTACTTGTGCCTAGTGTGAATGACCAGACCCCTCCACCACCTTTTGACCCCCTCCCTTTTAGAGAGCCCTCAGCCTAGTGGGGCAGAGAGAGGGACCTGTACTGTGTCTGGTGCCCCTCTGGGACCACTTGGATTGGCTCAAGCGGTAACCTAGCAACCTAGCTCCCCTCCCTCTCCCCAAGGCCTGGCCCTGTTAGTCCTTTTCTTCCAGCTCAATTCACTTTATACCTCTGAAGCTTGGGGCTGGGCTAGGGAAAATCACCAAGGGATCACAGTAAATGTTTTTTTTTTTTTTTTTTTTAATAATTTTCTCTCGTGCCTTGGTGCTACTATAGAAGACCAGTGCTTCCAATGATTCAAAAAGCATTTGTGTCACTTTTGAGAACACATTCTAGGAATTGCTTGCTGTTCTTTGGCAATATGCTTTAGAAATAGTTTCAAAGGCTACAACTGCAAATATCATTAGTTTTAAAGGATGCAAGGCCTACTCCTTAAAAAGGGAGTCATTGTGGATTTCATGTTTTGGATAAATATGAAAGGGAAATGGGAACTAGAAATCTTCTGTAAACCATCAGATGCCCTATAGAACATCAGTATAGGTAGAAAAACCTAGTACAACTATCTGGGCCTAATCGTTATACAAATAAACACAAAACATATTTTTATAGTTTTAATATTATACACTGAGTTTCCAGTAATGCAGCAATTGTGTAAATTGAGTAAAGATGGTCCTTTATTTTATTCAGAAATTTACCAAGAGTTGTGACTTTTGAAAATCAGATCACCAACAGGAGTGCCGTTCATGGTTTTTAAGTCTCCAATGTTTAGTCTTCCTTTGTAGCATTTGCATTTGCAGTGAATCTGCATGTATAGTGGAAGCATTGGACTCTTAGATCTTTTAGTATAGTCTTATAAAGGCATTCGCATCTGAAGTATAGTTCTCTGATTCTAAATGACTTTTCTTTTGTTTCTTCTTTGTACTATAGTTAGTGTATTATATTGCTATTCTGGAAATTATGTGTATAAGCAGTTTATATTAACTATGAAATGCATTTCAGGCCAAGGGTATATTATAAAATATTATATATACCAAGGGAGGGTTGAGAACCCCTGGACTAGATTATCTCAAAGGTCCCTTTCTACCTCTAAATAGTTGGAAGACTTAGAAAATCAACAATGCCCCTCATCTCCTTATACCTTTAGTGTGCTTTTTAAATTTTAAAAGTAACACATGTTGAAATTTTGAAAATACAGGAATGTAAGAGGATTGAAAAAAATCACTCATAAAATTATCACCAAATATATTAATCACTGTTAATGTTTTTTATTTCTTTCTGGTCTTTCTTCTTGTGCATATATATATATATATATATATATATACATATTTTTGAACATGACTGGAATTCAACTATCAATATAGTTTTGTAATCCAGCTTTTTTTACTTAGTATTTTTCATACCATTATAAATTATTTGAAAATGTTTTTTAATGACTCCATGATATATATATAATCTTTCCCCTATTGTCAGACATTTTTTAGGCATCTCCAGTTTTTCCTTATTATAAATATTGCTATGATGAACTTCCTTATATATGGGCATATCTGTGATTATTTTTTTAGGATAAATTCCTAAAGGTGGAATTACTGAGTTTAATGGCTCTTGATGTGTGCTATGCTAAGTCACTTTAGTCGTGTGACCCCATGGACTGTAGCCCGCCAGGCTTCTCTGTCCATGGGATTTTCCAGGCAAGAATACTGGAGTGAGTTGCCACTTCCTCCTCCAATGGCTTTTGATAAATATGGCCAAATTACTTTACAGAAAGGCTGACCCAGTTTGTCCTACCACCTCTGTATCAGAGAGCCTCCTTCAACACACCTTATTTAAACACTCGATCATCTGATAGCTAGTTATTAACTGATATCTCCATGCCTTCATTTCCTAATTCCGTTAATTATGAGGTAAAACATTTTCTGCACCTCCCATCTGCCTTATGTTTCTTGCCATTTTTATTCTGTGAATTGGCTAAGTCCTTTGTTTATCTTTCTTCTGGCATTAGGGGTTTTTCTTGTTGTTTAGTCACTAAGTTGTGTCCGACTTTTTGTGACTCTTTGAATTGTAGCCCACCAGGTTCCTCTGCCCATGGGATTCTCCAGGCAAGAGTACTGGACTGGGTTGTCATTAATAAATGGAAGCTTGGAGCTCATCCTCCACCATAGGCCAGGAAGTAAGGGAGCCTTGAGTTAGAAGTGTCTTTACAACTCTGGAGCACAGCATAGATTTACCACCCTAACATTCCATGTCTCTTCACTTTCTTCAAGCCCCCCTCCCACTACCTTTTCTGCCAGCCACTGCTGGTCGTCAGCTATCACCATTCCAACTTGCCTGCATGGGTGGTAGTTTTGTGCCCCAACTAGAGACATGGTTGTCATAAAACCTGGCCTCTGTCCATGACATTCCTAAAAGGAAAACACCAATCATGTAGTTCATATTGCTTGTGCTCACTTTTGTGAGCCCTCTCTGTCTCTTATCAGAAAGTACCACGACTTATCTAAGGTCACATGGACAGTTACTGGTAAAGCCAAGACCAGAACCCAGGTGTCCTCAGTCCCAGTCCAGAGAGTTTTCCAGCATAACCCCCTACCCCTCAGTCGAGCAGGTATAGACAGAGAAAGCGGTTTGAATAATTCCAAGTGCCACTGAAATGAAATGAGCCTTTCCTTTATTTAACATTCAATAAATACTTGTTGAAAACTGACCACTGCTGCTGCTAAGTCGCTTCAGTCATGTCTGAATCTGTGCGACCCCAGAGACGGCAGCCCACCAGGCTCCCCTGTCCCTGGGATTCTCCAGGCAAGAACACTGGAGTGGGTTGCCATTTCCTTCTCCAATGCATGAAAGTGAAAGTGAAGTTGCTCTGTCGTGTCCGACTCTTGGTGACCCCATGGACTGCAGCCCACCAGGCTCCTCTGTCCATGGGATTTTCCAGGCAAGAGTACTGGAGTGGGTTGCTATTGCCTTCTCCGGAAAACTGACCACATTCTAGGGCTAACTTTAGGCGAAATTGCATTGTTGACCCCGTTCTCTTGAGAGTTGAGAAGCAGCGATGATTTTAGGATTTTATTTTATTTTATTTTATTTTGCCATTTTGGATGAATTTTACCAATGATGTCTCCATTTTAGGCAGGCAGAGGGCTGACTATATATAGTCGAGCTGGTCTGGGGGTAGTTGTTGGGTTTTTGTTTTAAACTTAAATCTCTTAAATCTCTCTTCAGACACCTGCGCTTAGGTTGAACTGATGGTGGGGTTTCTTTAGCACAGAAAGTCAGGAAGTTGCCTAGCCGGGTTCCCACAGTCAAATTGTCTGTCCCTTTGTGAGGGCCATTGCCCTGGGCCCTTTCTGACGCTATCCCTGGCAGCTCCCGGAGGCAGTGGTATACAAATGCTATATTGGTAACTGTGAAGTTATAGGAAAAGGTGAAGTCTACATATCAAGTGCTATAGAATTGCGTTTATTTAGGGCTTTCCTGGAGGAGGAGTGTCGGCTGGGTCTACAGGGGAGGCAGTTCCTTCCCACTTGATTGTGTTGTTTGTTGGCCAAGCAACATAGAATGTGGCTGACGTTGTGTGAGAAGTGAAGGTAGCCTTTATTGTGAAGGAGGGGTGGGAGAGCCACTTCTTTTCCCCAGCTGGGAAACCTCATACCTCATCCTGAATTTCCTGCCTGGGAGGCTGCGGGGGAAGGCGGTGAACCTCACGGAGACTACCGTGATCAGGGCCCATTTTTCCCTTTACAGACCTCTGTTAGCTTGGTTTTAATGCCCGTTGTCTCCCATGGCTCCACCGAGGCCTCCACTTCTGTGAAAAAACCCTTCTGGGCAGGGTTTCTATGAGTCAGAAACAGCAGCTGGGGCCAGTGTCAGACCACCTTGCTCTAGGGTCTGGGCAGGGACAAAAGAGGGAATTTGTGGAGGCAAGAGCTGTTGTGGGGGTGGGGGGTAGCTGATCAGGACCTACCTTGGGAAAGAGAGGTGGCGAATGACAGGGGAGATGGTTTAGGAGGAAGGTGCTGATACCACCGACTGCTTGCCCTAACTGCTTCAGCCTCTAATCCTGACTTGATGCTCTTTCTTTTTGAATCTGGCTTTTATCCACTTCTTTCTGGCAGCACATGGACGTCCAAGGGAGTTGCCTAAAATAAGGCTGGTACCCAGGGCTGATCATCTTCCTATGGGCTGGGCACAGCAAGGGCTGTCCTGGGCTTCCCAGGTGGACTTTCTCCCATCACCAGCCTCTCCACACACCAGAGCTGGAACCCCCTACCCTGAATGCTAGCACCCTCTGGAAGCTTCGAGATAGCTTGTCTCTGAGCTACAGCAGTTAGCCTGCAGACAAGCACATGTCAGCATGGCCTTTGTGCCCATTCTTGAGCTCAGTACCTTTAAGGTTACAAAAAATGTAAAACTCCACGATTTATTGTCACTATGTGCCAGGAACTTTATACACTATCTCATTTCTTTCTCTGCCAACCCCAAGAGGTAGGTATTATTAGCTGATTATCCTTTTTTGTTAAATTTAATTTTTATTTATTTTAAATTATTTTAAAATTGAGATTTAATTAACATAGCGTTGTGTGAGTTTAAGGTGTATAAAGTGTTCACTGGATATATTTATCACAATATAGATCATTATTTTATAGACAAGAAATGTATGTGTATGTAATTACCTCAAATTGTATAACTAGCTAGTAAGTGGTGGAGCCAGGATTTGAAGACACTTTAGTAACTCCAAAGCCTTTGCTCTGGGTCACTGCACTAACTAGGGGGTCCAAGGAGAGATGGGCCTTAAAGGGAGTGAAAAGGAGGTCACAGGATGGTGACATGATATCATTCATTGTGCATGAATTTTGTGCTCAACGCTATGCCAAGTATTTTGCATACACTACTTCAGTCAATCTACCTAACAGCCCCATCATGGGGGCTAGTACTATTATCCCCACTGTACTGATGTGGAAAGTAAGGTTCAAGGAGGTTTAACGATTTGTCCGGGATGATCCAGCTAATGAGTAAGAGACCCAATACTTGAAGTCAGGTTGGCCAGAGCTGCTAACTGCTAGTACTCTCCTTTCTGCCCTAGAGGAGCTTCCACTGGCTGGAAGAACCCCATTGCCCTCTTGGCCTAGGCCTCCCCCACCTTCCAAGGGGAGCTAGAGGCTTGGCCTTTGACATCCTGGGCTGGGGGTATCTGCTCTCCAGCTGTGAAGATTCTGCCTCCTAGACACCAGCCCTTGGTTTGCTGGGCCCGGGGCTCCACTTGACATCTTCTAGATGTCCCTGGGGCTGGACAGGAGCTTCCAGCAGCCCTTCCTGGACAAGGGGCTGCAGGCTGTGGGCTGCAGACCTACAGAAGCGCACTGCCTTTCTCCCCCTGGCCTGTAGTCTACATTTCCTCATTGCCCTTCTTCACAGCCCACTCCCTAAATCTGATGATCATTGGAGCCCTTGCACAACTACTTACTTTCAGCCTATATTCGGCTTACAGACCAAACTGAAGCCCAGTAGCTGTGAGACACGTTCCCATCCCCTGCTCCAGGGCGGGGCAAGATTTCAAAACATCGTGTTCTGAGTCATTCCTCTTTTTCTGAAGTTTTCCTTTCCCCAGCTGGGAGTTAATAGGGGGTTTGAAAATTGTAGGACTCTCCTCTGATAGGCTCCCCTTGGTGTATGTGGATTTTAAGTACTTTGGGTCTTATTCACCCCGACTCCCCATCTTTCCAAAAGCCTGCATAGAAAAGCAGCAGGAGAACGACTTTGCTGCCACCCTAAACTGGAGGCTTAGGCCTGTTAGTTCCATTGTTTTCAAACATTAAAACTTTGGTCCTTTTTTATAGATACAAAAATCATTGTTTTGAAATTCAAATAAGACAAGAATGTATTAGGTGAATACTCCTCTTGCTCACTCCCCTAATCCCACCCACCCTCCTCACAAGATCACCACTGGTTAACCATTTGGTGCAGATTTGTCTGGTCTTTATTCTTGTGTATATTTCCTTTTCATAAATAAAAATGGAATCACTCTATAAATAAGGTTTATTACTCACTTTCCCCCCATGATATTGCTCAGACTTCTTTTACAAGAACGTTTGTACGTTATTTGTATAATTTTAACATTTCAAGTGAAACAATAAAAAATCACAAAGATTTTTCCTGTGTCATTAAATATTTTTCTACAACACTGTGTTTAATGACATTGTATGAATGAACCATAATGTATCTAACTAATTCCCCATTTGCATTGTTTCCCATTTTTTACACACAGCTGGCCTGAATATCTTTGTCCATATATCTGTGCGCACTCATGTGGCTCTTTGTACAGATGGAATCCTAGGAAGGGAATGGCTGGGTCAAAGGACGTCAGAGGCACATCACAGAGGGATAGACTGCCCTCTGGAGGGCTGGCCAGGCTTTGAAAGCTTATTGGGTTTCCCACTCAACCTGTTGCCTCTGTAAATTGGGAAGATGACGGAAGATATCCCCTCAGAGGGAGGGGATAGCATGAGGATGCATGCAAAGCCCGTGTTGGCGCTTTTGAAATGACAGCAACTATTCAGCACCCCTCGGGTGGTGAGGCCATTTGGGCTGCCCAGACACTCACGGTAGTTGGATGACTGTGGCTGGGAACAAAGCATGGAAGCGGAGTGGCCTCATCCTCACGCTGGTGGGAGCTCACATTCCAGTTTGCTGTCCCTAAAGCAGTTCATGTTGGAGAAACAAAGCCAAGGGTCCTAGTCTGCAGTCCACCTCCCAGGAGACAGTGGAGCTTCACTGGGTACATGGTGGGAGCCGAGAAGAGGTGACCTTGGAGAAAAGGCCATGATGACTGCAAGTCTCCCCCTCTTGGACCTGGACAGCCCCCAGGACAGGCTCCTCAGTCACTGGGGGTGGGGAATGAGTAGTTCTAAGGAGAGAGCTATTGCCCCCCACCCTCAGACCTGAGCACGGCTGGTGGCCACAGGAGCCTGGGCTCTGAGAAGGGTTGGTTAGCCATCAGCAGGATCAAGGGCACAAGCATCTTTTGGGTAAGGGACAGATGGCCCTGACAGTGAAGGAAATTCTGCTGAGTCTAGTTTTGAAGGAGACTGATCTGTTCCATCCCCCCACACCCTGCCCCTTACCTCCCTGCCTCCTCCATAGCAAAGACAGGAGACAGTAATTTAGTTCTACCAGTTTATTGCTACCAACCCATGACCCTCCACCCTCATGCACACATGCTCAGTCATGTAACCCCATGGACTGCAGCCTGCCAGGCTCCTCTGTCCATGGACTTTTCCAGGCAAGAATACTGGAGTGGGTTGCCATTTCCTTCTCCAGGGGATCTTCCCAACCCAGGGACCAAATCCGTGTCTCCTGCATTGGTAGGCAGATTCTTTACCACTGAGCCACCTTGGAAGCACCCCCCCTCATATTTACACTGAAACCGTCCCCCCAAGATGGCTTCTACCAGAGTTTCTGGTTCTGGGTCCAAGTGTGTCTGCGAAGCAGGCAGTCCAAGACATGGTGGGCAGTGTTTGCCCTCAGGCCAGTTGGGCCCTGGGAAAGAGTTACTCTGGGAATTCTGGGCACAAACTTGGTACTGGGGTCAAGGGAGGCCCCCTACCAACACTCTGTCCCTTCTGGAGCTCAAGGTCTATCAAAACCTTTAGCAGAGTAAAGGTGGAGTAGCAGACTCCACAATGTTAAGCTTTGCGCTTTCTTTGCTTTTAAGGACCCACGTGAGAGGCCAGGTCTGGGCCTGGACCTCTGAGGGGCCAGTCTGTCCTTGGAAGCCAGGTCTGGCTCAGCCTTGGGAAAGTGTCATTTGAGGGGCTCGGAGGGTGCTTATTGAGGTGTGGGCATTGACTTAAGCTGGGGCGGTTACAGCTTGGCTTGAGTTATATGGGAAGGTATGGAACGGATGAGCAGGAGCCATTTCATTTGGGAGCCCAAAGCCCCTCCAGCCCCCTCAGTAAACCCCACTGGTGTCCTGGGCCATAGTAACAGGACAGCAGATATTTAACCATCACAGAATGTCAGAGTTAGCAAGGCCCTCAGAAACTATACATTCTTATCCTGACCCCATCCTAGACCGAGACTGAAGAAAGCACTCGGTTGAAGTGGCACAATGATTTAGTGGCTAAACCTGTAAGAAAATTAAGGTGAAGGAAAGTAGGAAAGACACACGTGGCTTTCTTCAAACCTTTGAGAATCTGGATTCATCTGTGATCAGTTAGAGTCCTTTGCAATGGTCACCTTTCCCAGGGTGTTGAGAGATTGGATCTGAACCACTGACTTGGCCCCCTTTTCAGGATCATCACGACAAAGGAAGATGGTGTGGAGGCAAGGAGGGTTTGGAGGCCTTGGTGGCCTCTTGGTACCCCCCTTGCCTTGGCCGCAGCTGGAATAGCTGTGCTGTCAGTAGCTGGTGGAGGGAGGCGGCCAGGCTTGTGTGGCCTGTCATGCACTCCAGT
Source organism: Bos indicus (assembly GCF_029378745.1). Lineage (NCBI taxonomy): Eukaryota > Metazoa > Chordata > Mammalia > Artiodactyla > Bovidae > Bos > Bos indicus. Next base: position 13,872,414 of record NC_091789.1, on the reverse strand, counting down.
TGCATCTGTAAGGCCTGGCCGGCCTCTGCTGCCCTAGGGGCCCCTGGGGGAGCAGGGCCGGGATCAGTGCCAGTCCTCCGGCCTAGGGCCACCACAGGAGGCCAGGTCCATCCCCGCTCTGGCCTCAAGGGGCCCCAGACAGGGAGAGGCCATGCAGTTGCTCCTCAGTGCCCGCGAGCTCTGCCTCATCACGCCCGCTCTCAGAGCCCTCGAAGCAGCCAGAGTCACGTGGGATGTCCACCTTGGGGTCTGCCACTGTGCTCACCGCTGGCTCCTGGCCACTCTCCGTGCCCTCTTCCGCCTCCTCGCTGCCAGCTGCCAGAGGCCAGGGAGGAAGAGGAATTTGGGGGGGCTCAGGCTTTAGCGGTGAGGGGGCTTCAGAAATCCTAGGGGCTCCTTGTGGGTGGAGGGACCCTGGGAAGCCCACTGGAGGCTGTCTCTCCCTCTGGGGGCCCACCACTACCCTCCCCCTGCCCCGAGTACTGTCCAGGCCAGCTCTCCTGTCCAGGAGTGCAAACACCTTCAGCACTGAGCTAGTAGCCAGGAAGCCTGCTCTTGCATCCTGGCACCATCATTACCCAACACTGAGGCCTAAAGTCTGTGCCTCACCTCCTCTGGCCTCAAGTCTCTCCCTTTGATCTCACAGGATGTTGTAGAGGTTGAGAAAACTCTCCTAAAACCCCTTCTCCTCACAAGCTCTGCCCAGAGATGGGAATTCAAGTGTAGAAAGCGCCTGCCCACTGCAGAGGGGCGCCAGGGCAGGACTGGGGCAGGCCTCCCTGCCCCACCCCCCCACCCCCCCACTCCTAAGCCCACTCACTGTCGTAGTCCAGCAGCAGCTCGGCGGCCGTGAGCAGCTTGGCCCGATGCTGCGGGTCCATGATGTTCAGCTCATTGAGGTGTGTTTCCCGTAGCTCTTTGAAGTCCTCCAGTGTCTGGTAGCCGTTGAGCAGCAGAGTGGACGTGTGCTCCTGTGGGCAGAAGCAGGCTACTTGCCAGCCACCCCCACGACGACCCAGCTCTCCACCCAGAACTGACTTGCCCTGGCCCCCATCCCTTGGTCCTAGACATGCGCGCAGGCCCCCAACTCAAACCTCAAGGCCGATGCGCTCCAGCAGCTCATGCAGAGTCTTGGGCTTGGGCCTCTTGCCCTTGCTCTGTCGGCGGCTGGGGCGAGCAGGCCCCACAGCCTCCTCGGGCAGCACATCCACGTAGATGAACTTGAAAGAGCCCATCCTGCCATTGAGCAGGCCCAGCCATGTGCCCACGGGCGGCTTTTCAACGATCTGGATCACGTCTCCTTTCTGTGGGAGGAGAGGAGAGTAGAACGGATGGAGGATGAGGGGGCCCCTTGGCCTCTTGTGGACACCACCTTACCCTGGCTCAGTGCAGCCTCCTGTATGGGTACAGCCTGCCAGGCTCAGCAGACCTTACCTGCAGTTTCAGTGAGTCACGGTCATAGGGGCTGGGAGTGAAGTCAGTGTGGACTCGTGCCCGGCCACAGAAGGGGCCCGTGTATTGCGGTGCAGTCGATTCCTCCCCAAGGTTTCCAGAACCTGGGCTGGGGCTGCAGAGTTCACTGCCTGCAGGAAATGGGGTGGGGAGGAAGGTCATCTTTGTCCCCAGGACAGCTGGGGCAGTGCCCAGCTGGTACCTTTCAGGGGGTCTGGCTAGAAATCCCAAGGGAAGAAAACTGAGCTCCTAGAAGTCTCACACTGCAGAAGTGATTCTGAACCAACCTCTCCGCCACCCTGACGAGCATAGCTTCAGGGGCCCCAGGCATGAAAATAGTTGATCATAAGAGGATCAAAGACTGGGCAAATTGGGAGGGTCTCTAGAAACCAACTGGGCCAACACCCAATGAGCAGATGAGGAAAACTGAGACCAGACAGGCTAAGTGAACTGCCCAAGGCATCTCACCTTATAATTGGCAGCCCTGGGTCTGTTAGACTCCAGGATTCCTGACTCCCACTCCAGGGCTCCTGGAAGTCACCTTCCAACAAGAAGCCATACCGTGCATCAATATTTTTCTTTGTCTACTTAATAAGACTCAGTGTCTAGCTACATCACATGGAAACTCAGATTCTGAGAAGGGCAGGATGAAGGGCAGAAGTGACTTTTAGTTGGGGTAAGGAGGTGTCTTTGGAGCAAGAGAAACATCAGAGAATTTGGAACTAATCATAAGGGTGAGAAAGGCAGTGCCCCTGTAGGTCTGCAGCCCACAGCTTGCAGAACCTCATTCAGGCAGGGCTGCTGAAAGCTCCTGTCCAGCCCCAGGGACATCTAGACGATGCCAAGTGGAGCCCCGGGCCCAGCAAACCAAGGGCTCGTGTCCAGGAGGTGGAGTCTTCACAGCAGGAGAGCCAATACCCTGACCCCCAGCCTGGGATGTCAGAGGCCCAGGGAGCCCATAGCCTCTAGCTTCCCTTGGAAGGTGGAGGAGGCCTAGACCAAGAGGGCAATGAGGTTCTTCCAGTCAGCGGAGGCTCCTGGAGGGCAGAACTAAATTCAAGACTGGGTCACTTTGCGCAAGTCACTCAATTTGCCTGAGCCTCAGTTTTCACATCAACGAAGTGGGGATAATAATATTACCGCCCCATGAGATTGTTAGGAAGATTTCATTTCAAGAGACTGGGAAAGGTCCCAGCAGATTAACAGGAAAGATTCATTTCTTTTACCACCCCCTCCCAGACAGTCACCCTGTATGGTGTTCACCCTGTCCTTTCCTCCAGGGTCAGCACGTGTGCCCCCACCTCCCACACTCACCTGTGGAGGCCTGGCGGCTGAGAGCTGGGAGCTCCCGCTCCTCCTGCTCAGAAAAAGCCAGCGCCATCTTCTCAGGGCCGGGGCTGTCCAGGCTGCAGTCTGGAGACGTCGGGGACGCTGAGCCCTCCTCCAGAGTATCTCCCTGGAGGGGAGGAGAGGCAGGAAGCCCTGAGTAGCATCAGTTGAGGTGCCCATGGGGCCGGCCCGGGTGCAGAGGAAGTGAGCCGGGCCTCCCGGGAGAGCTGGGGCCTGGCTGCCACCCCAGCCATGCCTCTTGCAAGGCTGCAGGGCACCCTCTGGGCCCTAGTTTCCTCTTCTGTGAAGTGGGACTGAGAGTGCTTGCCCTGCCGGTGGAATGAGGCTCCCTTGGTACCATGTGAATGTGCTGTGTCAGCCTGAAGTGCCCATGTACACACGCAAAGTCTTGGTGCTGGAGTCTGAACTCAGACGTGTTAGTAGCGCATAGCCAGGCAGGTCACAGTGCTGAAGAGACTACTTTTAACTATGTTCCTATGTGCCACACAGAGGATTTCCGTTCATCCTCACTTGAGGACAGGTGCTTGATCCTCCCAAGCTCACAGGTGAGAAGTCATGGAGGAACGTTCTCAAGGCCACGCAGGAACTCACAGCCCTGTCAGCCTGACTCCACAGCTGCCGGGCCTCCCCAGTTGTAGTCCCCACTCCCACTGGGCCTCCTCCTCAGTGCAGTTGTAACTCTTTCACTAGTTGACTGCTGCTACTGCTAAGTCACTCAGTTGTGTCCGACTCTGTGCGACCCCATAGACCGCAGCCCACCAGGCTCCCCCGTCCCTGGGATTCTCCAGGCAAGAACACTGGAGTGGGTTGCCATTTCCTTCTCCAGTGCACAAAAGTGAAAAGTGAAAGTGAAGTCACTCAGTCATGTCCGACCCTCAGAGATTCCATGGACTGCAGCCTACCAGGCTCCTCCGTCCATGGGATTTTCCAGGCAAGAGTATTGGAGTGGGGTGCCATTGCCTTCTCCGCTAGTTGACTGAGTGGGAATAAAAACCCTGAGTTGTAGGGGTTGCCAGCTTCTGTGTTGTAGATACTTCCCACAATGGCCAACCGATCTACCGCCTAAATGAGCAGCGTGCATGCATTCACAGTTGTGTTAAACTCTTTGTGACCCCATGGACTAGCCCACCAGGCTCCTCTGTCCATGGGATAGCCCAGGCAGGAATACTGGAGTGGGTTGCCATGCCCTTCTCCAGGGGTTCTTCCTGACCCAGGGATCAAACCCGCATCTCCTATGGCTCCTGCATCGGCAGGCACCACCACGGAAGCCAGCATGAGCGGCAGCATTGGCTATTTGCACCCCCCAGCCACTGGGACAAGGGCACAGAGCACAGTGAAAGGCAGGACAAGAGTTAGGAAATGAATTTTGAAGACTGACTTTACTCTTTTTCTTCTTAAAATAATTGATTTAATTCTAAGTTGATATAAATTAATTTTCAATAATGCTTGTATCTCACACCTGGCTCATGAAATTACTGAAGATTTGAGCAACTGCTGTCTTGAGCTGGCGGAGTCTGCTAGCGGGAGCTAACTCCAGCACACTGCTGCCAGGGCACCTCCTCCGAGAGCCAGGAGCAAACCAGACGCCTGGTGTGACTTTAGCTACTTGGATGTGCCTGCCCCACAGCTGTCTGTCTTGCCCTCCCTCCCTGGGCCAAGGCCAGCCTTTTTTTTTGTTTTTTTTTTAACTTTTTATTTTTTATTGGAATATAGCCAATGAACAATGTTGTGATCATTTCAGGTGGACAGCGAAGGGACTCAGCCATACGTGTATGTACTCTGCCCCAAACCCCGTCCCCACGGCCAGCCTTCTCGATTTTCTTTCTTCAGGCTTCTTTGAATCAAGCCTTCCCAATCCCAGTGGCTCTTTTCAAGTAAAACTTCGTGATGGATGAATATGCCCCAGGCTATCTCATCTCCTCAGGCCTGTGTCCCGAGGAAGCTTGTTTCCCAGACCTTCATCCCTCCTCAGACCCCACTCCTGCTCCCTTCCTGCCACATGCTTGACTGGGGGAGCTCCCTTCCCACGGTGACCTTCCTGCTTGTATGGGGCCAGGCAGTGTGCCCGGGCAGTGGCTCTCCTGAAGGCCATGCTCACCTACTACTAGACCGCTGCTTTTCCTTGTGGCACCCTCCCCAACCCGCGGTGAACCTGAGTCCCAGGCCTCACCATCTCCTCCGACAGGGCCTTCACCATCTTCTTGCCCGTCTTCCTGTTCATGGTTCGGGAAATCACTGCCCTCCACTTCTTCCCCAGCTTCTTGCCGCTCTTCTCGGCATCCTCTGGGGTCGGCACACTTGACTCATCTTCTGGAATCTGTGACAAGAAATGTGGAGATTCGGGAACCCAGGTCTGGGTTCAGGACTTGGGAGCAGAAGGAGGCCTTGGGGTCCAGGTAGACCCTGGAGGGGTGGGAAGGAGAGGTCCCCATCCTCATTTTAGCCTCAGACCTATTCTTGGCCCTATTCATTCATACTTAAATTAGCAATTTGCAAACGAAAAGAATGCAGGTGAAGCTTTAGGGCCCAGAATTTTGGTAGGTGCAGAGGTAGGCCCGTCGTGTTTAAAAAGGCTTTGCTTCCACAATCCTAAAATCCTCTTTCCCCTACTTCCCTCCCTCCCCTCCACTCCCCAATCCAGGGCCCGCAGCCAGATCCCCCAAGGAGGCTCTGGAACTCACATTATCATCCAGATTAAATTCCTTCTCGCTCACCACAGGGGAGCTGGGTTTGGATTTGGCAAAATCTTTGAAGCTGCTGGAGCGCTGAAGGGAGAGCTGGGAGAAGCAGAGGTGTTACCAGGAGTTAAATTGTGTTGCATTACAATTGTGGTCAGTAAGGAGCACAGAGCTGTTCTTGCTCCCTGCACATGCGTTTAACCCAGGGCTGGGCCCAGAGCTGAGAGGTGACGCTGCAAGTCCTCATCCTGTCTTCAGCAGCGAGCGGTCCCCTGAAGCAGGCTCCTCACCTCAGGAGCCTCAACCCGGTCAAGCCACAGGCTGAGCCCACTGTTCCACCAGAACCTTGGTTCTGGTCCCCAGAACCCTGTAGTAAAAGACTAAATGTGTCTGAGGAAACGCGTGTCTACTACTGGAGACCTACCTCATGTACAACAGCATCAGCTCTTCATATAGTAGAGCAAACCCTCCAAAACCCTGCAGCCCGGCCTCCAGGCTCTCTCTTCCCCAGGCGTGGTTTCCTGTGACTGATCGTGGGAAACACACTGGGGCTTTCAGCCTGACACATCGATATCCCAAGAAGAGAGAGGGCCGTGACACATAGGTGTCCCATGCAAGGGCCAGTAAGACTGGCATTATGCGTTCAGGAAAGCCATGGTACAGACTGAATGAGTAAAGGTTTAGGACACCAATGATTGGTTCTAACATAATAAAAGAACACTGCCATTTTCTGTCTTCATCTCTGCTTTTAATCTCAGCTGCTAATGAGCTGGCTACTCTACACACTTGCCAGTGTTCAGATTTGTTGTTGTTTAGTCACTAAGTCCTGTCCAATTCATTGTGACCCCCATGGGACCCCTATGGACTGTAGCCCACCAGGCTCCTCTGTCCTTGGCTCAACCTATTGTTTGTGCTGTGAATGAAAACTCTTGCCCATCTCCGCTGTATCAGCAAGCAAAGCATGCCACGGCCATCCAACCATCAGTCACCCCATGGTGAGCCTGAAGGCACCAGGATGGAGACTGGCGGCTGGCTGCCAGGCCCTTAGCCACTTCAACCACCCCTGATGATGCTCCCTGAAGGGACGCAGGATGGGAAAGAACAATACTGGCCCTTATCTTTGCATAGCAAAGGAATGACTTCGATAGCAGACTCTTGCCATCTTCCCATAACACAGAGAAGTGCTACATTTATTTACTTGGGTTGTCTAGTTTCCTTTAACTAACGGTAACCTTTTGATATTCTGACTACCTGGTCTTTGTTACAAAACTCCTTTGTATTCTGGCTCCTCCCTTACCTCTTGGGAGCTGTCCCTCGGAGCTATCTGAGAGGCTTCCCCCATCCCCCACCCCCCAAGTCCTCAGCAAGTCCACTCAATAAACCATAATTCTCAACTTTTAGGTTATGCATTTATTTTCAGTCGACAGCACTGATAAGCCTGTTTTCAGGAAATGAGCTTTCTTAACTGCACACGCATGCACATGGCAAGATAGCAGGAGAAAGTGGGGCCAGGTAAGGAGAGCTGACTTGAGACACAAGAAGGGGAGGCTGAACCCGAATCAAGTCAAGACCAGAGGTGCACACAGGAACCAGGGTTCACAGATGGCCAGACAGATAGAGTGGGGTCGGCTGCAGACACCAGAGATAAGGGCTTGAGGAACCGAAGCCCCAAACCTGCACAAAGTTGAAAGTTTCACATCCTCTTTCCTACAAAAGGGGGGTCCAGTGACAATCCCCCAGGGCAGGGGCAGCATCACACTCCCCCCCATACACACAATTGGTCCCCCGCTCCCAGGGACTACAGTGGAGCACTTCAGTTCCCTTGGTCTTGACCAAGAGCAAGTCAGTGATCAGGGGCAGTGGCCACACCTTCTGAGAGGTCACAGCAAGCTAGCGGACCAGAAACCAGGTCAGCGGCCAGGTCAAGCAGATACCACCACCATTAAGGCCTCCTGGGTGAGGTGCCTGCATCCTTAGGGAGAAAGCCCCTTGCATGTGATGCTGGGGAGCTGGGAAAGGGACCTGAGTGGTACAGGGCGGTGGTGGGGTGACTGCTCCTATTCCCATGCATCTCCTCCATCCTCCTTCCCTGGTTTTCCCTACCCACTATTTTTTCCTCTTTTTCTCCTTCGTTCTCCCCTTCTCTTCTCCACCTTCCATTCATTTCCCCCCTCTTGTATAGCTAGTATGCAGCTGCCTGGATAACTTCTTCCTCTTATTGCCTGGAAAAGAGGGAACAGAGAGAGGGTGGGCACCAGGCTGGTCCGGGCCCAAGGAGGGTAGGCTGGGCGCCTATATTTAGGCTGATCAGGCCTATTGTGGCTTTCCCTTCACCAAGCCCGAGTCTGGTCTGCAGACCAGGAGGCTGAGAGTCGCCCCTGAAGCCCCAGGGACCAGTGAGCCTGGAAAGCCCGCAGCAGGGAAGGCGTGGGGCCGGAAGTGGGCTTTGTTGAGGAAGAGTAAACTGACCACTAGGCTGCCCTCTAATTGCAGTTCTTTCCTTTTCCTGTCATTAATCTGCCGTCGTCGGGGTTTGGGGGTGGCTGGGAGGGCGGCTTTTTGGCTCCTGGGACCTCTGTCCCAGCTTTAGCTCGAAATGGGAGAAAACAATCTAAAAGGCCCATGAGGACTGTGCTGGAACGTGGGCCTGGCCGGGTGCTCCTCAACCCTGGCCTGCGTACACAGAAAGGACTAGAAAATTTCTTTGGGGGACTAAGGATAAGGGTCTTTTGCCCCACCCACCTCTAAACTCAGGAGCACCCCAAATATCCTCAATGCCTTTCAGTAAGTCTGAAGTGATCCCCTACCCAGGTATGAGTGGAAATCCTTGAGTCCTTTTGGATTTTCTGCCTGGCCTCCCTTTAGGGTGAGGCCCTCCTGGGGGCCCTGGGAGGGAGGTGGTACCATACACTGTAAGCCCCATTTTCACGTCTAAGGGGAGTATGCGGGCCTCTCGGAAAGAACTACTGTTTGGGCGTCACACATTGCTGAGTGTGACCTTCGGTAAGTTTCTTTATCTTCCCCAAACCTCAGTCTCTTTATTTGGCGTCAGCTGGCAAGAGTTCACATCTTGCTTCTGCCATGGAGCAGCTGTGTAAAGCTGGGTGAATTTCTCAACTTCTCTGGGCTCCTGTTTCCTCATGGGTGAAATGAAGAGCACAGCACCCATCTCACTGGGTTGTTGTGAGGCGGAGAGGGGTGAGCACGGGACACGGCAGCCCCTCGCAGCTCCTACCCCTCGCCTTCCCTACAATCAACCGTAGCTTTTCCCATCATTCAGAACCCAGTTTAACTGGAAACAACTCAAACACTCATCAGCTGTAGACAGGACCTGTGAACTGTGGCAGAGTCACATGAGGGGATAGCACACGGCAGTGAACTTTGTGCAACTCTCCCCAGCAATATGGTGATGCTCACAGCTACACTGTTGGGCAGAAGGGATCTGCCACCAGGGTATACTGTATGGTTCCCTGTACAGAAAGTTCAAAACTAATCCATGCAGTTGGAAGTCAGGAGAATGGCTGGTTACCTTCGGGGGAGAAGGGGCATGCAGTGACTGGCAGAGGCATGAGGGAAACTTCTGGAGTGTTGGAAGTGTTCTGTGTGATTCAGGGGCTGCCTACATGGGGATGCTCACTTTACAGAAATCCACTGAGTGTTACATTTGTGATGTACACGCTTCTTTGTATGGATATTATACTTCAATAAAAAGGATTTTCAAATCTAGTTTTAAAGGCGCCACCCCCCTGCAGGAAGCTTCCCCCATCACCCCCTCAGAGGCTCACCCTGCTGGGCCTGGCGTCTTCTTCCCTGCTTTCTAAGTAAGCACAGCTTTCCAGCGTCCGCCCCAACCCCATCCCAGGTGTCTCTGCTGCTATGCTGTCTGCTCCTTCAGCATACCGGTTGCATACTGAGCACCCTCTGGGCTCTGGACGCTGGCCTGTGCATGTGTGGGAATCCAGTAACGAGAGGTCGAGTACCTTCCCTGTGCCCTGTGCCTTGCCAAGCACTGTGTATGTGTTCACTCACTTCAGCCTCCCTGCAGCCCCGTCTTACACCCACTCTTTCCAGCTGGGGACACTGAAACTGGGAGAAATGAAGCATCCTAGATGGAGTGACGCAGTAGGTGGAGGCCAGCATCAAGCCCATGTCCGCGATTCTGGAAGCTTCTGCTTGTTACTGTGCTCAGAGCTCACGAAGTTGCCCCTTTTTCAGAAGTAGATGAAGGGTAATGGCGACTGCAGGTGGGATTTGGAAGAAGCTACCAGGAGAGCAGGTGGGAATATGGAGGGAGAAGGGCTCTGGAGGGCTTCGTGGAGGAAGAGGCACGTTTGAGCTGGGCTGTCCTGGGGATCCAGGATTGCTCCAGGTGAAGCTGGGAAGGGTTTGATCAAAAGTGATGATGGAATGGTGGGTATACCAGTGTTTGGGGTGAATGGTGGAGCAGAAAAGGCCATGGAAGGCCCTTGCCAGCCACGGTGTTCACCTGTGGGCAATGAGGAGCCATGGAAAATATGAAGTGCATGCTAGTGGTGGGGGTGGGGGGTGGCACACCAAGGTGTGCTGTAGGAAGGGAGCCAGCAAAAGTAATGTGCCAAGATTGGAGAAGAGAGGGGCAGGGAGAGACTGGAAGGAGTGGACAAGTGACCCCTCAGATGGGAGCCTTGAGTTCTCTCCATTTTCCCTGGTGGCAGGTCTGGGATGTAGTGAAGAGTAGGTGTGTGATGGGGTAGGACTATCCTTAGGGGAGGCAGGTCCGAGGACAAACTCCTGCCCACTGCCTATACTCCAACAGATCAGAGAGAGTGCAAAGAGATGCTTTGATGGAGGCAAGAGCCTCCGAAAGGCAGCCAAGGGGTATTGCCTCCCCCAACCTCCCTCCCCCCTCAACCTGGGCATCTCCTCAGTCCTTCATGACACACACATCCTGACCCCACCACCCTAGAAGGCTTGTTCCTGACTCTGCTTGGGGCTCCTTGGAAGGTCACTCAGTCCATAGCCATCTGGGCCTGCCCTGCAGAGCCCTTCTGCTGATAGGTTGAGTCTTTTATGTGCATCAGACTTCTCCAGTGGTTTTGAGGTCAGTAGGGAGATGAGAGTAGAGGGGGAAGGGGTTAAGACTCTGGACACTGACAGATCTTGGCTTCACTCCCTGCTTGGCAGCTTCCTAGCTGTGTGTCCTTGAGTAAATCACTTCACCTCTCTGCGCCTTGGCCATAAAGTAAAAACAACACTGGCCCCCACCTCACAAGGCTGTTGTGAAGCACCAACGAGCTAAGAGATGAGTGCACAGCATAGCACCCAGCATCTGGTGAGCTACGAGGTCTTGTTTTCTCCACTTTAAGGCTTGTTTTTGGCAGTGGGCTCTCTGCCCCCACCCACGGCTTCAGCGTGCACCCCTTCATGTGCACAGGCACACATGTGATAGCACACTCGCATGTACTGTTGCAGGTGATCCATACAACCTGCTGAGGTGGGGAGGTCAGGACCTATCCCTCTTTGTCAAGGTTCCCAGCACATCCTCCACTTACTTCACATAGCCTTTGTACTATTCCCTCCACCACGTTGCCTTGGCCTCTGAGGGGTAGGGACGTGCCCAAGTCACAGAGCTGGAGCTGTGCTGCTGCCTCCCAGCCTGGGGACGCTGCTGTGTCTGCCTTCTGGAAAGCTGGCTTGTCTAAGAGTGTTTCCAGGGGATGCGGCTGGGAGGGTGGCTCTGGGGGCTGGCCCAGGCTCTGATGGGCTGAGGCAGGGTTTGCCAGGCCGATGTTGCCCTAGAGGACATGGCCCTCAGAGGGCTGCAACAGCCTGGACTCTCATGGGAGAGGCCTGTGGGGAATCCCAGAAATCCACCAAACCCAGAATCTGGATGATGGAAGTGGGGAGAGAAAACGGGATTTCTGGCTCCTGTGGGCCTCCAGGCCCCTCCACCTGAGACGGCACAGGCTGCTGGTGTGGAAGTGTCAGCTCTTTTTCAGACTCTTTTCTCCGCTCAGCTCCCCTGTAGTTTGAGGCCCAGCAGTGTCTTGGGCGGTCTCTGTTTCCCACCCCCGTCAGCCGAAGAGCAAGGGGAAGTGGACCCACTCGCTGAGGAGGGCCAGCCAATGGCAAGTCTGCCAGGTTAGTCTGCCGGGGCTGGCGCTGTGTGGGGCTTGGACAGGGGTGACAGAGCCTGTGTGAAGAGTGGTGAATCTCTTTCCCACCCGCCCACCTCCACTGCAACCTCAGCGAAGCGGCTGGGGTGGGGGAGAATACAGCCGGAAGTGGCAGCCACCCCAGGACTTGAGGGGGAGCAGGATATACACCCCAGTGCCCTGAGGCTCGGCTTCTCAGCTGGTTCGGTCTGTGCCTGGGAGCCGCTCCTCTGACAAAGGGGCTCCCCCACGGAGCACCTGGGCTAGGCTCCAGGGGAAAGCAGCAGGGCACCATGGGGGCCTGGAGGCCCCTGACCTTGGCCTGTGGCTATGCCTGGCCTCTCCGACCTGCTCAGGCCTAGTTGGGATGGTCCTAGGATCCTGCTGGGTGTGTGGGATGTACCTGCTGATGGATGGGGAGAATCTGACAATTGAGTCCAAGATTGAAGTCTAGAAATCCTCAAATTCAACTAGAGAAACCTAAATGTGGCAGAGCCTTCAAGGAATCTTCTAGGCTGGCCTCAAAACTCCAGGAAGATGAGCAGCTGCTTTTCTTCCTGGCCTTTAAAATATGCCTGCTCCCCACCCACGGAATTTTTCCCCCTCAGCCCTCACTCCCACGCCTCATCTCAGCAGCTTCATTTCTTATTCTTCACAAATAATTTCTCCCCAGCTGGGAAGAACCTGCACGCCCCCTTTGGAGGCCCTTTCCCTGAATCTGGAAATCTGGGCTGCGTCTTCAGGTGGCCCCCTCTTCTGTGGGCCCCCGGGAGCTACAACAAAGCTGAATGAAGATGGCCAAGCTCAGGCTAGGGCCAAAGGGCGGGGGCTCTGGGAGCATCATGGCTCCTGGCTGGGCAGCCCAGTGGAGCCCTGTGAGTGAGATGGCTCCTGAGAGGCAGGCTCGCGAGGGACCGCTGTAGGGGAGAGACTAAATAGTCTTAGGTTCAACTTGAGAATTGTATTCTATAATTCTTAAATTCTAGTCTAGGATTCTAGTCCCAATTTTAAGTCTCTTACCCTGGTAGTGTTGAATCCTGCAACTCAAGGCTTCCGAGAGTGTATTCTATAACTCTGTTTCTCTACAATTTGGGAAGTCTCTCCTGGACTTCTGTTACTAGTCCCATGCCCTTGGGAGAATGGCCCTCACCTACAGACCCAACAGAAGGTCTTTGGCTCTTCCCACTTCTGTGAGTTCTGGAGAGGATGGGCTGAGAGAGCAGAGGGAAGGAAGCAACAAGTTCCCAAAGATGCTCCTCACCTTTTTCTTCTGAGTAGGCTCCTTCTCGCTGGCGTTGGAGGGCTTACGGCGCAACATGGTCCTCTATCCTGATGATACTCTGTGCTTGCTCTCCTAGGTGTCGAGATGTGGAGGCCTCTTGCTCAGCCTCGCCAGTACCGTCCAGGGGGCACGGCATGGACTGAGCCTGTGGCTGCCACTCTGACTGCTGCACTGGCAGCTTGGGGGTGCGGGCCATGGACACCCGGCGGCAGCGGCATACAGGAAGCCCCGTCACGTGACCTACTCTTACAGCAATCGCAGCCCCTGCCGGCCCCTGGGGAGGAAGGAAGTCCCAGCTTCAGTCTCCAGAGATTCTGATGCAGACAGCTTTTGGGTTGAACAAGCAGAGAAAAGTCCCTACCCTGCCATCTCATGGCAATCCTTGCCAATCCTTCAGCCAATCGACCTAATGTTATATAGCCTACTCAAGCCTTTAATCTCACTGACCAGAATCCAGATACTGGAAGTGGGACCATCTCTCTGCTGGTGTTGGGCCAATGCTCCCAGTCACCTTGTATCACCAAGATCATCACTGCTATCACTACCTCTACCATCACCCTAGAGTCATCATTCCTATCTACAGCCATCACCTTACAGATCAGCCCTGAAGTCATCCCCACTGCCGTCAGCACATCTACAGCCATTATTGCTAGAACAACCACAGCCATCACCCCTAGAGTCGTCATCACTGCCTCTGTGACTGTCACAACTGTTATCCTTTCAGCTGTTACCCTTACATTACAACCAGTCATCCCCATGACACTCTTCCCCATACGACCATCAGCTCTACCACCATGAGCACTTTCCTGCAGCCAACACCTTCGGGTTCTCATCCCTGCCGTCAACACACCTGGGTCATCTGTCTGTATCTGCCTCCCAACTGCCACTGTCATCCATGCTACCACCCTTCCAGACACCATCACTAGAGCCAGTCATGCCCAGTGATGCCCTCACCCCTACAACCATAACTCCTAGAGCCATATACCCTCCGTCATCATTACCCTGCAGCTGTCATCCCCACCACCACCGGCATACCTCCAGCCATCCTCACAGAGCAGTCACACCCAGAGTCAACATCCCTTGGCCATCACACTTATATTTATCACCACCACAGTCATCATCACACACAAAAAAATGCAATTGCAAGTCAGTCCACACCACCAGCAAACATCCCTTTCGGCAGGCATTTCTCGAACATCTGTATGCTAAGTTTAGAATGTTCACTTTCTGGGTCTTTGGTGGCAGACATTTCAATAACATTAAAAACAATCTTATCACAAAAGTGATTCATTTGTATCATATACAATTTAGAAAAGAAGGATAAACAAAGAGAAGAAAGTTCAAATATCCCTTTCTGTTCTCTCTGTCTCTCTCTCTCTCTCTCTCTCTCTCTGCAGTACAATTTGCACAGAAAGCAGATTAGTGGTTTGGGGCGTTGGGGAAGGAAGGGAGCGATCAGGAGGGACCCAAGGATGCTTTGGGGGGTGATGGATAGTTTACACTCTCGGTCGTGGAGATGGTTCATCATTATATACAAATGTAAAAACTCAACAAACCGTATACTTTTCAAAAGTGCAAATTATTGTACTTCAATTGTATCTAAATAAAGTTGTTTTTAAATTTTCAAAAGTTCAAGTCCCACTTCACACAGTGCATTGGTATCTGCTTGTCAAGCTGACCACAGTATCAAGATTTTCTGGCGCTATGCACGCTCTGCTAGAGGTGATTTGTAATGGCCGCCGAGAAGCCCAGGCATAATGCACCACGATTATTTCACCAGGCCTCTACAGATGCATTTACGTTGGCTTGATATTTTGACTCTTCATCGTACATCCTTAAAGGAAATATTCATAGCTACATTTTATTTATTTATTTATTTTTTTCCCCTTAGGATACATTTCCAGAAGGGGAATCCTTGGGGGAAAAGATGTGCACCTTTCAAGGCTTTCCATTACGCGGCACTTGTGAAATTCGAGGTTGTTCCCAAGATGTTCTGTTGACTTCCTCCCCCTACTCTCCAGCCTGCCCTATGCCCTCCCACCATCCATCGGTGGGGGTGAGCTCAGGAAAGCCTAGGTCCTTTCCCCTCAAGCTGAAAGCATACTTTTTTGGCTCCGTCCTACTCAGCCTGCCCGGTAGACTCGCAAAAAGACCAGCGCTGCCAGCTCGCACCCCTTCCTCTATCCTCCACGGGGCCTGCGCTTTCCAGCCCCAAAGTCCTTTCCAGACCGACCCCGGGCCACGGGAACTGCCGAGCCACGGTGCGCGGTGTGGGGGACCTGGCGGGCCTTGGGGGACAGGGTACGGCGATCAGGGGCGCCAGGCGCGGGACACGCGGCTGCGGGGCTTGGGGCATATGGGTCTCGGGCGGCCGGAGCAGAGCAGCCGGGGAGGAGCCGCTGGCCCAACCTTCCCGGCCCTCGCCGCGAGCGCGCGTCCCGGGCCCGCGCAGGATGTGCCGGCTTCCTGTTTGCTCAGCCCCGGCCGCGAGCCGAGCTCACACACTAACCGCAGTCTTCAAAGGCAGCCACCTCAGCCCGGCGCTAGGCGCCGCGACCGCCTCGTCGAGGCCGGGAGAAGGCAGAGGAGTGGGGGAGGGGGTGAAGGGACCTCGAGAGAAGTACAGCGGGGCGACTCGCCCGCGGGACAGAAGGGAGCGGGGGTTTTCGGCCCTTCCCCTCTGGCTTCTTTTCAGATCTCTCTCTCCTGGTCCGCTGTGTCCACTCAGGGGGTCCTGGGCTCCCTTCTCCGCACTTGCCTTCTCGGAACGTTAGTCCCAGCAGACTGCCCTGGCCCCGGTCCCATTAGGTCAGGCCCCAGCTGGCTAATGGGCCCTAAACACGTTTTTAATAGGTGTTGCCTTCCGGGCAACACATTTGTATTTTATAGTTTCTGTTCCAGGTACACAAAGCCCTCAGTTGAAAAAGCGATCCAGGTCAGTAGTTCAGAGAACAAGGCCACCTCCAACTTGATAATGGGCTGGCAAACAGGACCCAGGATAGAGCTCTCTGCCCAGAGCCTTGTGCCAGGTATTCTGAGGAGATGTGAGATAATAGCTGTCAGGGTCCCTTGCACCTGGGAGCTTCCATCTTAGGTAGGAGTGGCAAGCTTACATCTGCCCAGCACTGTTCTTTGCCAAGCACGACAGGAGGGACTTCAGAAACGTTTAATGCCACCACAGGCCCTGCCATCCCCAACCAGGGGAAGCAGTTTAAATTGGGGTCATTATGGCAAAGATATGTAGAGTATAATAGGTGGGGCAGGAGTATTGTGGTGTGTGTGTATGTGTTGTGGGGTAGGGGGAGTATTCCACAAGTAGCGAGATCTTCAGAGAACCTTCAGAGGGCAGATCCTGGGCTTCCATAGACACAAAGGTCACTGTAGACTGCATTCACATAGAGCAGCCCCTGACTTGCACCTCATCCCAAGAGATTCTAATTAGCTAGATGATCACGGGTGGAATATCTGTGGCTGATGCGACCCAGACTTGTATGAACGCATCCGTCACTCTGCAAATGGGTACAAGCCTGCTGTGAGAGAGTAAGAGTTTAGATAAGCGCTATCTAAATTTGGAAAACTTCCCAAATGATTCTGATTCTCACCTCTCCCTGACACCCACACACATCCAGTTGAAAATAAGAACACTATGTGGCAGGCAGTGGGCTCTACAACAACCCTATAAAGCAGGCACTGCTGTTATCCTCATTTCCAGGGAGGAAGCCAAGACTCAGAGGGGTTCAGCAGACTGTGTAGGCCAACACAGCTAAGAAGTAACAGAGCTAACTTAAACACAGGCTTGGTCTGGGTTCAAGGCCCGTGCTATTCGCCCCTAGGTTCAAGTGCCTCTGATATCGAGTTTCTGAACAAGAAGGTGAGAGAACTGCCACCCTATCCTGGTTGGGGTACCACAGGGCTACCTTGAAACAAAGCAGGGGTGAAGAGGATGCGGAGGGCATCTGGGAGGGGCGTCACATACACAATAGCTGGAGAGTTAGGGTTGATTAAATGCAGGCGATCTGCCGGGGCATCCTTGTCAACCTAAGGAGTATTCACATCTGTAATACCTGGCTTAGAGGGTTGGGATGGGGAAGCAAACCAACTTCAAACAGTTGTTGTATAGATGAAAGGGCAGTATTCTAGGTGGCCAGGAATGATGGGGAAGAGATAAATGGAAGATTTGGGTTCATTTCATGGAAGACATTTTTTGATATTCAGTTGGTACTAGCTCAGCCCTGGTAAATAGTGATCTTCCTGTCTCTAGAAACATTCAAGTGGAGACCACACACTCCCTTGGAAATACCTGGGCATTTCCAAGGTAAAGTCCATCTTGGTAGCCAGAGCCGTTGTCACACTTCATGATGGTCATTTTAGGCGGGGTCAAGGGCAAGGACAGCAGAAGTGCAAGTGAGAGGAGGGCAGAAGAGAGCCAAGAGCCTGGGCAGGAAGCCACCATCCCCGCACATATAGACAGCACATGGGGAGCTCGCAGCTCTGGGAAGGCCGGGGAGCCCCTGGCAGCAGGGGCTGATGGGAGGGAAAGACAGTCATCTCTGAATCTCTGAACTCATGATAAGGTCTGGGTTTAAAAACAAAAAAACACCTGCAGGCAGCTGTGGCAATTACCATCAGAGGAAGAGGCTGGGCTCTGTGACCTTGGGCAAGTGACTCTGGGCCATGAGCTCTAATGAAGAGAATGACAATGATAATGTGGGCCTTGCGCGGGGGTTGGAGGGAAGGAGTGTGGGGGTGTGTGTGTGTGTGTGTGTGTATGCCTCTGTGTGTGTGTGTGTGTGTGTAAGTATAACCAGCGTTACTCAGATGACACGTATAGAGAAAGCGCTCTTGGCTCAGTGTCCAGTGCTTGGAAAGCTTGGTCCCTGCTGGGTGACTCCATCTCAATTCCCTCCAGGCTCCACCCAGAGTTTCTCTTCCAGCCTTGGCACATCTTATCTGGACCCCAGCTAAAATCTCCACTTCGTGACCTAGTGGCCCATATCCTGCGTGTCTCCACCTTGTCAAGGGCAGGGTCTTTCAGCCCAAGCAATTCTAAAACACAGGAGGTATGACAAGCAAGAAGTCCTAGGACTACTCAGGACCAATGGGAGGGAAATCAGCTTTTCAGCTTCAGGGTCTTGCCATGGACCACTGGGACTTTCTCAACCACCAGCCTACCTCACTTGAACTGCTTGCTCAGTTCCTGTTTCACAAAGAAACTAGGAAGTGAAGAGATGGGCCGGCGACGGGGCAAGGGTTGGCTGGGCGGAGCAGGGCTGGGGAGTGCCTCCCACTAACTGCTGAGAGAACCTTGAGGGACAAGATGGACTGAGAGGAAACGGTTGTTATTGAATCTTTCATATTTCTATTTTTTGGCACCAAGAGGGTCCAATCACTGATTGAGGAAGTACCCAGTGAGTTGGTAACGTTCACTGCTGACGTGGTTTAGCTGGGTGAAGGGTGGCTAGCCCCGCCCCTTCTGTGGTTCTAGCCCATGAACAGCTGGAGCAGCTGGTGGGCAAGTGAGAGAGGACTAAGTCATAATTTTGAAAATGAACCGTTTAGTCTCTGTTTACATATAGAGGTATGTCATCTTACCCACGTTCTTTTGTATTCCAGAAAGGATATAAAGGGTCAAAAATGGAGGTCAATCCCATCATCACTACAGCCGTCACAGCTCTGTGACCTCAAAGAGGTCTCCGTGTGCCTCAGTTTGCTCATTAGCACCAGAAGGGGAGTAACTGAGGCCCACCCTGGGAGTCAGAGGGGAGCTAGCTCAGAGCTGAGTCAGGAGTACTGGGGGCTTCATCTGAGCTCCTACCCCAAAGAACAGTGTCACCTTGGGTAAGTCCCTTCTTTTTTTCTGGACTGCTGTTGCAGTTTCCCCATCTGGATACTGAAAAGGTCAAACCTGCTTTTTATTTGGTCCTGGAGCTATTAGTCAGGACTGGCTATGGCATTTGTGGGGCCTTGTGCAAAGTGAAAGGCTGGGTTGTTCAGTTGCTAAGTTGAGTCTGACTCTCTGCGACCTCATGGACTGCAGCATGCCAGGCTTCCTTGTCCTTCATTCTCTTCCCAGAGTTTGCTCGAAGTCATGTCCACTGAGTCGGTGATGCCATCCAACCATCCCCTTGTTAAAAAAAAAAATCTTAAAGATTTCAAGATGATGACATCAGAATATCACATCAAGTTTGGGGCCTTTCTAAGCACAAGGCCTCAGGCAACTGCACAGGTCAATCAGTCAGAATGTGGCCCTGCAATTGCTTCCAATACAACTGTATGGGAAACCCCTTCGGCTGCTTTTCTCTTAATTGAAGTATGGTTGATTGACAACATAGCATCAGTTTCTGGTGAATTGGCACTCTGCTTTGCCCTGTGGCATTTCTGAGGAGCCCTGGGCTCCAGGGAGCATAGCTGGGAAAACACAGAGACTTGTTCAAAAGCCTGTCTGGTTTTGACAATTTATATGTAAAAGTTGAGCCCAAACCTTTTCCTTACCTCCCTCCAAAGGTGGGCAGATGATGGCGTTTTCATCTGTGAGGCTTCCTGGCTTACAGGGCGCTGTCACATCCGGATCTCATGGGCCTCTCATCATAACCTCATGAGTAAGGTGGGCCAGGGAGTTAACAGCAGGGATAACTGAAGACCAGAGAGGTGTGGTGACTTGAGCAAGGCCACACAGCTGGTACAAGAACTCTAGAATCCTAACTCCTAGGAAAAGGGAGTTTTCCACATGGCCCGCTCCACAGTGGCGATTGGCAGG
Organism: Bos indicus; assembly: GCF_029378745.1. Classification (NCBI taxonomy): domain Eukaryota; kingdom Metazoa; phylum Chordata; class Mammalia; order Artiodactyla; family Bovidae; genus Bos; species Bos indicus. The sequence goes on along the minus strand of NC_091789.1, from coordinate 13,852,761 downwards.
TGAGGAGGGGTTTGGCAAGCTCTATTCTCCAAGGACCAGAGCCCAAGGGGACATTTATTTATCTTTGGTTCCTAATGATATCTCAAGCGCCCTGGGTTAGCCCTGCTGTGTGCCCTGAACGTCTCCCTGCCTGATCCAGAGGGAAGCCCTTGAAGCAAGATGCTCTGCAGGCCGGGCATCTGAGGCCCAGGAAGGGAGGTGGTGAGGGGCTGTGGCCCCCTCTGCAGCTAGGATTCTGGGGCCAGGGTTCTGAACCCCAAAATGGTGGGCTGGAATAGGCAGTTAAGTTGTGGGGAGATGAGGCAAAGCCCTGGGTCTTGCGCGAAAGGGAGGAAAGGGGTGTGAGCTGCCCTAGGTAGGGTGAAAGCCTTGTGAGGGGGTCTTGGCCAGGCACTAGGGCCCCCCTGCTGCCCAGGAGCCCCAGGAGCAAGTGTCAGGGGTCAAAGGTAAAGGCCAGGGCGGGCAGGCCCTGGGGAAGCAGGATGGTGTGAAGAACGTGAGCTAAGTCCCAACTCACCAGCCGTGTGATCCTGGTTGAACCTGTTTTCTCATCTGTCAAACAGTGAGAACCAGAACTTTTTTCCCTTTTTAAGGGAATGGGTTCTGGAGTCCTTTGCTTGGTTTAAATCCTGCTTTTTTCATTTCCTTGACAAGTGACCTTGACAACTTGGTTAATCTCTATGAACCTAGCTTCCGTTCTCTCATTTTAAAATGGAAACAATATAAGTACCTTCTCAGAGACTGTGGGGATGAAATGGGAAAATGTGATAATGTATGGTACACTTAAAAATTTAAGAGAGTAGAACGGAAACGTGGACCCAGAGCCAGCCTAGCGGCGCAGCTATGGGTGCTCCAAGTGGAAAGATCAATGGGCCGCGAACGGAGCTGAAGAAGAAGCTGTTCAAGCGACGACAAGTGTTGAACCGGGAGTGGCGACTGAAGCATTGGGTGGTCGGAGCTGTGATAGACGAAGGACTGATTACGCGGCACCACCTCAAGAAGCGGGCGTCCAGTGCACGTGCCAACATTACTCTGTCTGGGAAGATGTGCAGGAAACTCCTCCAGCAGATCCGACTTGCCCAGAAAGAGAAAGCAGCCATGGAAGTGGAAGCCCCTCCCAAGCCAACCAGGACTAGTGACCCACAGCCCAGATCAAAAAAGAAGACAAAAGCCCCCCAGGATGTAGATATGGAGGACCTTGAAGATAAGAGCTAAATTTGAATCTCACACCCTTTCCACCAGAAGATTCTCAAGCTGGAGCCAAGAGGACTCGATGGTTATTTCAGATGATTTTGGAGAAAGCATTGCTCCTTTTAATTTTCCCCGTATACCTCTTCCCTAATGGCCTACTGACCTGCCCTGGAGGGATGTATTGAGAAAAAGAGAGTAGAAAAGAAAAATTGGAGAGGGAGTCCTAAGCAGTCAACTGCATTTGTAATAAAGCCCCCTCGTTCTCAAAAAAAAAAAAAAAATTTAAGAGAGTAGATCTCACGTTTAATGTTCTTAGCACAATAAAATTAAAAAAATGTAAAACACAGTGCCTGGTACATGGTTAACACTCAGTGGATGATAGGTTTGATGACCATGATGGTGGTGGCGGCGACTCATTATGACTACCTGTCTTTGTGGGGTGAGCTTGTGAGGGATCAAATGACTCAGCAAACAGGGGCCCACCATGGGGTGCTACAGGCTCTCAGTGAGGATGGCTCAGAGCTGGGGACTTTGGGTGCAAGCATTGGTGGTGATAACTGTCACAGGTCACTCTCACACTTGGTGGTGCCGCCCGGGGGACCCCTAAGCCAGGTGCCCTTGCTCAGCACTCTGCCCCCGAGTTCTCCTTTTCTCCTCCCCTGACTGTGCTCCCTTGGTGCTGGCCCCAACTTTCCGGGACCACCTTTGACAAGTCCCCCAGCATGGGCTCCCCTGGTCCTGTCCACAAAGCTACAACCTTTACCACAGGAGGTGGTTGGCTGGGCGTGGCATGCATGAGAATCCACGTACGCGCACGCATGCTCACTTGCACCTTCTCAAGCACATGTGCTCCCCAACTGAGCTTCTGGGAGCCTCACATCCCCGCCCCCACCTCACCTCCTCCCCTTCCTCCCCCACCACAAAAGCCACAGGTAACAGCAGTCCCCGGCTGCACAGCAGACAATGCAAAACCCAGAGGCAGGCTTCATTGCCAGGCTGTTTCAAGCTTTTAGCAGGATGTGAGCCCAGGTGGCTAACGGTTCGGCTGGCCAGGGACAGCCCTTCCCTATCCTCCCCACTGCCCCAGCCGCTGGTTCGGCGAACCTGGAAAGGGCTGGCAGGTAGGCTATGGCATTCTGCATGATACCAAGGGGCAAAAGATCTGGACTGCTGATCCATTTTGGCCCCACCATGTTCCCACCAAGCACAGTGTGTCCTTGGGCAGGTCTTACCCCATCGGGAACTCAGTTCTCCTATCTGTAAAATGGGGAGACCAGATTTCACCCACACAGGTTAATGACCACCCGAGGATGCTGGAGGATTTTTCAGCATGGTCCCAGTGGCTGTGCTTTGGAAAGCTCACTGGGTGACCCACGTGCTGGGAAGTCTGGGGTAGTGATTGGGTAGAGTTGCTCAGGTTGTTCCCAACTTCGAGTAGGGCCATATTCCAGAGTCCCCTCCTACCCCTGGCCAGATTCCTATGGCTTAACTCCCTATGCTGTCAGTAGTAGGCATGGGTTTAGGAGTGATGGGCTTACACATGGGTGGGTAGGGGGGCTGGTCTGTCTGACCCTGGAGTGGCAGTAACACAGCCAAAGGCCTCATCTGCCATCCCTTCCTCTCCCTCCAGGGGTGCAGCAGCCTGGAGGCAGCAACTGTTCCTTCAGCCTGTGGACTGCACCCAGGAGGCCACTGTAGGGTCAGGGCCAGGGCAGGAGGCCAGTGGCAGCCTCAAGGGTGTGGGAATACCCACAAGTCAGGAACCAGTGTAGGTCAGGCTGTATCCAGCAGGTGTGACAGAGTGGGGCTCTCACAGGGCCTTGGAGCTCCTGGGAGGTAGGGTGCTGTCTTGTATTGATCTTTTGAAGTGGGGGAGGAGGTGGGTCTGCCAAGTCAGTGGCTGGTCTGCCAGACTCATAGGAGGAAAGGGGACCACCTGGCTCTTGTATCCAGGGGCTAGGGGTTGGGAGCTGAGGGTGACATGCCCCAGCCTGAGGGTGGGAGTGTAGGGTGGAGAGGGGGTCGGGGGAGGTGCTGACAGTGACCAAGAAGCCGCACACCCCTAGGGCTTGGTTCCGGAGGAGGAGGGTGAGGGTGGTGGTTTCCAGGCAATGGGTGGGCGGGGGCTCTTGGGCATGGGTGTTGTGGGGTGAGGGGAGTTGAGTGAGAGGGTCAGAAGGGGAGTCTCAGACACTAGACACTCCAGCCTAGGATAGCGAGAGCAGAGACTGTCACCAGAGGGGCCAAGGAGGCGGTGGGCGCTGCCCTGGCGGTCAGGGGCTCTGTGTGCCACTGTAGCCAGGAGAACTCCTCCTGAAGCTGGCGTCGCTGCAGCTCCGGGCCCACCTTCTCACGGATGATTTGGTAGTAGCGGTTCAGGTACTGGAGCTGCAAGACATAGGAGGAGTGAGGGCCTCGCAGGCCAAGGTGTGGGAGCTTGGTGCCAGCTCGGCCCAGGTCCCCAGCCATCCTCAGGTGAGCAGGGGAGGGATGCCCCAGTGTGAGCCTATAGGTGCCACTCGTGTGGACCCTCCCAAAGTGAGGGAAGAGGCAGAGGGTCTTAGGGTAGGGGGAGCAGAGGCGAGAGAGGGCCAGGGCCAGGGAGAAGGCAGTCAGTGGCTCGAGGGCTGGAGCTAGACAGCGCCAAGGGGTGCCCGCTCACCTGCTCAGGGGACAGCAGGCTGACATCAATGAGGTTGCGATCGTAGGGCACCAAGGACACCACTTCAAAGGTCAGGTAGGTCCCTGGGTACTGGGGGACCCACAGGTAAAGGAGGAAAGCAGGAAGTGAGCGAGGCTAGATGGAGAGAGAGAACACTCCGCCCAGAAGCCCGGGGCACAGGGAACTGGCCTTGTCAAGCCTGAGCCTCCACAGTGCCCTTGGCCACCCCTGTGTCCACCACTTAGCCACCTGCCTTTGGTGCTTCCCTCATGATTCCTGAAGTTTACTTAGGCCTATGTTTCTCAGATGTAGAGATCTAATTTCCATCTCTACATCTCTCTATCTGTCTATCCATATCTCTGTTTCTATCAATTGATGTATCTATGGAGACAAGCATAAAGAAGAAATAGCCCATAATTCCCATCTCCCAGAGAGCTCTTGCATGTATGTACTTAGAAAATTCAAACTACAAAAAGAGACTCAATAAAAATGGAAAGATTCCTCCTCGCCTGGTTTCTTTCCTGAAAACGTTTTTGGCATATATAATATATATACACATATATTCTAAAAAAAATTCAAGCATAATGGATCCTACTATACACTTTCCTGCACCTTCCCCCACTCTGTCCCCCCCATAGTAAACTTAGGAGAGTGCTCCATATTAGCACAGGAACGTCTACCTCCTTTTTTTTTTTTTCTTGTGGAGTTTTAAGTTAAATGTCTTTATTTATTTATTTATTTTCTGGTTCTGTTGTTGTTGTTGTTGTTTTTTCTTTTAAAATTTTATTTTTAAACTTTACATAATTGTATTAGTTTACCTCCTTCTTTTTAAGGGCCCATAGTATGTGGATGATAATTTATTTAACCAATGATGGATATTTCGGCTGTTTCCATTTTTTAAACTATTACTGTGAATGCAACAATCAACATCATCATATAAACATCTTTATACAGAAGTGACATTTTGGGACTATAGCCAGAAGGTACACATCTGGCAGTGGGATGGCTGAGACAAAAAGTACAGGTATTTTTAGTATAAATTTTGATATATATTATCAAGCTGCCTTCCTGAAAGGTGGTAGGTATTTGTACCCACCCAAGCAACGCATGAGAGTGTCTTTTTCCCCACAAACTCACAAGCACTGGGTACCATCAAAGTCTTTTGCTTTTGTCAATCAGGTGGTCCTCCATTGTTACTTTGATTTGTATCTTTTTAACAATAAAGTTGAGCATCTTTTCGAATTTATGGAACATCTGTGTGGATTTTAGTTAATTGCCTCTTTATGTCTTTTAACCATTTTCTTCTGTCTTCCCTATTTTGGTCTTACTAATTTTTTTTTTAAGTCGCGGTTGTGTCCGACTCTTAGTCCATGGAATTCTCCAGGACAGAATACTGGAGTGGGTAGCCTTTCCCTTTTCCAGGGGATTTTCCCAACCCAGGGATCTAACCCAGGTCTCCCGCATTGCAGGTGGATTTTTTACCAGCTGAGCCACAAGGGAAGCCTGGTCTTACTGATTTTTAAAAGCTTGTGGTAAATGAAGGGCATACCCCCTTTTTCAGATATATGGGCTATACCTGTCATACATCTTTTGACTTCATTTTGGCATTGTTCCCATATAGATGTTCTTTGTTGAACTGAGTCAGAGTTATAAAGGCCCTTTTCTGCCCTGGGATTATAAATGAATTCATATAGGTTTTCTTCTAGATCTTTTATGGTTTCACCTTTAAACCTTGATCCATTTGCAATTTTTTTTAGAGTAACAAGGAGGTTCTTCAGTTTAATTCCCCCAACCAAATGATTAGCCATTTGTCTCCCCTGCCCAGTGATCAAACAATCTCTCTTCCTGACTGTTTTGAGGCAACAGCTTTATAGTAAACTAAATTCCCATCTTGTTTATGGAAAATTAGAGGGTCAGTTTCTGGACTAACTCTTCTGTCCCACTGTTCCATCTGTCTTTCCCATCTCTATTGTCTTACTGTTTTAGTGATGGCAGCTTTGTAGTGTGGGCTAGTATCTGCAAGAGCTAGTTTTCCTTATTGTTCTTTTCCAGAATTATCCTAGCTACTGAGCTATCTTTGTATGTTTATCTTTACAAATAAACTTTACCATCATTTTGTGAAGTTACAAAAGCATCCAGTTAACGTTGAAATTGCAGTTGTCTTGAATTTGTAGATTAATTTAGGGAGAAATGACATCTTCATAATATTGAGGCTTATTTCCAGAGAGCACTGTTTACTTAAATCTTTTTTTATGTCCCTCAGTAGAGATTTTCTGCACGTAAGTCTTTTAAAGTTTATATCTAGGCATTTTATCTTCTTGGTTGTTGTTATACAGAATCTTTATACCTAACAAGCTCCCCTGGTGCTTATTATGGGCATGGAGAACCAATGATTTAGGGCAGGGCTAGTGATTCATTTGGCTCAGAGTGAGACCTGGGCATTGGCTTGAAAAAAAACTCCAGATGATTCAAATATTCTAATGTGCAAACAGGTTTGAGAAACTGATTAATGGAATTATTCTGGTGCTAAGGAAGACTCTTAAAGAAATTCATGCCCATACATTGAGTTCTCCTTTGACCTTCCTCACCCCCGATGCAGCCTAAAGTCCCTGCCACACTGTCTACCCCTCCAGCCTGTCTTTACCTTGGTCTTTGCTTCTACCACAAGGGCCACATCTTCCAGACGGATCCCAAATTCTCCATCCAGATAGTAGCCAGGTTCTGGGAGACAGAAGAGCCATTAAGTAGGGGGAAGACCCAAGCCCAGGTTTACTGTACTGAATGAGGAGTGGCAGTCCTACTCTTGTTAGATGTTAGAAGGGGCTTGGTGTTATGGTGGGACACACTATTTGGGACTGGGGAGGTGGGTGAGGGAGTACAGCAGTGGGGTCTGAGCAGGCCTGTGTGGGGCTGTGCTCCCTGAAGGCTGGCATTTGCTAGAATGAAGTCGTGGAGGAGCCCGAGAACCGTACCAATGGAAGTGAACATGCCCTTGGCCATGGCAATATTGCTGGACTGGAATCCCACTGGCCCTGGAAAGGGAGAGAGGGAGAGGCAAGGCCAGTGTCAGCTCTCCTGCACTCACCAGCATGGCATCCAGCAGGTTCCATGGCATCTAGCAGGTTCTGGGGAAGAGCAGGTAACTGGGTACCCCCAGCAGCATGCATCCACCACATCCTCGTCTACCAGTGATTGGTATGGACCGGGTTGGCTCTGGCTTTTATTTCTCTGGGGTCTAGGCCACTCAGCCACTGTGTCTTGACCTGCCTCTCTTCTTTCTGGAGCTATCCTGGATGTCAGTTGGAGTGGCCGACTGCCAGCATTTCTCACTTACCCTGTGGAGTCCCAACTTCCCACCAGCTGGGTCCCCTGGCCTGGGTCACTGCCCCTCCATGGGTCCCAGTCCTTTCCATACCTGTGAAATACTCCACCTCTCTCATAAGAGGGGGGACTGCAGGGGAGTGCCAAAGAGATACCTACACTCGTGCACACATAGGAAGTTGCCAATGCCATGGCCTGTCCCGTGACCATAATTGAGCCCAACATCCCACAAGGCTTTGCGGGCAAAGGCCTCCACCATTCGCCCTGGAAGAGAGACGACCTCCAGTCAATTGGCTGGACACCATAGTATTGGCTTTGCCCCTTCTGGCTAACTTTTCCCAGACTAACCACCAGGATGGTGCATGAGGAGAGGGGCCCGAGAGGCAGGTAGGCATCCCCTGTCTCCAGTCTATTCTATGTTGTACCCATTACCCAGACCTCCCCATGTCTCAAGACAACTGCTTCCTCTCAGAATCCTCCCATGACTGCTGCAGCACACTGGCCGCCCCCGCCTCTGAGCTCAAGGCCTGGCTCTCCACTAACCCTCTGTGTGATCTTGCGCAAGTGGCTTTCTCTCTCTGGGCTGGACTGGATCTATACAGTGGAGGGGATGATGATGTAAACCCTGCCCCACTGGCCTCCCATGGTCTGGCTGCAGTGGAATCAGGGCCTGAGGCTCTGGGTCCAGCCTGGTTTCCAAAACCCACCTGAGGTAGCAGCTGGGAAGACGAGTCTGGACAGGTCGATATTTCCTATCAACACGCGGGTGTACGCCTCCTGATGGAGAGAAGGCGACAAAATATGCACAAAGCCCAAGTAGCTAGAAACTCATATGTGGGCCCAGGCCAGGGTAGGGGGATACGGGGGGACCCATGCATGCTTGTATGTGGGCACACGGGTTCCGGAAGACGGCCAGAGGAAGCTGAGGGGCACCTGCCCAAAGCTGGGGCTTGGTCCACGTGGTTCCCTTTGGCTGGTCTAGGTCGGGGGAGAGCTGAGGCTGCGACAGTAAGGGTTTAGAAGGCAAACTCCCTGGGCTAGAATCCTAACATGGCCACTCACAAACTTGACCTTGATCAAGTGTTTTGAGCTTCTTCGTGCCTCAGTTTTGTGGTCTGTAATGGGATGATCATAGCACCAGCTCAGAAGGTCGTTGGGAGGAGCGGGTAGACTTGTGCATGTAGGGTGCTCTCGACAAAGTAAATGGGTCAAATAGAGGCCAGTGCCCCTCATTGCCCTTATTATGATCACCCTTGAGTATTCTTAGAGCCTTATGATTAAATTGAGGCCTGACAACGGGCAGGTCAGTCTTGCTCTGTTTGGGCTGTTACCTTGTGGAAAGAGGGAGGGAGGCATCTTCTCCCAGTCACTCCCTGTGGTGATGTGGTGAGGCCCCTTCACCACACACATACACACACATACCCCCCACACACAGGGCTTGTCATCTTGAGCATGACAGCCTGGGGCACTGGATCTACCCGCTAAACTGAGCTCCTGGAGGTCTGACCAGTGTTTGTTTTCTCTGTCTCTGTTTCAGGTGCAATGTCTGAGCCACAGTCCACATGCTGAATGCACAAATGTGGTCCCAGAGGTGCACAGACCGTGTCCCCACACCTACCCCCAGCGGACCAGCCCTCATCGTTTCCTGAACAGTGAAGTCCCTTTCGCCAGTCCCTTTCCACCTCTGAGACTGTGTTGGTGCCGGTTTTTACCCCTGGAATGGAATGCCGGTCTTCTTCCTTTCTGCTCAGCACAGGGCTAGGCTCACAGACTGCACTAAATAAATATTTGTTCATTGAGTTTCTGAAATGGGATGATGACAAGCTTGGGCTGAGGCCCTGCCGGGGGCCTGAAGTATCTCTGGGGAAGTAGTCTGGGGCACTGGATTTCCTGGTACTAATCCGCTGTGTGACCTACGGTGAACTACTTAACCTCCCTGGGCTTCAGTTTCAGACTCTATATAATCAAACGGCTCTTGCAGGAGTGGTTGCTTGGGTGTCCCTTGGGTGAGCGTGGGCAGGGAAATATGGTCTGATGCCTACCTTTTGGAAAGCTGAGGGGGTGCCCCAGTGGACTGTCCTGGTGATGTCTGTTGTCCCATCCCTGTGGAGAAGGACAATCATCAGGTCCAGCTCAGGTGAACACTTTGGGGTAAGGATCGTGGCCATGTTCTTCTGGAGTGTTCACCACTGGGGTTTGAGTGGCAGGACTGGGATGGGGGTGGGGAAGGAGGCCAAGGGAAGAAGATGGCAGCCATGATGCAGTTCCCATCCTCAGCATGTGCGTCTGAAGGAGCTCTGCAAAGTTCTCAGGAATCCTGAGTCCCCACATACATCCTCCACCCCAATCCCACCCATTTTGACCAAAAGTTTCCTTGGGCCAGTCTGGCTCTAAAAGAAAGGCTCCCTCCAGGCTTCCTGTGAGGCAGGAAGGGATTGTCGCACTCTTACAGATGGGGAAACTGAGAGATCATAACACTCTCACACATTCATACACTTATTTACTATTAACAGAATAAGGGATGCAGAACAAACCTCATTATCCCCGTTTCATAGGCGAGGCAACTAAGGCCACGAGGCCCTCTCCCTCACTGGCCTCACGGAGGCCGGGCCTGGCTCAAGCAGTGGCTTTATACAGTTCTCTCCATTGTAAACATGAATCTGCCCCAGGGATTTGCTCAGTGAACTGAAGCTGCCAGAAGGCAAACAATCTGACTGCCAACCACCACCTGCAGTCGTTACCCCAGAATGGCCCCTGTGGCTACCCCCTGCCCCCAGGGAAGTGGGGAATGGTCCCAGGGCCTTTGGGACTCCAGCTTGGGAGCAGGTCACAGGATGTGGCTGACTTCTTCAGAAGGAGAGAAGAGGAAGTGAGGTGACTGTTTCCCTGGCCTCACCCTGCTTGAGCACGCCCCGATCCAGCAACACACCGAAAATTCACTTCCCCTTTGCACATCAGCCATCTCAAGTCTGCACTGTACCATACTGGTGACTGCAAAGGCTGCTAGGCTGAACACCTGCCAGGCTGGCTCCCAGTGAAGGGCCTTTGTCATTAGCACATTCACCACAGGATAGATGATGGGAAACGATTCCTGGCTCCTGCATCAGTTCAGCACATCCCTTCCTTTCCCCCAAGTTTCCCAGAGTCTGACTGCTTCCTAGATGAGAAGGGAAAATCTTCCAGCCCATTTCAACTCAGCTCCTGTGTGAATGACTGGTCATACATTTGGAAGGAATGGGCTTAGCTTATTCTTATAGTTATCATGGGCTTCCCTGGTAGCTCAGCTGAAAAAGAATCTGCCTGCCATGCAGGAGACCTGGGTTCGATTCCTGAGTTGGGAAGATCCCCTGGAGGAGGGCATGGCAGCCCACTCCAGTAGTCCATAATGGGGCTTCCCAGGTGGTGCTAGTGTTAAAGAACCCATCTGTCAATGCAGGAGACATAAGAGATGTGAGTTCGATCCCTGGGTCAGGAAGATCCTCTGGAGGAGGATAGGCAGCCCACGCCAGTATTCTTGCCTGCAGAATCCCACGGACAGGGGAGACTGGTGGGTTACAGTCCATGTGGTCGCAAAGAGTCAGACATGACTGAATCGACTTAGCACGCATGGCTATCACGTCTAGGTGTTCACTGTACAAAAGTAACACATCTTAAAAAATGCCATTCACCGAATGGGAATATACTAATTTCAGTGAGAGCACACAAGTAGACATGCATATTGTGGAGTCCTGGAGCAGGGGACAGTGCCCTCCCACATAACCCTATCTGTGGTCATGCACATACTCAGAACACACACACATCTACTCACAAACATCCCATGCTGATGGGAGTGCCTTGTCCCCGCTGTGCTGCTGGTTGTCCTCTGATGCTGCATCACTCACCTGCCTACTTCTCCTGAAGGTCTGATCCTGCCCCCACTCCACATGATGCGGTCACCTCACCAAGCACGAAGTGAGGGGCACGGTGGTGGTATGCACTGTGCTGTCACGGCACGCAGGTTGTGTCCAGGGTATTTGGGTGAGAATACGGGCATACTGTTTGCACAGTCAAGCAGGGCAGTTCGGACTGTGTAATAATGTTTGGGCTTAAAAAAACCTTTTACTTTCACAAGGGGAGTCTTTTCCTGATTCTTACAGGGTGGCATCTGTGGGCAGCCCCATTTTTGGCCTCTGTCGGTTGCCCACCGGGCAGGGATTCCCACGTGTGAAAATGGACAGGCTACTTAAGCAATTCAATCCAGGCCTCTCCTTTCTCAGATGCAGGATCCACGCCCAGGAAGGGAAACCTTTGGCCAGCTCTTGTCTGAGCTGACACAGCCGGGCCAGGGTGGGGGCGGGGTGGAGTACATACCAGTATTGTCCTCCAGAATCCACCAGGTATATCTCGTCTGAGGACAGCTTTCGGTGCAGCTCTTTGGTGGGGCTGGGAAGGGCAGAGATGCTGAGAAAGGAGCAGCCTAACACTGAGCCAGGTAGGGAGGGGTCCTGAGTGAAAGCAGAGGAACCCCTTCCTCCCTGTGGGTTGGCTTTTCAGCTAACTCCTTTGGGGACGTCATCATCTCTCAAAGGGCCCTGGAAGACTAATGAGCTTCTGCTGCTAATGTCCTCAGCGCACATCTGTGTATCCTACATCTCCCCAGGCCAGGCCCTGGTCCCCAAGGAGGGACAAAGGAAAGAACCCTGAATGTGGGAGATGAGAAGGCCTTAGCGAGCACCCGGTCCAGCCATCTTTTAGATCAGGAGGCCCCTCGGGAGAGCCATGAGGGAACTGGGCCTGGACCCAGATGCTCAGTCTAGGGCTTTCTCTAACTTCCTGCTGCCTCTGGGAGCAGAGGGCCCCAAGAAGCCAGGGCACAGGAAGGGAGGGAACTCAAGGGTGCGGCTGGAGAGCAGCAGTTGGTAGAGCTGAGGAGTTCCTACCCTGCTCCTCTCTAGTAGGGAGAGGGGGCTGGGCCAAGGCAGCCAAAGGCTTGGGGCCACCAGGAGAAGGAAGTCTGGGATAGGCTAGGCCAACCACTGGAGGGTCTCTGCCCTCTTCCAGTTTTGCCCTTGCCAGCCGGAGGCATCTGGTGAGCATGACCACTCCCCTTCCCCAATTTCACCAGGCTGGCTGCAGGTGTTTGTTTTCTATGGAGCCAAACATCTGCCCAGCCTATATACGGGGCCCACCTTAGTTGGTTCAGGGAGAGTGAATGGGTCCTTCTTCTTCACATGCTTGTGAGCTTTAAGAATTAAGTAACTCACAGGAAGCAAAGGAAAAACATCCAGCAGCAGTCCCACCATCTGCCTTCCAGATCCTTCTGCCCTAAGTGCTCATAAAGTGCCAGCCTCCTGGGCAGTGAAATTACTCAAGTCTTTTAATTCAAAGGAGACTCCCAACACCTGACTGGGCTCTATTCCCCACCCCCAGCTCCCACAGTGCTAAACACCTTAAAGCTTAAATGTGGACTCAAGTCCTCCAGAGGGCCCCAGAAAATTCTTCCTCCTGACGTACCTGTAGTGGGCCAGGGCGGCATTCAGGCCACTTGCAGAGATGGTTTCAAAACTGGATCCAGAGAAGAACTCTTCCTCTCTGGAAAGGACAAGGCAGGAATGGTCAATGAATGGGCTCAGGGACTAGGCTGGGCCCAGGAGAGCCAGCAAAGGCAAGTGAAAAGTCATGTTCTCCTCTACCTCGGCCAGGCTCCATTTGGCTTTCCCAGTCCCACCTCCTGTCCTTTCCTGAGCCCTGACCTGTCACTTATAGACCACTCAGTGTCAGAGAAGGAGAGACTGCAGACACCAATTATTCCTCCTCCACCTCCATTTTACAGATGGGGAAACCAAGGCTTTGTGTCCCAAACTGAGTTCCTAGTAAAGCAAGTGTGAAGAAATCTAGCTCCCTGTATCTGAAAACTCCCCCAGCTCAGGAGCAGCATTTTGGGCTAAGTATACCCTCAGGGAATCTCCCTCCTCAGCCTGACATTCTCAAGTGGTCCAAGGTCCTACCGGCCTGAGCTGGCCTCCCCTCAGAGGCCTGTGCCTGAAGCAGGCACTAGGGGGTGCTGTTGGGTTGTGGCCCTTCTAGGTGTCCAGCTCTCAGCAGAGTTGGGGAATGTCATCCAATACCCCTGCCCAGCTTCCTGACCACTCAAGAACCTGTCACTCCTTATTCCAGAGAGCCCTCAAATACAAGGAGGGTCTTCCTGCCCCAGTAAGTAAGGAGACCAGACTCCCCTCCCTGCCCCCACTCCCACACTTAGACAGTCAGCCGAAAAGGATGGCTGTGGTCATTCACCCTCGGAACTTCTCCAGTTGTTCTGCCCCCGAGAACTCATCCACGGTGCCTTGGGGCACATTCTTCTCCAGCCAGACCAAGTAGCGGATCACAGCCACAGCATCCCGCACCTGGAGCAGGGCAAGCAGAAAGGCAGACGGAGGAACGGTCTCAGCTGGGGCTCCAGAATGCAGGAGATGGGGTGACTGCTCTGGGAGCTGAGCTTTAAAAACGTGAGGGTTTAACTGCTTTGTGATACTATTAAGGGGTTCTTATTCACGTCTATATACATGATCAGAGTATGGTCATGTTTTGAAAAGAGTTCTTGTCAGAAATACTGAAATGTTGCTAGAAGAAACAATGTGATAGATGGCATTTGCTTTAAAATCATCCAGCAGCAGAGGATGGGGAGTGGAGGTAATGACTGTGGGGTTGTAGAGGAAATGAGAGTGGCCTTGAGTTGATGATTATCAAAGCTGGATGATAGTGACGGGGATCACTAAGCTATTTCCTCTACTTTTGTACATGCTTAACATTTTCCACAAGAAAAGTTTTAAAAAATGAAGCAGCATATCCCAGTTTTAACAGGAATATCCAAAAGGGCAAGCCATCCTCTCCCCAGGGTGAAGAAATTATAATAGCTGACACATTTAAGACTTGGAATGTGCCAGGTGGCGGTATTAAAAGCTATACATATATTTAATATATATAAGTACATAACTGTATTTATCGGACAAGGCAATGGCACCCCACTCCAGTACTCTTGCCTGGAAAATCCCATGGACGGAGGAGCCTGGTGGGCTGCAATCCATGGGGTCGCTAAGAGTCAGACATGGCTTCACTTTCACTTTTCACTTTCATGCATTGGAGAAGGAAACGGCAACCCACTCCAGTGTTCTTGCCTGGAGAATCCCAGGGACGGGGGAGCCTGGTGGGTTGCCGTCTATGGGGTCGCACAGAGTCGGACACGACTGAAGAGACTTAGCAGCAGCAGCAGCAACTGTATTTAGACAAATGCTATGCTAAGTCTCTTCAGTCGTGTCCGACTCTGTGCGACCCCGTAGACGGCAACCCGCCAGGCTCCCCCGTCCCTGGGATTCTCCAGGCAAGAACACTGGAGTGGGTTGCCGTTTCCTTCTCCAATGCATGAAAGTGAAAAGAGAAAGTGAAGTCGCTCAGTCGTGTCCGACTCTTAGCGACCCCATGGACTGCAGCCCACCAGGCTCCTCCATCCATGGGATTTTCCAGGCAAGAGTACTGGAGTGGGGTGCCATTGCCTTCTCCAACTTTACACATAGAACTCTATAATTATTATATAAGTATCATATATTTACATAATTATTATATATTTATAGGTATATTTTGCACATATATATAGATGTATATAAATGCATGTATGTATACTGTATATATTTAGGGCTTCTTAGGTGGTGCAGTGGTAAAGAACCTGCCTGCCAATGTAGGAGACGCAAGAGATGCAGGTTCAATCCTTGGGTTGGGTAGATACCCTGGAGGAGGAAATGATAACCTACTCCAGTGTTCTTGCCTGGTGGGCTACAGTTTAAGGGGTCACAAAGAGTCAGACACAACTGAGTGATTAAGCACGCACATGTTGTATATATTTATATTATGTATTACAATTAATATATTTAAACATATTATTATTTATACTATATAATGTAGATATATATGTCTTTAATTATCATAACAATCCTTTGCTGCTATGATAGTTACATAGTTACAGCTATGATCCTCATTTCATAGAGGAGGTAACTAGGCCCAGAGAGGTGAAGTGACTTACCTAAGGTCACACAGCTAGGAGGTAGCTAGAGGAACTAGGATTTGAACTCAGACACTATAGCTCTGGGGCTCAGGTTCTAAACCACCGAACCAAGCTGTGAGTGAGGGGGTGGAGCATAAGTGGGTGTCCAGGAGTTTGGTGTCCACTTCTGTGTTTCACTAAGGACCTTCTTGAGGCTCCTTGCACATGGTCTCCTTTCTAACCCATCAGACTGGGAGCTCCCCAGAGGCCTGTGTGTCTGCCTGCCCATGGACTTACGTGACTGGCCCTGAGGAGGGTTTGCTCCTTGCTGTTTTTCACCGCCTTGGTTACCATCACTGGGGAGTAGGTGTCTTCTAGGAGCTTCTCCTGTGAGGAGCAGAGAGGAGATGGTCTGGGAGGCCTGTCTAGGGCATGGTGGGGTTTGAAAACGATTGGCAGGAAATCCTGGCTTAGATGAGAGTTGCCATTTCCTGGAGTGGCAGTGCCCTTCCTGTGTGTGCTTTCTGACTATGCAGGGCTTTCCTAGTCTTCTCTGTCCAGCCTAACCTTCCCTCTCTCCCTCCCTCCCTTGCTTCCTCCTCCCTCCCTGGTCCTGGATCCCCACAGTGCTCTGGGATGGATGCGAGCCTGGCCCTTGCCAGTTGTGGGCTGTTCGGACAGTCTACTTCCTGCACATCTCGTATCATAACAGCTGCCACTTACTGAGAGCCTGCCCTGCTGCAGGCACTGGGCTTTATATGCACTGTCTCCTTTTAAGCTCCTCAGAGCAATTCTTTTGAGGTTGTGACTCTTAGTGCCACTTTACAGGTGAGGAAGCAGAGGCCTGGACTGACAAACTCACTCATCCAAGGTCCTGGCACAGTCAGTTCTCCGTTTCTCATTTGGTGACCTCAGAGCCTCTGCTTCCCCAGCCTTTGTGACAATGTCTAGGCTCTCTGTGGACAATGTCCTGCTGCTGTTTCTCCTGTCTCTTTCCAGGGAGGCCTAGAAGGGGACTCACTGCACCACTGCTGACTGACCAATTGCCAGAATGGCCAAGGGGCTGTCCCCCCTTCCCTGTTAGATTGAGACTTATCGGGGCTCTTGGTGGGGGTAAGGGGGATGGTGCCTGGCATGAGCCGGGGCCTGGCAAACCCACCTTGGGTATCACTTCATAGAGCCCATATGAGGTATAGCTGGTCCCGATCCAGACCTTCACGTCTCCTGAGGTGTAAGCCTGGACACTGTCACGGACTTGGCCATAGTCTTCGACTTGTACACACAGGGGACCCGTGCAGCTAGAGTTCAGGTACTGCAAGGTCTCAGAGCTGAAGCGACTCTTGTTTGCAAATAACCTGGGTGGATAGGGAAGACTAGGAGGGTCCAGAAGTCTCTAAGGGCAATGCAAAAGACCAGAGGCCCTGTATTCCTGGAGGTCAGAGGTGGCCCGTACCAGGCAACTGTGCAGACCAGATTTGGAGTATGTGGGAACAGAGGTCAAGGGGGTCAGGAAAAGGTGATCAGAGGCTTCATAGAGGGTCCTGCAGGGGCAGGCACCCCACTTCTGGGAAGGCTGCAGGTCGGGGCTGTGAGGGGTTGGAGGAAGTCACTAACCGCAAGCGAAGGACAAGTCCTACCTGATGGAGGAGTCAGTGAGCAGTGTGTAGGAATAGAAGAAGGGATTATAAGGGATGTCACTGCCACGCAGGTTGAAGAGCCCTGGGGAAGAGAATGGATGGGGCCTACCTGAAGCTGACCCGCCTGAGGCAATTGCAAATGGCGCCTTTTGCCCTCTAGCTTGCTTTGGCGCCCAAAGATCCCCAGCAGCATGCCTACTCGCATCTTCTACCCCTGAATGTTTCTAAGTCTTTCTGGAGAGGGGCAGGTCTTTGAAGCACTAATGAGCTCTAGGGACTCTTTCTCCCAGGAAAAGCAGATACCCAGCCAGTAGTCTGCGCAGGGTGTCAGTGGGCTTCCAGCCCAGAGCTGGGGTCGAGTGAGAAGCGCTGAGCCATGCTGGGACAGTTGGGCTGCATGGGGTGCTAAAGCTGGGTGTGTGAGCACCCTGGAGTCATGGCCAGGTGGTAAGAGATGTTTGCTGGGCCTCCTCCCCTTCATGAGACAGAAATCTCTACTGCTTTGGTCACCTGGTCCTCCAGTGGCCGGCGGGCTGGCCCCAGATCACATGGGGCTTCCTGGTTTCCTTACTGGGTAGGCATAAGCTACTGCCCTCACCTCAGTTCCTACAGGTCAAGGCCAAGGAGCTCTCAGAACCCACAGGTACATGGTCATTGCTGCAGGGCCCAGGAAGCTTAGGGGTTCCAGGGCAAGCCAGGCCCTCCCTGTACCCACAGATCTATACTCACAGGCTGTCTCATCCAGTGCGGACAGAAGGACAGCAGTTGGGGCCTTATGATGCTTCTGCATCTGGCTGCGGATGCCAGCTACTTTCTCCTGCCAGGTGCTCCCTGGAAATGAAAGAGCCCAAAGAAAGCATGAGTGACCTACCTTCTCTTTGCCACTCTTCCTGAGAGGGCTCCCTTAGGGCAATCGTTTCCCATTCCTTTAAAAAGCAATAGAACCCTTTCTTTAACCAGACTCTTACTTGTGTAGTCAGTAAGGATATGGGGCTCTTGATCCAGACTGTTTGGGTTCAAATTCCAGCTCTGTGATTACTTGCTGGGTGACCTTGGGAAAACTACTGAACTGCTCTGTGCCCTATTTTGCAGATCTGTAAAATGGAGATGGATTATAATAATAGTGTCTACCTCAATAGAGTTGTTGTGAGGGTCAAATTAACTAAGATTTGTAATATATGTAGAATGGTGTCTTGCTGTGTAGAAAGCCTAGTATAACTTTCTGAATAATAAATAGGCATGCAGAAGAGAGATCAGCAGAGCAGCCTGAGGTGAAGGGCAAACGGATAGGGCTTGGCCATGTTTAATCCTCTTCTCTGTGGTAACCCCAGCACTTACTAAAGCCACTTGGGTCTGAGCTAAACACTCTGTGTACATTGTTTTAATCCTTACTTGGCCCATTTTACAGATAAGGAAGTTGAGGCTTTAGAGAGGTAAAGTGATTTATCTATGGTTTTTCAAAACTGGCAAGGGGTGGAACTTAGACTTGACCCCAGATCTGTTTGACTACATGGCTTGCACTCTTACTGATACAGACATTGGATGACCTTGCTAACTGCGTTAGTCTCCACCTTGTCCTTAAACTCTATGTCACAGAGCTGTCCTTTCGGAGACGCTTGTATACTGGTTCTAAGACTTTGATTTTCATCTTTTTTTCTTGCTCCCTGCAATCCCTCTAAAGAGTCTGCCCCTCTGCAGGGCCAGGAATTTGCTGGCGGAAGATCATAAGCATGAAGGGTTCTAGCTGGGCTTGGAGATTAGCATAAATAACACAATTCAATTTAAAAAATCTTTATGCAAACAGGTAAAACTATTCAACAAGAACCAAAGCTTTGGGTGTAATACTGTTTTTTTAAGGTTGATTCTATTTTACTGTGGTAAAATACACATACCATGAAATGTATCATTTTAACCATTTTAAAGTGCACAACTCAGTGCCTTTAAGAACATTCACGAGATTGTGCAACCACCAGCACTAATTCCAGAACATTCTCATCATCCCAAAAGGAAACTCTGCCCTCCAGCTGTCCCTCTCATTCGTTTCTCCCCCCAGCTCCAGCAACCACTGATCTGCTTTCTGTCTCCACGGACTTGCCTATGCTGGATATTTTACACAGATGGAATCATACAACATGGGGCTTTCGCTGGCTTCTTTCACTTAGAATGATGTTTTCAAGGTTCATGGATGTGATACATTTTTGAGACGACAAATGAAAGCCAACTTCAATGGCTCGATACACAGAGGTATCTTTGAGTAACTACTTTTCGTGTTCTTTACTTCATCCCCTTTAAAACCTGTGAGTGACTGGAGAGAAAGTCTCTCTTATAAGCTTAGAAAGACTCTGTTCTTGGGCTTCCAGGCCCAATTCTGGCTCCGCGTGGCCTTTCCTTAAAGGCTAGCAGCCTGCAATGGCTCAGTTTCCTTTCACTTGTGGGAAGTGATGAAACGCCTGTGAATTCTTTCCCAGCCCCTGGAAGGTTTTCCCTCTTTATCCCCTCCTCGTCCTGATGGAACTGCAGCCTTCCTTATCTGAATGGGATGAGTTTTATTTATGATGGAACTGTCTTGGATAGCAAGTTTCTTTAAAAACTGTGTCAAGCAGCAGAAATATTCTGCAAGTTACATCAGAATGGATAAAGAAAATTGGACCCAACTGTGACTTGTTTCATCAGACCCAATATTTTGAAATTTCTCTCCTGTTTTCCAGATTCCTTTCCAAACAAGAAGTATGCATAGACCTGTGTATGGAAATGGGCCTCTCAGATTGCCCAATGTTCCCAGGAATCCAAGTCAAGGGCTTGTATCAGTATTCCTAGGAAGGTAGGGAGTGGTGGTGGTCAAGATACTGATTCATAATCAGCAGCCTGGGTCCGGTCAGGAGCTTAGTTACTACTTACAAGAATCATAGAGCATACTGTTCTCTTATGACATATTTAGATGGTGTCAAGATTTTTGATGTTAAAACTTTAGGGGGTCAGTTAACTTTCTTTTGTGGTTTGGCCAAAACTTGAATCTTAATCTGTGCCACAGATTGATCTTGAGTTTAGTTTATGCTTCCTTTGTCCACACCAGCCCATCTGACCCCAGCCATCTTACATCTGAATTCCTCATCACAGGAGGGCCAGAAGTCAACGTCGAATGATTCAATACAAAGCAGTCTTCAGCACCAGAGAAGAAACTCATGTTTTTTCTCTCTACAAAGGGGTAGGGATTTTTTCATCATTCTCTGACTCCCTTGTTTCCTCCCTTCCTGTTCCCTCCTGCTTTAAATTGTAACACTCTTTATTCCAGCATTTTCTAAGTATGGTCTGAGGACCCTCTGATTCAGATTCTCTGAGGAGAGGGGGCCTAGAAACCTGCATTAAACGTGCACATGATACCATTGCTTTGGAACCTTTTAGGATGAATTTTCCAGCCAAAGGAGCAGCACTGCGGGTCGGTGCTGCTTCAAGCTGGGAAAG
Source organism: Bos indicus (assembly GCF_029378745.1). NCBI lineage: Eukaryota > Metazoa > Chordata > Mammalia > Artiodactyla > Bovidae > Bos > Bos indicus. The sequence goes on along the minus strand of NC_091789.1, from coordinate 13,832,471 downwards.
AGGACCAGCGTAGGAAATTACCTGTGAATGCCTCCTGCAGGGCATAAATGGGCTCGCTTGGCACTGGAGGCCTCTCTGACCCCCACACCAGGTCCACAAGGTTGACGGTGATGGACACCAGCTCTCTGTCAGAGTCTTGTAGGGCCTTGTCATAACTCTCCCAGGAGTCTACAGAGACAGGAAGGAGTTTAGACTTCAGGAAAAATTGTGACTAGGGCAAAGTTAGCTCTTGTCCCCTCTGTCTCTCATTCCACTCCTGCAGCCTGGCTGCCAGAGCCTGTCCAAGCAGTCTGAACCTTCTGAGCTCTGCCCTTTCACCTTCTTCCTTCACTTTTCAAAGCTCAGTTGCCCTGAGCCCACCCCAATGCTGTCCACAGTCAGCTGGCTAAGCTTATCTTTTTAAGTGTCAATGGCTGTGGGGCCCTCTTTTCAGTCCTGTCTGCATGCCACAGCCCAAAGGAATGGCAAGGTTCAGGCCACTGGAAAGGCTGGCAGAGAAACCAGGTCTCAAGTGGGAGCCTTCCAGTACATATTCATGAGGATGCCACCTTTGGGGGCAGGCTGGCCAGTGGTGGGGGCACCAGGGCTCAAGAAGCCATGTTTCTAGAGGGGAGAAGACGGGACTGTGCTGCTGCTTCTTTTTATTTATTTTTTGGCCATGCCACACAGCACACAGGATCTTAGTTCCCAGACCAGGGATTGAACCCATGCCCCTTGCAGTGGAAGTGCAGAGTCTTAACCACTGAATTACCAGAGAAGTCCCAGGGACTGTGCTTCTTTACTCAGAAACCCTTCCAACTCCTCCAACCCTTCCAAGCTGCCTTCCAGAAGAGGGCTCTCAAGTGATTCTAGTGCCCCAATCAGTAGAGTTCCAGGGTACAGAGGATGGTTCTAGGTTGAAGACCATCTTAGCCTACTCATTGATTAGGTCTTAACAACTCCCTGAATCTTCTAGTTTGGGTCTCTGCACTCCTGACTTTTAAAAAACTCTATTTATTCTTTTAAATGTATTTTCATTACACAATCCCGGAATACAGCCTTGTTGCAAAATACTCTGCGACCACAAATTCAAACACTCTATTTTTAGAGTCCCCCTGCACCTCCTTCTGCCAGGATGGGTTTCTTTACATCCCGAGGGCCTGAGTCTCCCTCGATGGTATGGACACACACGGGAACTGAGGGAAGAACGTACTGATGGAGAAGAGGAAGGGGTCGACGCCCACACGTGCTCCAACAGGAATCTCGGTGAGGAGCCAGGTGACGATGGGAGTGGTGCCAACTGAGAGAAAGACAAGGAGGGACACTGAGGTTACCACAGCCCTCCAGCCAGGCTTCTGTCTGTGACACTCCTGTCAGGTCTGTCCTCCATGATATCCATCTCAAAGGTTAGGGATGGCTCCAAATTTCCCGAGCTCTTCACAGCAGCCCAGAATGGCCTTGCAGGCACGCCCTCACCTGTAGCTTCCCCAGCGGAGTCTCTCACCTTCCTTATGAAGCTCCCAGTTGCAGTCCATCTGCCGCTCAGCCTGGGTCCAGTAGCGGCTGTCGGTCCAGAGAGAGGCTTTCTCCATGGTCACCACCGCGACTCCTGGGGCAGAACAGAGACTCTTGGATGGGAGGCGGACAGCGCAGAGCATGGCTTTAGTTAGCACATGCGCGATGCGGTGCAGTCTCTGACAGTGTCACAAGGGGCCTCTGGAAAGAGTTTCTCTCTTCCCTTGGAAGGAAGTGAGCCAGGAGATGTTAAAGAGAGTGTTGGGGGGAAGACTGATGTGGACACTAACCCAGGAGCTTTGCTGAGGACAGGCAGAGAAGCCAAACCTGCTGACTTTAGCAAAAAGAAGAAGGGCCAGTGATAGGCAAGCCAGGCAGCTAGAAGCCCAGGGGAGGGATGTTTAAGCATCAGCAAGGGAAGCTTAGATTTCACTCAAAGAGCCAGGATCAGGGTGAGAGGCCCATTCCGAGATCGCTACCCCAGAAAGGGTCTCTGTGTTTGTGTCTCATTGGACCACGTGAGGCGATGCGTCCATAAAGGGACCAGCAAATGGAGCCCAGGGAGCGTGTGAGGCTGGGCCTGGCTATGGCCGAGGCTGTGAGCACAGGAAAGAAGTCAGGAGGGCCATTTGCCTCATGCAGAACTGTGGCTGGTGGGCTTTAAGATGTGCCCTGGTGACCCCTTTAGGAGTGATGGAGGGGAGACAGAGAGTAGCAGGGGCCTCTGGACACTAAGTCCTGGGGTCCTGGCTGCTAAGAATTAGTCACACTAGGGCCTCTCTGGCCACTCTTGGTCTCCCAACAGAAGCAATGAGGGGCAGGTAATAGCTGTTACCTGCAGACCCTGTAAAGCCTGTAATCCATGCACGCCTCTGGTCATATTCACCAATGTACTCGCTCTAGGAAATCAACAACACCGTCATTAGTCTCCTTCATGGAGTCACACCCGACCTGGAAGGCCCCCAACCACATCAGTTGTTTCTGTCTGCTGCTGCTGCTAAGTCGCTTCAGTTGTGTCCGACTCTGTGCCACCCCATAGACGGCAGCCCACCAGGCTCCCCCGTCCTTGGGATTCTCCAGACAAGAACACTGGAGTGGGTTGCCATTTCCTTCTCCAATGCATGAAAGTGAAAAGTGAAAATGAAGTTGCTCAGTCGTGTCCGACTCTTCGCGATCCCATGGACTGCAGCCTACCAGGCTTCTCTGTCCATGGGATTTTCCAGGCAAGAGTACTGGAGTGGGGTGCCATTGCCTTCTCTGTGTTTCTGTCTAGTCAGAATCAATCAGTCCTACAAGCCTGAGCACAATGGATACCTCTTTCAGGAAGCCCTCTGGAACTCCCCCAGCTCTCAGGATCTTCCCTTCCTTTGAACAACTGTATTTCTTGGCATCGAAACCCCACAATCCTGCACTGGATTGTTTCGCCACTAAGTTTTGTCTCCCCAGCCAGGATGCAAATGCTCTACAGTTGGGATCATGCCTTTTTGTTCTACTGGGTTCTCCCCTGCAGTTGCCCCCCTCCCCAGTCTAGCACAGTATAATGGGTATATCATAAATAACTTCTGCAGAGAGCTTTATACATTATTGTATTTTGGTCCCCATAATTCTTGAAGACAGATCTCATTATTCCCATTTTGCAGTAGAGAAAACTGAGGCTCTGAGAAGTTCAGATCCTTACCCAAGCTTCTTAGCCCTTTTCAGCAGGTGGGGAAACTAATTCAAGGAGTGGTATTGACACTAAAAATGCCTTCTCTTCCAACTGGGTTGGTGCTGGCAGGGTGAATGGGGTGGAGGCTGAGCCAGGGTGGGCAAGAGTGGGATGGGTGGGCAGCTCTGGTTCAGACCAGCATCTTCCCTGACTACTCCCCCTCTTTCAGCCTGTACCTCATACTTTTGGACTTGTGATCATTTCAGCACTCCATCCATCAGCTCATGGGAACGGCTGAGCCAGAAGGCAGCTCAGGGTTCCTCTAATTCAATTTCCAGCCTATATGCTAACCTCCTAGGGCAGGGGTATCCTAAACATTCATTCTGGATCCACCATCTAGGAACTGATCAAAATTGTTCTGAAGTTGTTTATAGTTTCTTGGCCTGAGGTCAAGGAAATTGGGCAATGTCTTCTGTCCTATGTAAAGGAATACATTCTTTCAGTTGCCCTAAAACACCCATGTCCAGCTTCCCCACTTCCTTTCCTTTGCCTGTCAAACCCTTTCTCTGTCTTCCATCTTCTGAGTCTCAACAGTCCTGTTTGTGGCCTGGGTAGCAGAGAGGGTGGGGGTGGGGGGAGGAGTCATCCCTCACCATGTGGGCATCCGTGTCGGGGACGATGTAGGCAGACAGATTCTGGGTGTACATCTGCTGGCGGAGGGCTGTGAGCTGCGCTGTGGTATTGACCGCAGTAACTGGAAGGTACTGACAGGTGACAGGAAGACACCAAGACACACACACACACACACACACACACACGCACACACACACACACGCACACACACACACACACACACACATTGCTTTGAGAAAATGATGGATGCAGGGGCCTCCAGCCTCCCTTTAGGTAGGGGTTGGGGGTGCATAGGCTGGGGCAGCCTGGACAGAGATGGGGCAGCAGCGGATGTTATGGATTATTCTAGATTAAGGTGCCTGGATGGAGATGTTTATGAGTTTGGACAGGGACTTTCTGTGACAGTGATGAGACCTGAGGTGGGAAGGGGCGGGTAAGAACTGTAGGGGTCTGAGCCCTGGCACTGGGCCAGGCCAGGGGATGGTCCCTCTTTGGATACCAGTTGAGCAAATAAACATACAGGATGTTCACCCAGTCACATCTGAATTTCAGGTCAACAGTGAATCATGTTTTAGTATAAGGAAGTCCCATGTACTATTTGGGCATATTTACATTAAAAACACGATTCACTATCTGCAAATCAAATGTAATTGGGCTGTCCTGTATTTCACCTGGCAGCCCTACCTTGTTAAAGGTTATATTATTTTAAAAATAAAAAGTGTGGGTTTTTGTTTGGCTTTGCCTTCCACTCAAGGACACACCCGTGTTGGCTGTAATGTAAAAGCGCCCACCGACCTGCCCGTCCCAGGGGTCACATACGGTGGGCACAGCACGCACACGTGTCCCATGTGTCTTGAGACTGTAGTGACCTGCTGGCAGGCCCGAGAGCCCTCACGTCTGGGCTGCTCCTGCCCGGGCAGCTCTTGCTCACTCTCATCTAGCTGTGGAAGAATTGCTCTGGTCTCCAAGTAGGAGCTGACGACCGTTCAGCTCCAATGTGCTGGGCCTTCTCACCAGTCTTCACACCCGAGGCCTCCCTTTCTTGACCTTCCGGGGGCTCTTCTAGCCCTCGGTCTTCCACCCTCCTCCCAGTTCCTCCAGAACTGTTGTTTTCTTTCCTCCCCTCCTCCTCCTGGCCTCTGCCTAGCCTTTAGGCTAGCTAGGGGCCTCCCGCCTCCTTACCGCCCCTCCTCCCACCCCCTCCCTCTCCCAGGGGCTGCCCAGGCCCAAGCCAGGAGGGAAGGCGATAACCTGCCGTGGGAATGGCTGAGAGGGCGGGATGGAGGCGGATGTCAGACACCTGAGAATGTGCCGCCCGCCCCGGGGGAGGTTAATCAGAAACTGTGGCCCCGGAGTCCGGAAATCGGGAGGAAGGCTGGCAGAGGGCGAGGCTAGCAGCTGGGCCCGTGGGGGATGGGCAGGAAGGTGGGAGCGGTGGGGCGGGGCGAAGGGAGGGCCTCACCGGAGGGCTGCTGGAACAGTTTCTCACATCTTCTCTCTGGTCCAGTGACTTTGGGTGGCCCCAGGCATAAGCTAGAAACCGGAGAAAAATCCAGGGTCACTCAGAGACCAGATAGGTCCTAGACAGCACGGGGACATGTTCCCCCAGCCCCCCTCTGAACCCCGGCAGAGCCGCCATCCTTTGTAGCACTGAGATGCTGTCCAACTCTACTTGAGGATAAAAATAATCACATTTCATAGGAAATCAGGCTGAATTGCATGGCACCCTGGGTCACAATCAAAGAAACCTGTTTCATCGACAAATGATTACTTTTGGATGGGTTTTAGTGCTCATTAAATCAATTTTTCCCTTCTAATCTAATTGGGTCTTTTCAGGGTCTACCGAACTGGAAAAGTTGTGTGTAAATTAAATTTTTGTAATCAGATTTTCCCTTAAATGCTCTAGAGGATCTCGCTAAATAATCACCCCACCTTCGTTTTACCCTTCTATAAATCTAATTATATATATATTGGGTTTACTTAAATTCAAGGCCCACTTATACCATTTCTTACACTCCAAATCACTGCGGCTCATTCCAGGCCACAGAAGACAAGCAATCCCAGGCTGACATCGTCCCCTGGTGGGGTAAGGTGGGTTAGCATTTAAAGAGCTCCTACTATGTGCTAGACACTGAACTCTGCTACCTATCTATATAGTATTAGATTACAGCCCCATCTGCTGTAACAGAGAAACCCAAACGAACTTTTTGGCCAACTCTATATATCATCTGACACTTGCAACAACCCTGTGAGTTGCGTATTATTGTCTGCTTTCTACAGAGGAGAAAGTCGAAGCCTAGATATGTTTAGTTACTCACCCAAGTTTTGCCACAGTGAGTCTGTGGCAGAGCAGGAATTTGAACCTGGGCCATCTGAGTACAAAAGAGCCAACCATGGAACCATGGAAGGCTGGTGTCCCAGAAGGGACAGAATGTATGGAGACCTAGTTTCCATTTGAGGCTCTGCCACGGGCTTCCCTTGTAGCTTAGTCGGTAAAGAATCTGCCTGCAGTTCAGGAAACCCAGGTTCAATCCCTGGGTTGGGAAGATCCCCTGGAGAAGGAAATAGCAACCCACTCCAGTATCCTTGCCTGGAAAATTTCATGGACAGAGGAGCCTGGTGGGCTGTAGTCTGTGGGGTTGCAAAGAATCGGGCACAACTGAGTGACTAACACTTCCTTATTTACTTACTTGAGGCTCTGCCACAAATTTGGTGTGTCCCAAGAAGAGTCACCCAGTATTCATGGAGCAAACATTTCCTAAGTGCCTGCTGTGTGCCAGGTCCTGGGCTAGCTCCTGCAGGCTCTGGGCCTTCACGCTCTGAAAGTCCAGTAGTCTCTGATAGGCCTTCCTTCCAGCCCCCCATGTTTTGGGGGAATCCTTTCTGAGTACAGAAGTACAGCTGGGTTCTAACACTGTGAATGCCACGCCTGGCTGTCTCTCTCAGTCACACAAACTCAAGGAGGAGATGAGACCCACCCTGTTGATTTCAGAAAGTGAATACTTGTTTCCATAGGAACTGCTGCTGCTGCTGCTAAGTCACGTTAGTCGTGTCCAACTCTGTGCGACCCCATAGAAGGCAGCCCAACAGGCTCCTCTGTCCCTGGGATTCTCCAGGCAAGAACACTGGAGTGGGTTGCCATTTCCTTCTCCAATGCAGGAAAGTGAAAAGTGAAAGTGAAGTCGCTCAGATGTGCCCAACTCTTAGCGACACCATGGACTGTGGCCTACCAGGCTCCTCCGTCCATGGGATTCTCCAGGCAAGAGTACTGGAGTGGGGAACAGATCCATAGGAACAGATCTGGCAAAATGGTGGGGCTAAAACACCTACATAAGAAAGACACAGCCAACCTGTGTCCCTCCAGACACCCCAATTACTGTTCTCTGAGGCCTGGGCTGTGGCTCACAAGGGCCAGCTCTGCAGCCTGTGGTCCCTGGCACAGGGCCTGGCACTGGGGAGGTGTCAGGAGCTGGGTACTGAATGAACAGGGACCTGCTGCCACAGAGCAAAGGGAAGGAGGCCTCCCTAAGGTCAGCATGGAGTGGGTGTGGAGGATGTTGAGCTGGGCACTTGACTGTGAACAAAGAGATCAAGCAGGACACCATAATGGTGACAAAGACCAAACTGTAGTTAAGCTCCTCCAAGCCCTCTTCTCCATTAGGCCTGGAGTTCCACCTCTGTCCTGTCCTTACTGAGCCTGCATGCCCAGCCTTAGCAAGAATCCTGGTAAGTCACTTTAGAGAGAATCACTCACCTTTTGTATCTTATCAGCCTTGAAATCTGATCAAATTCCTCATCTCCCACCCTTGATATCTCATCACCCCGCCTTCAGCAAGAATCCTATGAAGTCAATTTAGTAAAAATCGCTTCACCCTTGGTAGTTTTACATCCACTGACCCTCTCACTCTGCTCAAGAAGTTCTCATCCATCTTTACTGTTTTCAGAGTTGAGCCCTTTGTCCCCTATTGCAGTAGAGGGTTTCTTTGCTAGCTCAGTGGGTAAAGAATCTGCCTGCAATTCAGGAGACCTGGGTTTGATCCCTGGGTCAGGGAGATCCCCTGGAGAAGAAAATGACAACCCACTGCAGTATTCCTGCTGGGAGAATTCCACGGACAGAGGAGCCTGGTGGGCTACAATCCATGGGGTCGTAGAGAGTCAGACAGGACTAAGCGATTAACAATTTAGGGCATCCCTGGTGGCTCAGACAGTAAAGAATCCACCTGCAATCCGCCTGGGTTGGGAAGACCCCTGGAGAAAGAAACGGCTACCCACTCCAGTATTCTTGCTAGGGTCGCAAAGAGCTGGACACGACTGAGTGACTAACTTAGCTTACTGCGATAAAGTAAAAGTGAAGTTGCTCAGTCGTGTCCTACTCTTTGCGACCCCATGGACTGTAGCCTACCAGGCTCCTCTGTCCATGGGATTTTCTAGGCAAGAATACTAGAGTGGGTTGCCATTTCTTTCTCCAGGAGATCTTCCCGACCCAGGGATTGAACCCAGGTCTCCCACATTGTAGGCAGACGCTTTACTGTCTGAGCCACCAGGAAAGTCTGGTAGTTGGACTATAAGTCCAGTAGTCTTATTGCAATAGTTTTGAATAAAATCTTCCTTACTCTTTTACCAAGTGCCAGAATCATTTTTTCTTTAACAGGTGGGAATGGAAAGGGGCCAAACCAGACTTGAGATGGGTCTTGAGGGTCCCCAGGACTGTCCTGGGGTTCCTCTTGCTCAAGACAGAGAGAGGAATCAAGAAAAGAGAGACAACCTGGGCCCAGCCTTCATGCCAACCCTTTCTGAGCCCAGTGCGGGGAGGCCAGGGTGCACATACCACAGAGGAGGACAAGCCAGGGGTGGCCACCCCAGCGAGCCCAGGCCATGGGGTCTTCAGATGCCGGTGCTGGGTGGATGTAGGGTTAAGGGAGAGTGGACAAGGCTGTTTCCTTGGCCTCTTCCTCCAGGTCTTTCCGGGGCAGCAGCAGCCAGAGGGTGGGGGCTGGCAATGGGGAGGAGGCGTCCAGCTGGTGGATGGAGAGTCTTCTTCTGGTCTTTCGTTTATGAGGATTCCAGGAGTTGGGCTGGGTGGAGAAGACTCAACTGCCCCAGGCAGCCTCTGCTGGCTCCCAGTCATCCAGAATAGGGTATGAGCCCGCCCCGGGCAGAGTCCAAAGATCTGAGACAGAGGAGCGGCAGCTGGTCTCAATCAGCTTGCTTCTCCCAGCCCCCTCTTCAGCAGCCAGCCTCGGCCATTCCCGAATTCTGTCCCCCTCCCTCCTGCAAGCTGTTTCCCATTAGCTCCCCCACCCAGGCTCTGGCTACGGCCCCACTTTTGCTTCGAGATGGAGATGGATGTTTATCCTTCCGCCTCTTCTGAGTTGGCCTGACTTAGAAAAAGCCAGTGTCCTCTCTCCCCAGTGCTTGTGAAGCACCACAGCACCCTCAGGGAAGTTAGTTACGGCCGGAGACTGACTTTCCTGAACTGAGGGCTGAATCACCTCAGGAAAGCCCCTTCTGCAAAAGTGGCAGTAGCCGCTGGCTGAGGGGAAGATTCCCTTCTCTTGGGATGACCGGGATGGTGGAGTCCATTCAGCTGCTAGTCCCATTTGCACCCGAGGGAACGGAGTCCTGTTCGGGGGGATCAGGGGATGACATTGAAGAGGGAACACCCAGAAAGAGGAGTTTGGGACCTGTCGAAGGAAGGGAGTCTAAATGAGTGAGGGGGTTCAGGAAACTCCACCTCCAGGAATAAAAGTAGAGGCAGAGCCCAGGGCCTCAGAGGACAGACCAGGACTGGAGCTGAGGTTATGCCCAAGACCAGAGGACTGGGGAAATGCCCCCTCAAAGGCCTTTCCCTCTCCTGTGCACTGTATTTGCCATCCTCAACTGCAAGCAGGTAGACTTCATGGGTCACCCAGGGGAGGGGCCCTGAAGACAGTCTTCTAGGACAAACAGCCCTGCCTGGACCAATGGCCTAGGAGCCAGACTGCCAGGGCTACCATCCCAGCTCTGTCACCCACTAGCCTCGTAGTGCTTTAGTCACTACGTCATGTCTGACTCTTGTGACCCCGAGGACTATAGCCCACCAGGCTCCTCTGTCCTTGGGATTTCCCAGGCAAGAATACTGGAGTGGGTTGCCATTTCCTTCTCTAGGTGATCTTCTCAACCCAGGGATCAAACCCCTGTCTCTTGCATCGCAAGTGGATTCTTTACTGCTGAGCCACCAGGGAAGGCTTTACCACTAGCCTCATGGTCTTGGGCAAATGATGCCACTTCTCTGAGCCCACAGTTTCATCACCTGTGAAATGGGTAATAGTTGTAGTATCTTCCTAGGGATATGATGAGGACAAAATGCATTCATGATTGTGAAGCTCTCAGAATGTGCATTGCCACAAGGAGTAAATGCTGTCTAAGTGTTTGTTAAATCAAACGTATAACTAGAACTCAAACCATTCTCATCTGTACCTGGTGCTTTCTGCCCTTGGCATCTAGTACTGCTGAAATGGCAGTTAATGTTTTAGCCAAGATCAGCTGGAAAAAATAACCTGAGCAGACATCCCTCCCCCATCTTCTGGACTCTGCCCTGGGATGGTCCCAAGGCTGCACACAGGACTCAGCCCTCTGATTTTGTCCCCACTGTCCCTGTCTTGGCCCTGGTGGTAAAGATGACCTCATCTCCCTTCACCCTCAGCTCCTCCCTTATCTCAAAAGCAATGGGGATGTGAACCCACATTGGCAATAGGCCTGATGTGGAAAAGAGTAACTCAGGGTGGAGAGGGTGAATGGCCAAGAGTCTTTGTATCAGTGTTGTTCGGATGATCCATTGCTCACTGGAGTCTGGCCGTGACAGTGCAGGCAGCCAAGTCCTCAGAGTCCAGCTGAAAGGCCAAATTCTGAAATGGGAGAAGGTGTTCTTCAGGGTCCTTCCTGTCCGTATCTCTTTTTTGGCACCCTGATCCCAAAAAAGGGTTGGGATTGCCACTCTGCCTTTTGACCTGGATCTGCCTGATCTGGGCACCCAGGATGGCCTGACTTCATCAGAACGTACCTTCATAAATTGCATCTTCTCCCACTGGGTGAAAATAGATGTCCTGAGTCACTGTCTCGATCACTACTACAGCCCATCTCATGTGTGTGACTGAGAAAAATGCATGTAAAGTGACTAGCATGCCAGGAGGTCTAGCACCAGGGTGACAAGCAGTCCTGCTGTGGGACTGTCTGGAAGAGTGGAATCCAAGGATGGCCCAAGAGCAAAGGGAGAGCCAGCAGGACAGAGCTGCAGAGAGCATCCTGGCAGCCTCGCGCAGTACCAGTGAGGTGAGCGTTGGCAGGAGAGGCGTGGAAACAGCACCGCAGGCAGTGGTCATGGGGGTCAGGGCCAGATTGGTGGTGCTGACATAAACAACAGCCCGAGAGAGCACAGGCAGGTGGCACCATGACCTGGAGCAGCCTGTGGCAGCTGGAAAGTCAGAGACCCAAAGGGTGCGCACTTGGAGCATTGTGAAACAGCATGCTGGGGATGTCCCAAGATACTGAGGATGAAGCCTGAAAGGGGACCTGTGGTCCTGCGGTTCTGCAGGTGGGAGGGGACTTTGGATCTAACTTCTGATGTGACCTCTGAGGCGAGAGACCAGCCCCCCTTGCCATGTGGGTGGAGCCCATGTCTGCTGCTTCCCAAGCCCCTTTCCACTCTTCCATCATGGTAGTCCACCATCTTGCAAAACAGGGTGGTCCTCACCTGCAGAAAAGGAGGCAGGCTGGAGAAAAGAAGTGGTGTGGCCCAGGTCCAAGCTGATCAGTGGCAGAACTGGGACTCAAATCTGGATTTGGGGGCTTCAAAGCCCCTGCTCCCTCCATTAGACCTTACTGTCACCCCCATCTGAAATTCCTCTATGGCTCCCACTGTCCTCAGGATAGAAGTCAATCTCTCCAGCTGAGCAGTCAAGGCCTTCCTCCCTGATATGTCCCATCATCCATCTCTTTTTTCCCACATTCTCTCCAACCATCAGAGTCTAGTTCAAAGGTCACCTTGTCCAGCAGTCCTGACCCCTATCTCAAATTCATCCCTCCACTGTGGAGGCTCCCAAAGCATTTCATTTGAGCTTCTATATTAAAAGCTTTCATTGACCCTTTGCTTTCTTGACTCTCTCTTCCTAGGTCACCATCCCTGAGGGCAAGAACCTGCTTTTATAAACCACTGTATGCACCAAGTCATCCAAGACAGAGCCCAGCAAAGAGTGGGCTCAAAACGAGCCTGGTGAATTGAACTCACCCCAGCTCACCAAGGTTCTTGTCAATTCCACTTTAGGATCCTTTTCGTGGTCCTTGGGCACTCTCCCAACCAGCCCGAGCCCTTTACTTGTCTGTCCTCTGCCTCTGTCCTCTCCAGTCACAGTGCCCTTCCAGTAGTGCCTCTTACTCACAGTGCTCTCTCTGCCACAGGACCTTTGCTCTGCCTTCAATGCTCTTCCTGCCTCTCTTGCCCTGTGAATTTCTTCTCCTTCAGGTCTCGTCTCATGTCCCTTCATCTGGGAAGCTTTCCTTAACCCCCTGGCTAGGTCGAATCTCCCACTGGTCTTCTTGCTGCCATTGTCATGGTTCCTGCCGCCTGCTTCCTAGCACCTCCCCAGCCGTGGAGATGACCATGGCAACCAGCTCCTGGCTGCCTTTCCCCCACATGTCTGCCTTTACTATGGGTGACATCAAGGTTCCGGTCCATGATCTACTTCATGTCCTAGTTTTTCAAGTTCAGAGCCCTTTCTCCTCCACTCCTCTTCAACACCCCACCCCGCCCCCCCAAGGCAGCATTCTCTGGCCTCATCATTTCTTGGGATCACCATCCTCTGATATGAACTCTGGCCTCCCATTTTCTGACCACATCCTCTTACCCTTCTGGCAAGAGTCCTCCTTCCCTCACTTCTATTACACCTGCTTTTCAATGTCACCAAAACTTCCTGTCACCAAACTTCCTTATGCTCTTCCTCTCCATTTATCAGCATCCCCTGGTCTCTCTTCCCTCCTTAGGTTCAAATGATGGAACCCATCACTGCAGCCTTTTTCCCGGCACATTTAACTCTCCTGTCCCTTCCTCCTTCCACCACATCCATCCTGCCAGTCTCCACACTCAAGCAAAGTGTGCTTCTATTGCAGGGCCTTTGCATACACTGTTCCACTAATAGGCATGCTCTTTTTTTCAAATATCAACGTGGCTCACTCTGCTTCATTCAGACTTCCATTCACATGTCACCTCTGCAAAGAGGCTTTCCTTAATCTCATTATCTAAACAGTACCTCTGTCATTCTGTATCCCCTTATTCTGCTTTATCTTCAGAGGGTTTCCCTGACATTATATTTTGTATCTGTTTATTGTTGTCCATCTCTCTTACTAGTATGCAAGCTCCACGAGAGCAGGGACCCTGCTTATTTTGTTCACTGCTGTATCCCAGAGCCCAGAACACTGCCTAGCACTTAGTAAGCACTCAGATATTTGTTTAATGACTGAGTGAACCCCAGGGCTTTTGAACCATGTGTCTTCTCCACAGGAGAAAATATCACAACTCTATTGGTTGGAGCCACTCCAAATGCATGGTGTCCAACCTCAGCAGGTCTCAATGCTTCCTGGCAATCCTTTTACTTGTCCTGCCTTAGCTCCCTTTCTTGTTCCCATATCTAGAAGTAGAAAAGTGTACATTTTTCACTTTAATAGATTCTGCCAAACTGCCTTCCAAGAACAGCTGTACCAGTTCACACTCCTACCAACAGGGTATGAAAATAACTGTTTCTACAATCTCATCAACACTGGATCTCACCAATGTTTTATTTTTTATTTTGATGTGAGCCATTTTTAAAGACTTTTTTGAATTTGTTACAATATTGCTTCTGTTTTATATTTTGTTTATATTTCTGTTTATATTTTATATTTTGTTTTATATTTTGGCACCAAGTAATGCAGGATCTTAGCTTCCCAACCAGGGGTCAAACCCACACCCCCTGCATTGGAAAGTGAAGTCTTAACCACTGGGCTGCTGTTACCAGAGTCCAAGCTCTCTGCTCACTGCAGGATAAGCCAATAAATCTGAGAGACCAGGGGTTGAGGCAAGGAATACAACTTTATTTGGAAAGCCAGCGTCTCAAAAGAACCATCTTGTTGGGGCCTGGATGCCAAGTTCTTTTATGAATCAGAGGTGGAGGGAGGTGAGGAAACAAAGTAAAAAGACCATTCAATCCTCTAGGAGATATCCTTCAAATAAAATCTCCTAGAATGGCAAGCCTCAGGCAGGAGGATGTGTTACTTTCACTTCCTTACAGCCACTTCATGGGTAGTGTGAAACGGAGTATCTCCTATTATATCAACAAAGATGCCACATCTATCTGCGATTCAGGCCTCCCCAAATGTGAATTTCTGAGCCATGCCAGTAAACAGCAGACGAGGGGCGCAGTGCCATTTGCCACACAAAGAATGAAAGAATGTCACAGCCCTTCACAGGTGGGTGGGTTTAGGTTATCTCCCTGAGGCAGGTCATTATGTATGCCTATAATAACAAAAGCGGCAAAATAAGGGTTACTTACAGTCACAGAAGCAGATCCAGTGTGAATTCAAAATTAACCTTTGCAGTTACACTGCCAGGGAAGTCCCTCATCAATGTTTTAGAATTTTGTCAGTTTGATGGGTGAAAATTAGCCTCACATTCTTTTATTTACGCTTACCTGATTGCTAGTAAAGGTTAATTATATTTTTATATGTTTTATATGCTTTTATTTGCCCTTTACTTTTTTCATTCTGAGTACCAAGGAAAGCCTTGGCTCATTTTCCTATTGGGTGGTTTGTCTTTTTCTTATTGATTAGAAACATAAATCTTTGGGACTTACCTGGTGGTTCAGTGGTTAAGACTCCAAGCTTCCACTGCAGGGGGCATGGATTCAGTGTCTGGTGAGGGAACTAAGATCTCACATGCTGCATGACATGGCTAAAAAAGAGATCTTTATATACTTTGAATATTTTTCCATTATCTGTTTGACATATGACAAATATTTATAAACCACAAATATTTTCTTCCTTTTAGCTTTGTCTGTTTTTGATTTAAAAGACTTAAATTTTTTATGTAGTCAGATAATCTATCAAGAGATTATTTTATAATTTCTAGAATTTGTGACTTACTTGAAAATGAAATGTTATCTCATATTTTCTTCAGAGTTTTAGATTATTTTTTATGAGTGCATGTGTGCGTATAGCTCATTATTTCATCTGGAATTTATGTTTGGTGGAGGGATTGGGGGCAGGAGGAAAAGGGGACGACAGAGAATGAGATGGCTGGATGGCATCACCGATTTGATGGACGTGAGTTTGAGTGAACTCCGGGAGTTGGTGATGGACAGGGAGGCCTGGCGTGCTGCGATTCATGGGGTCGCAAAGACTCAGACACGACTGAGCGACTGAACTGAACTGACCTGATGGTAAGAGGTACAAATCCAATAGTACTGTGGCTTTCCCCTCCCCCCAGTTTGAGAACCAATTGTCGCAACACCATTTATTGACTATACGTGTGTGCGTGCTCAGTCACTTCAGTCATGTCTGACTCTTTGTGACCCCACGGACTGTAGCCTGACATGTTCCTCTGTCCATGGGATTCTCCAGGCAAGAATACTGGAGTGGGTTGCCATGCCTTCCTCCAGGGGATCTTCCTGACCCAGGGATCGAACCTGGGTCTCCTGAATGGCAGGCAGATTCTTTGTCATCTGAGCCACCAGGGAAGCCCATTGACTAGTTTACCTTTCCTCACTGATGTGCAATGCCTTTTTAGTGTGTATTGTATTCTCATACATACCTGAGACTGAACTAGACTGTTTTCTTCCATTGATCTGTTTGTTACTGTGCCATTACACTCTTTAAAAAAATTTTTTTTAATTTATTTTTGGCTGCCTTGGGTCTTTGTTGCTGCATGTGAGATTTCCCTAGTTGAGCCTAGCAGGGGCTACTCATCACTGTGGTGCATGAGCTTCCCATTGGGGTGACTTCTCTTGTGGCGGAGCACAGGCTCGAGTTCAAGGACTCAGTAGTTGTGGCACATGGGCTTAGTTGCCTGTTGACACGTGGCATTTTCCCAGACCAGAGATGGAACCCATGTCTCCTGCCTTGGCAGGCGGATTCTTAACCACTGGACCACCAGGGAAGTCGCACACTCTCTTAATTAGTAGAATCTGTGTTGCGTTTTGAGAGCCGGTAGTGCAAGCCTTCCCCCTCCCAGCCCTTTTCAAATACTTTTGTCATAATGACATATTTTCTGCTCTACATGATCTCAAGATCAGCTCCTCAAGTCCCTTAAAAATCTATGTCATGATTCAAGTTGAGATTGCCTTAAATGTATGGGTTAATCTGGGGGAAGTATCTGTCTTTCTAAGATGACTTCTTTTTATTCTGGAACATTTCATGTCTTTTTATTGATTCAGGTATTTTATGCCCTTTGGTTATGTTTTCAATCCTGATCCTCCTCCACTGTGGCCCGATTTTAGCCCCTACCACTCCACTCCAGCTGCTCTTGTTAGAGTCAGCCCTGAGCTTTGGAGATTTGGGTGTTCCCCCACGGAGACTGGGGGACTGTGTCTACTCCCTTTGAAGCTGAACAGGTTTTTGTGACAATTTTGGCCAATAGCATGTGATGAAAGTGACACCATGTGGCTTCTGAGGAGAGGTCAGAAAAGGCTATATGGCTCATGCCCTGTTTGCTGGAACATTTTTTTAATGGAGGTGAAATTCACATAATATATAATTAATCATTTTAAAGTGAGCAATTCAGTGACATTTAGTACATTTACAGGGTTGTGCAACCACCACCTTTATCTAGTTCAAAACATTTCCACCACTCCAAGATGAAACCCCACACCCTTTAAACAGTTACACCCATTCTTCCCTCTCATCTTCCCATGCTTGACAACCACTAATCTACTTTCTCTCTCTGTAGATTTACCTATTCTGGAAATTTCAAATAAATGGAATCATACATTATGTGATCTTTTGTGTCTGGCTTCGTTCACTTAGCATAATGTCTTCCAGGTTCATGCAAGTTGGATCAATAGCTTGTATCAGTACTTCATTCTTTTTATGGTTGAGTAATATTTCATTGTATAGATACATCACACTTTGCTCATCCATTCATCCATAGATCCAATCCAAATTTGGGTTATTTCCACCTTTTGGCCATTGTGAAGAGTTCTGCCAGGAAATCTCATGTACAAGTTTTTGTTTAACACCTGTTTTTAATTCTTCTGCGCCTATGCCTAGGAGTGATTTGAATTGCTGTGTCATATGGTAATTATGTTTAACTTTTCAAGGAATCACCAAAGTATTTTTCACACCTTTTTACCTTCCTACTAGCAATGCATGAGAGTTTCAGTTTCTCCACAGCCTTGTCAGCACTTGTTATTTTCCATTTTTAAAATTAGAGACATGCTGATGGGAGTGTGAAGTGGTAGCTCATGGTTCTGATTCACATTTTCCTAATGACTGATAATGCTGAGCATGTCTTCAAGTGTCTTTTGGCTATTTGTATATCTTCTTGTAGAAATGCCTATTCAAGTATCTTATTCATTTCAAAATTGGTTTGTTGACTTGTAAGAGTTTTTATATATTCTGGACACTAAACCCTTATCAGATTCGTGGTTTGCAAATATCTTCTCCCATTCTGTAGGTTACCGTTTCACTTTCTTGATATGCCCTTTGATAAACAAAAGTTTTACATTGTGATGAAATTCAGTTAATCTATTTTTTCTTCTGTTGCTTGTGCTTTTGGTGTCACAGCTAAAAATCCATTGTCAAATCTGGGAGGTCATGAAGATTTACCTCTATGTTTTGTTCTAAGGGTTTTATAATTATTTCTTTTATATTTATGTCATTGATTCATTTTGAGTTAATTTTTATGTAATAGCCTTGGTATCCTTATTGAAAATGTATTGGTCATAGATATGTGTTTATTTCTGGACTCTCAATTTATTTTATTGGCTTGTATGTGTGTATTTATGCCAGTATCACACTGCTTAGTTCCTCTAGCTTTCTAGTAAGTTTAGAAAATGGGAAATGTGAGTATTTCAACTTTATTCTTTCTCAAGTTTGTTTTAGCTCTCAAGGCCCCTTATGATTCTACAGGAATTCGAGGCTCAGCTTTCCCAGTTCTGCAAAATAGGCCATTAGAACTTTTTAAAATTCATTTTTATTAGAATATAGTTGCTTTACAATGTTGTGTTGGTTTCTTCTGTACAGCAAAGTGAATCAGCTATACATATACATATATCCCCTTTTTTTGTGATTTCCTTCCTGTTTCGGTCTCCACAGAGCTTTGAGTAGAGTTCCTGTGCTGTACAGTAGGTTTTATATGTAGTAGGTCACGAAGAGTCAGACACAACTGGGTGACTGAGCAACAACAAGAAGTGTGTATGTGTCAATCCCAACCTCCCAGTTCATCCCACCCCGTCTTTCCCTCTTGGTGTTCATATGTTTGTTCTCTATGTGTCTCTATTTATGAAAAGGCCACTGGAATTTTGACAGGAATCGTGTTGATCACTTTGGGCAGTATTGCCATTTAACAGTATTAAGTCTTCTAATCCGGGAACACAGAATACCATTCCATGTATTTAGGTGTTCTTTAATTCTGGTAAGCAATGTTTTGTACTTTTCAGTATACATGTCTTTCACTTCATTGGCTATATTTACTGATATATATTTTATCTTTTTGCATGCTATTATAATTGGAATTATTTTCTTAAGTTCTTCTTGGATTGTTTGTTTCTGGCATATACAAATGCAGAAGCCTCACTTTGGAAGCCTTCAGCTGCCAGGTCAGCAGCCCACCTATATATAGCCTGAGACCTCCACACTGTGAGAAAGCTCAAGGTAGCCCATGCAGACATGTGGTTTGGAGGGGCCTTGAGACCACATGGAGAAAGAGAGCTGCTCGGCTAGGCCTCAGCTGCTCCACCGCCTCTGTTACCCAGTGTTCTAGCTCCAGTCATTTTAACTGCGATTGTGTGAGAGACCCTGAGCCTGACTGCTCAGTGCCCCAAATTCCCAATGTGTGCAAACTACAAAAGCGAGTAGGATAGATAATACAGTGATTTTTGTTGTTTTAAGCCATTAAGTTTTAGAGTGACTTTCTTAAAAACAAACAAACAAACAAAAAAAACAGCAATAACCAGAATAGCCTTCTAATGACAAAATTTGAAAGACCATTTTAAGGGCGCTGACCTCTCTGTGGTAGTTGATCTAGTAGAAATGTCTCCTCCTTTAAACGTTCCCTTTCTTTGATGTCCTTGACCATTTTTCCTGGTTTTCCATGGTTACTTCTTAGTCCTTAGTCCTATAAAGCAGTGCCTACACTGCTTTATATTCTCCACCTTAAATTTTGATGCCTTGCCCTCAGCCATCTTCTTTTCTCTTGTATCTCACTCTCCCTGGACAATCTCACTGATCTACCAAGGGGATGCCAGTCCACACCTCTTTTCTGAGCTCAAGACTCATAAAACCAATTGCCCCTGGACCATTTCCCCTTGGATCTCTCACGCTCACCATTTCCAAAATGGATCTCTTCATTTCTCCTGTACCCCAACAGGTTTTTCATCCAACATCTCCAAGTTCCCAACTCTGTGACTGGCATCCCTAGCCACCCAGTTGCCACAGCCAGAACATTGACAACCACTTCAGACCCTTCCCTCCCCTCTGCCCTCAGAGTCAGTCAGGAACCATATTTTGTCAATTCCACCTCTTAATACTTTTGAAGATCTTTGTGGTTGTCTTCCGAAGCATCTGCAGTCTCCGCTGATCAGCACAGATGCACATACAATCTTCCATAATCTGAACGGACATACCCAAGCCCCAGCTACTGTGGTCCATGAGCTTGGAGCTGTTTCCTTCAGCCAAGAAAGTGAGCTGCTAGAGCAGCTCCAAAGTCTTACCCACCGACCATGGGTATGGAGGCCAGTTTGAGGAGAAGACAGTAGAGGCAGGCAAACCAGTTAGGATTGGTGGCAATTGCTCCATCTCTGCCATTCCCTGGCTCTGTGACCTTAGGCAAGACATTCACTTCTCTGAGTCTCACTTTCTTCTGTAAAATGGAGATAACAATTATTTTTAAAAATTATTTATTTATTTGGTTGTGCCAGGTCTTAGTTGCGGCATGTAGGAGCTTTGATCTTGGTTGCAGCATGTGGGATCTTTAGTTACGGCATGTGAGGAGATCATAATTTTACCTATTTACAAGGTTGTGGCCAGGATTCATTAAGATAATGCATATGCAACATTTAGTACAGTGCCCTGCACACAGCAAAGGCTCAGGATCAATAAATGGCTGCGGAACGTTCAAGAAGGAGGCGTAGATCAGCTCGCTTTCTTTGCTGATGACAGCAGCTCCAAACTCGTGGACCATGACAGCTGTGGCTTGGGAACGTTGTCGGGTCCGAATAGGAAAGACTAAATGCGTGTTCGTATTGATTAGGGTTGAGGGCAAATGTTGCAGAAGACATTAGCATTGTGCTCCTGAGCTCAGGGTGGCAGCTAGGGGCTGGAGAGACTGAACCTGCCCAAGTGGAGCCTGCATGCCTGGGGCTAGACAGCAGAGGGCAGCAGAGGTTGATTGTATCACAGTTCCCTGGGTTGGAGTTGGGGTGAGGAAGAGAAACCTGAAAGAGTACTCGGGATCCTGATTTCAAACTGGGCTGGGGAAGCTGTTCAGAGAAGAGACATGCTCTCGGGATCACTCTCCCTTAGGCTCTGGAATGAAGATGATTCATGAAGTAGAGCAGCTTTCAAGGGGCCGAAAAACTTGAATTTAGGGGTGGAACTTAAGTGAGTAAGTTGGGATGTTCTCAAAGTATATTAAAGAAATGCATCTATCCTAGTCTTGTGTCCATTTGGGCCTTCTCACTTTTCTTGGAGTCCCACTGGTCTTTCTAAGGGCAGAATTATCAACTGGGGACCCTAGAGGGTGGAGACACCCTTATGTGTGTTCGGTGATGAATTTGTAGTAGGGATGTAGGTAGGGACCACATTCCTAAAGTAGGGATGAAAGAAACCTCAGGCTCATAAAAAGGGAGACCAAAACCCAGAGAGAGGAAATGACTTGCCCAACGTCACATAGCTAAGATTCAATGTCAAAGGCAATCCTCACCGAGACCCTACAGGTACTGCCACACACCTTATACACATGACCTCACTTAATCCTCACAGTAACCTTATGAGGCCGAATCAGATATTTTCCTATCACAGGAAACTGAAGCTCAGAAAGGCTAAGCCATTTGCCCGGGGTGCAGCCAGGACATAAACCCAGGCTGTTTCCTAGGGCTGTTTTATAAACTACCTTGTTGTGCTACTCGCCTAGACCAAGGGTTAGGTCTCCAGACTCCCAAATCAGGGCTTTTCATCACTATTCTACATTGTCTTGGATGGAAATCCAATTTTAGTAAGTCAAATCCTGGTCTTAAGTATAATAACAAGGCAGTTTGCTTCTTTAAGTGGATTTTCAGTTAATTCTTTTGTAAGGTAAATGCCCCCATTGAAAAAATCTCCTCTCATCCATAATTTACCTTCTCTGTGATGTCCCTATATTACGTGAACTGTCTGGGGAATGTGTATTTGGTATGATTCCTACAGAACATTAATGTCAATACGTGTTCTGCTTTAAGTGGCGTCTTTCTCAGCCTGTCTGGCTTTCCTGGTTCACCTTCCTATATCAGACTGTCAGTGTAGGTCCAGGAACAGTGAAAGAAAGTTAGTGAAAGCAGTGAGATTTTGGGACGATGATCATCTATTTTGTTTTACTTGTACTATTGCTTGTTGTTGGTGGAGCAGCCATTCTTATGCTTATTCAGTATCTGTCTGCATGGAGGCATGCAGAAACACATTCATTCATTCATTCAATACTTGCTGATCCCCTACTCTGTGCCAAGCACTATGCTAGATCCTGGGGATACCATGCTGAGCAAAGTGAACACTGTCCCTGCCTTCATTGAATTTTGTCTAGATGCACAATACGTACCCCTCTCACTGGGACTGGGCATCGCCCGCCTTCTCCATCCCCACTGCCTCAGCTTGAGCTCTTGCCATCTGTCTCTTCCTTGGGTCCCTGCAGCTGGCCTGCCATCTCTGCCTCCTCCCAACCCCCACCCCAGCCTGCACAGAGCAGACAGCAGCAGACGGACTCCACCTTTGCAAACATCCCTTTCAACATGTCACATCCTTCCCTGCTCAACCTGCTCAAAATCTTTCAATGACTCCCTGTTTCCTGTCAAATGGGATCCAAATTCCTTCACCATCTGGCCAGAGTCCAGCAATTCCGCAAGCCCATCCTGCCCTATCCCCCCCCTCTCTTATTTCCCACCTGTCCCTCTGCTCTAGGGGGTCTTCTTACTGCCCCTATACACTGCTGCCTCATTCCGAGGCCCTACTGCACTTCCATTTCTGACAATCCCATCCATCCTTCAGAGGTACCACGGCCTGCAGGATGCTTGCCCTAAAACATCCCACCCTTTTCTGCTTCCCTTCTCTGTGATCCTGGGTCCAGGTCCTGGATGGTGTGAGAATCAGACAAGAGCCATCATGGGCAAATGCTTTGCATTGCTAATGTGAGGCTGTCTTCATGTGACTTCTCACAGCTACCATTTATTTAACATGTATTCTCTGCCAGACAGTGGGGCTCAGTGGTTTGCAGGCATCATCTCACTGAATTCTCTATGAAACAGATAATATTTATTAAACCCATCATTCAGATAAAGAAACTGAGGCTCAGAGAGGTTAGCGATCTAGCCCAAGATTGCACTTAAAGATTGGTCCAGCTGGGGAGCCTGTGCTCTTTCAGGAGATGGTCCATTGGACTGAGCCAGATTGAATCTCAACTCTGTTCTTTTTAGCTCCCTGTGGTTCAACACGAGATGGCCTTGAGGGTATTTTACACTTGGCTTTTAAAAAGTTCTATTGATATTTCCACTGCTCCTGACTCTCTGTTTCTATTTTATTGTTATTTTATTGCTGTAAGCCACCTGAAATCTTTGGGAAACAAGGTGTAATTCAATTTGATGCAAATAGGACGCATTTCTTCTGTTTCCACTCCCAGCATCCGGGGGAGAGGTGGGTACCAGTACTGTGGGTGAGCATCATCTCACTCTGGGCTCTCTGGGGCCTTGAGGAAAAGGCAATACAAGTCAAAAGCCAAAGGTCAGTTCCTTCTGTGAGATAAAGGGTGCAGAGTCGGTGCCAGGTCCTCTAGCAAAATGCTAAGCTGTGGCACGGACTCTACTTCCTTCCCTGGTTTTATTTTTAAGGAACCATCAGGTGGTGGTGGATGATTCATGCTTTACTTACTCTTCTTGTTTATTTCCCTTCCTCGACCTTCAGATTTTTTTCCTTTTAATGTTTGTTCCGGGTTTTGACAAAGCGCTGAGGTACTTGACTTG
The DNA here is from genome assembly GCF_029378745.1 of Bos indicus. Classification (NCBI taxonomy): domain Eukaryota; kingdom Metazoa; phylum Chordata; class Mammalia; order Artiodactyla; family Bovidae; genus Bos; species Bos indicus. Next base: position 13,809,269 of record NC_091789.1, on the reverse strand, counting down.
CGTTGGTAACTTTTTTCCTCCTTAATGTCTTCTCAGGAATAAAAATGAAAGGAAGTGACAGTATTCCAAAACTATCTTTTATTCCATCAGTGGATAGATTGCACCTGCTACTCCTAAGGTCACTCTATGATTGTTTCCTTTTACAGTAAAACCTCATTAGAAGACACTCCATAAGTACCAAGTGCGGGTGGCTTGGGCCTTACCTGGCCTTACTTTGCTCACTCGCAGCAGCAAGAGTTATGTGAATAAATGGGCTCCATGCACTGAGTTTCCATACTTCAAGGCAACAAACTTTGTTACTCCTTTGGCAGCATCATTTGTGTACAAATGATTGATGCTGGGGAATCTTTTCATTCAGGCAAGTCTCCTAAGAGCTCGATTAGGTTACAATTTGTTAGCCTACTTGGAGTGATCGTGAATTATTCAAAGCAATAAAGCTTTGTTTCTTTACGAGTAACCTACAATACAAATGATTCACTAATTTGAAGGGCTAACTCCAATTAGTTTGAGTAAGTGAAGTTGGACTGCATTCAATAGCAATTTATTGATTTCTTTAATCATAGAAATCGCTCTCACTAGGCAAGAACACTTTTTAACAGCCCCAGCACTGTGGGAAGGCAGGGTCCCCCTGAGACAAAGATGTGCTGGCCACTCACCTGTCCTTGAGTTGCAATGTTAGTAACAGGGATCCCTTTCAACTGATACATCCATATACTTGTTTTTTACTTTTTAATGATTTTATTTATTTATGGTTGTGCAGGGTCTTCATGCTGCGTGGGCTTTTCTCTAGTTGCAGCAAGCAGGGGCTACTCTGTAGTGGTGGTGCATTGGCTTCTCACCACAGTGGCTCCTCTTGCTCCAGAGCACGGGCTCTGGTACCCACAGACCTCAGTAGTTGCGGCTCCGGGCTGTAGAGCAGCGGCCCAGTGGCTGTAATGCGTGGGCTTAGCAGCTCTGCCACAGGGGGGTCTTCTCAGAATGGGGATGGAACTCGCATCCCCTGCTTTGGCAGGGGGCGACTGTTTATCACTGAGCCTCCAGGAAAGCCCTTGGGCATATTTTAGATTTTAGTTTTCCACGCTCCTATCTGGTGAGAGAGGCCTGGGAGCTGGGAGTCCTCAGCCACAGTCTTGGCTCCGCCATTAAAAGCTCTGGGTCCTGCGGCGAGCGTCTGTTCCTCCTTCAGTCTTGTCTGACTCTTTGCAACCCTGAGGACTGTAGCCTGCCAGGGTCCTCTGTCCATGGGATTTCTCAGGCAAGACTACTGGAGTGGGTTGTCATGTCCTTCTCCCATATATTTGTTTTAAAACAATATTTATGTATTTGACTGTGTCGGGTCTTAGTTGTAGTGCACCGGATCTTATTTTTATTATTTTGATCTTTTAATTTATTTTTTTTTACAGTTGTGCTGGGTATTTGTTGCTGTGTGGGATTTTCTCTAGTTGTGGAGAGCAGGGGCTACTCTCTAGTTGCGGTGCAGCTTTCTCACTGTGGTGGCTTCTCTTGTGGAGCACAGGCTTTAGGGCTCTCACGTTTAGCTGCCCCACAGCCTGTGGGGTCTTCCCAGACCAGGGCTCGAACCTGTGTCCCCTGCAGTGGAAACATTGAATCTTAACCACTGAACCACCAGGCAAGTTCCACGATGGATCTTTAGTTGTGGCATGCAAGCTCGTAGTTGCGGCATGTGTGGGATCTAGTTCCTGGACCACCAGGGAAGTCCTCACATCCATGTAAAATGTGTCTGAAATTCATGGTCAGTATGTGGTTGGGGTGGAGGATGGGTTCTCTGTGATACTGACCAAGTTGCTTTACCTCTCTAGGTTTGAGTTCCCTCATTCTGTGACAGTATACTTAGCCTGTGAATGTGACTAGGGACAGTCAGTGGCCAGGGTTAGGGCTCAACCCTGTGGGTGAAGAACTAAGCAAAGGGATCTGACTGCTTACTCACTCGCAGCCTGATGCTATACCCCACTGAGCTTAAGATAAAAGACACTACACTAGAGGAGACTAGAATTACAGGACAAAGACATTCAGGAAGGTGGGAAAAGATGCTGGATAACTCTTATTCCCTGCCCAGTACTTAAGCACTTTTTGTGAAGAAGGCAAGAAGGAGAGGGTCACTTTCACAATCATTGGTGTTGGCAAGGCCTACTCAGATTCCAAATAAATATTTGAAATGGGTGCCTTTGCTGTGAATTCCTCCCTGGGAGCCTCTGGCCACGGGGAGCTGCTAGAGCTTGTTTCAGCGAAGCTGTCTTTTCTCTGCCTATAGTCAGGGTGGGGAGGAAGGGAGATGGGCTGGGCCACCTTGGCCATGTTTGACTTACCGAATGACAATAGAATTCCTGCTCAGAATGCTGGGGAAATGGGTTTCTCTGATCTCCTGGGAGGAATTGTAATCATCAAGTTTTGAAAAGCCTAGGGAATCTGTAACTGAAGGCTGCCTTTCTTTGGGGACAGGAAGAGACAGACACGGAGGGTGAGACTGATAAGTTCAAGGGCGTGAAGCACTGTTTCCCTGGCAGGATGCTGGGGCTGGCCTGGAGAAGAGGAGGTGGTGGTAGTGGGGAAATCTACCCTCCTTGATCTAAATGCTCAGAGCCACACTAGGAGGTCATTACCTTTATTATCCCCTCTTTACAGATCAGGAAACTGAGGCACAGAGAGAAACAGAGATCACACAGCTGGTGAGTTACAGAGCTGAAATTTGAACCGAGGACTGACTCCAGAGCCTCCAGCTGTGGTTACTGGCCACCTGGAATAGCAGGGAAACATGGAGAAGAAAGGATGGGCTGGGTTTATGGTAGCATGGCACCTCAAGGGCCCTGAGATGGCCTCCACACCAAAAGGCAGTGCAGTGTCGTGGGGAAGAGCATGCATCAGTGAGCCGACAGTCCCAGTAACTCATCTGGGTTCAAATCTCAGATCTGCTGCTTCCTGGCTTGTGACCTTGAGCAAGTTTCTTGACCTCTCCATACCTCAGCTGCTTTGTCTGTGAGATAGGGATGTAGGGGTAATCATAGAACCCATTTCCTGGGGTTGTTGTGAGGATTAAATGAATCAATACAGGATTGAATGAATCAATGCCTGACATCCCAGTGAGGACCACCTAGCTAGTTAGCACCTTGTGTGGCAATGAAGTGCACAAGGGTTAGGGCTGTGGTTGGTTGGGGGCTCTTTGAACCCTAGTTCCTCCCTGCAACCCACTTTGGGGTTCCTGTGAGATGTAAACCAGGCAGTGCAGAAAGAGAAGGGCGCACAGTGAGTCCTCGATTCCCCACAGCTGTTTTTGCGTAATTACATCAGCCTCCTGCAACTCACCCTAGAATCCACATTCTCCTGTTGACGTCAATCTGGGAGTTCAAACATTAAATGATTGGATCTTTGGCAAGGGATGGGGAACACCCTTTGCTATGCAAAGAATTTTTTAAAGTTAATTTTCGTTGGAGTAGAGTCGATTTACAATGTTGTGTTCGTTTCAGGTGTACAGCGAAGTGAATCTGTTACACAAATACATATATCCACTTGTTTTAGATTCTTTTCCCATATAGGCCATTACACAGTATTGAGTAGAGTTTCTTGTAGCTCAGTGGTAAAGAATCCATCTGCAATGCAGGAGACCCGGTTTCTATCCCTGGAAAAGGGAATGGCAACCCACTCCAATATTCTTGTCTGGGAAATCCCCATGGACAGAGGAACCTGGTGGGCTATAGTCCATGGGGTCGCAAAGAATTGGATATGACTTAGCGACTAAACAACAATAACAACAACCCTGTGCTATGCAGTAGATCCTTATTAGTTATCTGTTTTACATATTGTTGTTGTTTAGTCACTAGGTCGTTTCCGACTCCTGTAGCCCACCAGGCTCCTCTGTCCATGGGATTTCCCAAGCAAGAATACTGGAGTGGGTTGCCATTTCCTTCTCCAGGGGATCTCCCTGACCCAGGGATTGACCTCAAGTCTCCTGCATTGGCAGGCGGATTTTTTTACCACTAAGCCACCAGGAAATCACTATTTAACATGGCAAATAGATGGGGAAACAGTGCAAACAGTGGCAGACTTTATTTTTTTGGGCTCCAAAATCACTGCAGATGGTGATTACAGCCATGAAATTAAAAGACACTTGCTCCTTGGAAGAAAAGTTATGACCAACCTAGACAGCATACTAAAAAGCAGAGACAGTACTTTGCCAACAAAGGTCCATCTATTCAAGGCTATGGTTTTTCCAGTAGTCATGTATGGATGTAAGAGTTGGACTATAAAGAAAGCTGAGTGCTGAAGAATTGATGCTTTTGAATTGTGGTGTTGGAGAAGACTCTTGAGAGCCCCTTGGACTGCAAGGAGATACAACCAGTCCATCCTAAAGAAAATCAGTCCTGAATATTCATTGGAAGGACTGATGTTGAAGCTGAAACTCCAATACTTTGGCCACCTGATGTGAAGAGCTGACTCATTTGAAAAGACCCTGATGGTGGGAATGACTGAAGGCAGGAGGAGAAGGGGACAACAGAGGATGAGATGGTTAGATGGCATCACTGACTCAATGGACATGAGTTTGAGTAAGCTCCGGGAGTTGGTGATGGACAGGGAGGCCTGGCGTGCTGCAGTCCATGGGGTCACAAAAAGACACGACTGAGTGACTGAACTGAGTGTGAATATGTCAATCCCAATCTTCCAATTTATCTCTCCCACCCCTCTTACTCCAAGTAACCATAAGTTTGTTAAGAATTTCATTTTTAATGCAATTGACCTTAGGCTTTGCTGATAGATAGTGACGATGGAGAGAGGCCATGGCCTCAGGTACCACTGGGCCCAGATCCAGAGCCTCAAGAATCCAAGGCCTGCAAGGCGGTAGAGCCCATAGGGATGAATAACTCAGCTTCCAGAGCCAGACCTGCCTGGGGCCAGTCCTCCATCTTTCGCAGACTGTGTGGCCTGGGGCAAGTGACTTCACCTCTCTGGGCATCAGTTTCCCCATCTGGGCTGCTGTAGGATTAACTACCTAAACACATGTAGAGAGCTTAGAGTGGTGCCTGGCACATAGTATGAGTATTGTTGATTTATTTCCCGAGAAACCAGGGAGACAAGTAAGAGAAGAAGGAAGGCAGGCACTCCTCCCCACCCTTTCCCCTTCCCCACTGGCTGGAAGATGCTCTGGTCCAAATGGGACGTTGAAGCCAAAATAGCACAATAAAGGAGAGGAAGCGCTCGGGGGGAGCAGATGGGCTCCCCATTGCCTCCCATGGAATGTGCTGAGTCTTCAGGAACGGTCTTTGGCAGTCACTTCACACAATCACGGAGCAAAGGGAAATGATCAAGTCTGTCACCAGGGTCAGTGCCAATTTATTTAAGAAAGTGGTGAGGCTGAAAAGGAGGATGTAGGGAATGGGAGGCCCCCGACATTCTTGGAAGCAGTTTGCAAAACGGCAGCGATCCCAGGTGAATGGGGAAACCACCCCTCCACACATGCCCTTCCACAGTCCCCAAGGGAGCAACCTTGACCAGAGGCTGGGGTTGGAGGCTGTGAGCCAGGCCTGGGAGGGGAGCTGGTGGCCTGCGTGGGCTGAGTCCAGTTGGGGCTCTCATGCTTTCTTTATTCTATTCAGCAAACTTGTAACAAATGTCCACTGTGTTCCAGGCACTGGGCCAGGAGCCATGGGAGATGCTGGGAAGAATGATACAGGTGAGGTCCTTGCCCTGGGAAAACTCACAGAGGACAGAGGTGATGCTCATTATACCCGGGGAAAGTATCTGAGAAATACTGAGGGGTCAGAGACCAAACAGCCACCCCTTCTCCAGGGAGTTTACCTGGAAAAAAGGGGATGTCTGGAAAGGATAATGCTTAACATGGAATAACCTCCTTTGCTGGAATTAGCGGGGGAGTTATTTCCTGGGGAGTGGAGGGGCCATATCAGACTGTAAACTCATTAAAGAAGAGGCTTATGCTTTTGTCAATCCCTGGACCAGTCATTAGCCTGGCTTTAAACCTAAAGAGACCCATAGGCAGAGCATTTAGAGATGCCATGCTCACTAGGCTAGGCGCTCCCCCATTCTTGAATATCTTAAAACATCTGAGTTGGATTAGTGTAAACACTGATTGAGCATGAATCATAGAAAGGCACATGGATGTCATAAAACCCAGTGGTTCTCAAAGTGTGGCCCTTGGACCAGTAACATCTGCATCATCTGAAAACTTGTTAGAAAGGCAAATTCTTGGCCCCATTCCTTATGTACTGAATCAGAAACTCAGGCGGGGGTCCCAAAAAGCTGTAGTTTGCAAACCCCCTAGGGGATGCTGATGCATATTCAAGTCTAGAGACCAGTACCCTAACCCAGGGGTCTTTAAAAGGGAATCCCTGCTGCTGTGGAGGTTCTGGGGACAACTCTGGGGACGAGAGAAGTAGCCCAATTTTCATCTGCTTTATATGTTGAGCTGTTCTGTCGGGTTTTGTTTAAAGAAAGTACTTCAGACTGAAAAAGTTTGAAAGCCATGACTCCACTTCACCTATCCCGCCTCATCACCTGTACAGATGAGAACACAGAGGCCCAGAAAAGGAGGGTTCTGGGAAGCAGGATGGACTAGCAGTCAGGCCTCCTGACGTTCAGCCCAGGGTGCTTTGCAGCATCTCAGGCAACCCCCTCATGAGAGAGGAAAGAGGAAGACTAGCCTTTGAGCCGTCTGTTAGTGAGATCCTGGGGTCTGTCTGTTTCTCTTTCTAGTTATGCCAGGATAGGCCAGGGGCTTCAGGAATTCTTGCAGGAAGCCCTTCTGGTTCATCTTTCATCCTGTGGCCCAGGCTCGGTAGCCCCAGACTCCCTTGTGGCCAGCCTGACTCTCCCGCCCCCACGCCAACACTCATCTCAAGATGGAACATCACGGGGGGTCTGCCTGAGCTTCCAACCTCTCCCTCTATCCCCCAGCCCACCCTCTCAGGCCCACCTGATGCCTGAGACCCTGTCCAAGTCTGCATTTTCCTGCCTCCATTCCTTGCCCACCCCAGTCCCAGCCCTGCTCCGTCAGTGCCATCATGCTATGAACTGGGGTCACTGGCAGCTCCTCCTGGGAGGTCACTGGAGTCTGCACCATGGCTCTCCCTTCCCAGCCCCCAACATAGCCAGGCCTGTGGTCCCAATAGGCAGCTGGGGCAGGGGAGATGCTGTTGAGGTTGGGATCTGTGCTACTTGCTGCTGGCTCCTCTCCAGACCCAAAGACCCAGCTGGCACGACTCACCCACTTCTGCCTGTGCCCTTTCAGATGCCAGGCATCACCTCTGACAGGATTAGAGCTTCTGCCACTTCTATGGCTTTCTCCAGGGCCATTAGTGCAGCCATCTTCACAGTGCAAGGGAGAACGCAGCGGCTCCTCAAGGTGCCAACTGAGGACAACATCGAGGTGGGGCAGGAGTCTCAAGCCACTGAGCGTACGTGAACAAAGTCAAGGCCGTGGCAGTGTGGTGTGTGAGTCAGCTGCTTGGCTCTTCCCTTCTGGATGTGTGTGTATGTGTTGGGGGTGGATTCTGGAGGAGGGAGAGAATGAAGAGAAATTGGAAACGTGACCACTAAAAGGCTAACATTCATAGACCCAGCCAGCTCATCCCTCCTGCAAAAGAGTGCTTGAAACCCTAGCCAGGCCCACCCCTGGCCGACCTCTTGGCCTCTGTGGACTGGCTTATAGCAGGAATTTCACAGCTGATGAAGCCGGGCAGAGTGAGGGCAATAGCTCAAGCTCTGGAGTCAGAGGCACAGACATTCACATCTGAGCTCAGTCCCTCACTAGGTGATCAACTTCCATGAGGGACTCCACCTCTTTGAACTCTGGTTTCCTTAGCTCCCTCAAAGGGATGGTAATATTAGGTTGAACCATATGAAAATGCTATTTTGTAGGTTAAGAAAGGTTGAAAAGTGCCAATGTCATATTGGTTCAACCCAATAGCCCCTTTCTTCCAGTGTCGTTGTGCAGATGAAATAAAGGCAAGATACAAAATTGTTTATCCCAGTGCCCACTGGGATAAGTGGGCACTAAAGTGTCCACAGACTAATAAGTGCCCACTAAAGGGTAGTGGTGATGATGATGAAGACAGTGGGTATCTGACACCTAATATTGGCCACAGACTGAGGCCCAGGTCTGGCCATCTCACAAATGCAGGTCTTGGATAAACCAAAATATATCAGTGACATAATCTGAGGGGTTAAAATGGAACCTTGACCAAACACTCCTCCTCTCTGGTCTGGGTCAGCTCTTAAAATTTCTTGATTATTATAGGTCACTCTTGTGGTAAAGCCACTCTCCAATGATGGCTCCCAATTAAAAGTCACAAAAGAGGAATAGAGTCAATCAGTGACTCATTCATTTACTCAACAACAAGATCAAGAGCCTATTATGTGTCAGACATTATGCTGGGTGGAAGAAGCTATGGTCCCTGCCCTGGAAGAATTTGCAATTTGGTATAGGAGAAAACCCCAGCACAGGTACTGAGAGTCCACTGCTGACAAGTGTCATCGTCATGAAAAGTGTGTCCCACGACTCGTGGGAGTACTGAGAAGGGATCAGCCGACTCTGGGGATCCAAGAAGGCTACACAAAAACAAATGTCATGCCAGATGGACCTTAAAAGATAGGAATTCCTTGGATGGAGAAGGTGAGGCACTAGAAGGACATTTCAAGCAGAGGAAACCTGACATGTAGAGAAACAGATTTACAAGGGGGGAGTGATTGAAGTTCAGTGTGTCTGAAGTATGGGGTAGGGAAGGGAGTCTCAGGAGCTGAGGCTGAAGGGGTAGGTTAGGGCTGAGTTAGGAAGTGTGTGGTAGGCCCACCTAAAGGGCTTGAATGTGATCCTGTGGGCAATTGAGAACCAACAGATAAGGGTTTCCCAGAGTGTGCAAACAGATAACAATCTGATTCTGTCTAGAGTCGGTCCTGGGAATTTGACATAGAAGGGGTTTTTTAATTGTTAGTAATAATTCTCAACTTTATTGAGGCATGATTTACATATAATGGAAGGTGCCTATTGTAAGTGTACAGTTCAATGAGTTTTGACAAATAGATATTATACCCACGTAACCAGTACCATCTTAGACTTGGGCACATGGGGCCCCTGCTCCATACCCTGCACCTCAAGGGTGGGGGACCATGCTTTGCAACACCTTCATTACAATTTTCCAAGGTCTCCTTTCGTGCCTAGTCAGGGGTCAGCAATATCATCCAGGTGAGGCTGGCCAGAGTACGGAATGGGTTGCAGGTTGGCAGGAGACCAGTTTCTCCCCTTCAAGGCACACTTTGAACCTCTCAACCCTTACCCCTCCTGCTTGGGCCCCCCAGATACCCCAAGGAACTTCAGGATTCTCACTTGTAGGATCATCTATGGCACTCACATTCTTGGGACCTGGTTTCCGGAGGGCAGCATGGCAAGGAGATTGATTCACCAGCCACTGCAGTGTTTCTTTGACACAATGCATGAAATGGGGCAACCAGCTGACACGCAGGTTTTGGATAATTCAGATAGTCCTTATAGACAGGGGCCACACAAAGTGTATTTTCCCAGGTTCTGAGCACCCAGGGAGCGGCCACTGTAAAACCATCACTGCAATCACTATTGACAACATTTTCCTTGTGGTAAAAAGTTTTCTTGAAGACCTTTCCAGTCTATCTCACTCCCACTCTCTATCCCTGACTACCACTGTCCTACTCTCCATCACTTTAGATTAGTTTTTCCTATCTTAGAATTTCAAATAAATGGAATCATACAATATCTAGCCTTTTGTGTCAGGTTTCTTTCAGTTAGCATAGTACTTTTGAGGTTTTCCATGTTGTAGCATATATTAGTAGTTTGTTCTTTTTTATTGCTGACTATCCATTGTATTAATATACCATTATATAGGTTACATATCAATACAATTTGTAATGTATATTGATATACCATTGCATCAATATACCATCGGTCCATTGTATACCACAATTTATTTATCTATTCACCCATTACTGGTCATCTAGCCTGTTTCCGGAGAAGGCAATGGCACCCCACTCCAGTACTCTTGCCTGGAAAATCCCATGGACAGAGGAGCCTGGTAGGCTGCAGTTCATGGGGTCGCTATGAGTCGGACACGACTGAGTGACTTCACTTTCAGTTTTCACTTTCATGCATTGGAGAAGGAAATGGCAGCCCACTCCAGTGTTCTTGCCTGGAGAATCCCAGGGACGGGGGAGCCTGGTGGGCTGCCGTCTATGGGGTCGCACAGACTCGGACACGACTGAAGCAACTTAGCAGCAGCAGCAGCAGCAGCCTGTTTCCATTTTGATTTTATTTTTTTATAAAGCTATTTTGAACAAGGCTTTCTGTAGGCATATGTTTTAATTTATCTTGGACAAATACCTAAGAATGGAATTACTGGGCCAAAGCATTGGCTTATCTTTAATTTTATGAGAAACTATTGAACTGACTTCCACAATGGTTGTACCATTTTATACTTCAGTCAGCTGTGTAAGACTTCCCATTGTTTCCACTTGGTATTGTAATTTTTTTTTTTTTTTAAATTTTCAGCCATTTTAACGGATGTGTACTGGTATCTTACGGTGGCTTTAATTTGCATTTCACTGACTAACCAATGATGTTGAGCATCTTTTCATGTGTTTATTGGTCATTTGTATGTCATCTGGCATGAAGTATCTGTTCTTTAGGTATAATTTGCAGACAACAAAATTTGCTCATTAAAAGTGTGCAATTCAATGAGTTTTGACAAATGAATGTGTGTGTATGTGTGTGTGTGCTTGTGTGTTTGTTAGTTGCTCAGTCATGTCCAGCTCTTTGCGATCCATGGACTGTAGCCCAGCAGGCTCCTCTGTCCATGGAATTCTCCAGGCAAGAATACTGGAGTGGGTAGCCATTTCCTTCTCCAGGGGGTCTTCCCAACCCAGGGATTGAACCCCGGTCTCCCGCATTGCAGGCCGTTTCTTTACTGTCTGAGCCACCAGGGAAGCCCTGACATACAATCACATAACTAGCACTACCAATCTAGAAACTTATCAGTAGTCCTGATCTTTTCAAAGTACCAGCTTTTGGTTTCATTGAATTTCTTTCTTTTTTTTTTTTTTTTTTGGAGGGGGTGTGCTATTTCATTGATTTTTTGCACTTTTATTATTTCCTTCCTTCTACTTACTTTGGGCTTAATTTTCTCTTCTTTTTTCTAGCTTCTTAAATTTGAAGCTGAGGTCATTGAAACATCTCCTAACTACTGTTTTAAGGGTGTCTCACGAATTTCATATGTTGTTTTCATTTTCTTTCATTTAAAATTACTTTCCAGTTCCTTTTTGATTTATACTTTGACCCATGGATTATTTAAAAGTGTGTCATCTAATTTCCAAACAGTTAAGGATTTTGTGACATCTTTTTGTTATTGACTTCTAATTTAATTATATTGAGGTCAGAGAACATATTGTTTTTTATTTCAATCCTTTAAAATTTATTGAGACTCATTTCATGGCCCAGCATGTGTTCTATCCTAGAGAATGTTCCACTGTGTTCAGAGAAGAATGTGTATTCTGCAGATGTTGGGTGCAGTGTTTTATTCGTGTCAATTAGGTCAAGTTGATTGATAGTGTTGTTCAAGTCTTTTACATCATCATGGGTTTCCTGTTTACTTTTATCAGTTACTGAGAGAGAACTGTTGAATTCTCCAACTATAATTATGACTTAAAATACTTCTTGTTTCAGATCTGCAGTTTTAGCTTCATGTATTTTGAAGTTTGTTACTAGGTACTTAAATGTTTAAGAATGTTATATTATTCTGATGAGGCGACCCTTTTATTATTATCATTTTACCCTTATATCATCATTATCATTTACTCCTGGTAATATTCTGTGTCTTGAAGCTTACTTTGAAGTTAATATAGCCACCATTGGTATATCTTTATCCATCATTTTAGTTTTAACCTGCGTCTTCATACTTGAAATATATTTCATATAGACAGCAAAAAAATTGAGGTTAATTTTATTTTTAATACATTAGGATGATGTCCAATACTTTGGCCACCTGATGCGAAGAACTGACTCATTGGAAAAGACCCCGAGGCTGGGAAAGATTGAAGGCAGGAGGAGAAGGGGACGACAGAGAACGAGATGGTTGGATGGTATCACGGACTCAATGGACAGGAGTCTGAGCAAGCTCCAGGAGTTGGTGAAGGACAGGGAAGCCTGGCATGCTGAAGTCCATGGGGTCACAAAGAGTCGGACATGACTGAGTGACTGAACAACAGGATGATCTCCTTTAATAGTGCTGCTTAGAGTATATTTACATTTAAGGTAGCTGTTGTTATGGCTGGCTTTAGGTCACCCATTTCTGTATTTGTTTCCTATTCTTCTCATCTATACTTCATCAGCTTTTACTTTTTCTCTGCCTTATTTTAGATTATCTTTTGAAAAAAATTTATTTTGAAATAATTACAGGTTTATGAAAGAGTTGCAAAGAGAGTAAAAAGTGTTCTCAAATACTTTTTATCTAACCTTCTTTACTGTTCACATCTTACACAAACATGCTAGTGTATTTATCAAAAACTAAGAAATTCACATTGGTACAGTATGATTAACTAAACTACAGATTTCGTTTGGATTTTCCCTTTTCTATTCCAGGACCCCATCCAGGATCCCACATTTCAGCTATTCATCATGTCTCCTTAGGTTCCCTCTGGCTGTGGCAGTTTCTCAGATTTTTCTGGTTTTTGATGACCTGAACAGTTTTTAAGAGTACTTGTCAGGTATTCTATAGTGTTAAGTCGCTTCAGTCAAGTCTGAGTCTTTGAGACCCTCTGGACTGTAACCTGCCAGGCTTCTCTGTCCATGGGATTCTCCAGGAAAGAATACTGGAGTGGGTTTCCATGCCCTCATCCAGGGGACCTTCCAAACCTGGGAATCGAACCCGGGTCTCTTCTGTCTCCTGCATTGGTAGGTGGTTTCTTTACCACTAGCGCCACCTGGGAAGCCTGTTCCTCAGTTTGCGTTTGTCTGGTGTTTTCTCTTGATTAGTCTGTGGTTATGGATTTGGGGCAAGAATAGCACTGAGGGGATGTGCCCCGTCATCCTGTTGTATCAGGGGATAGATGACATTAATGTGACTTACTGGTGATGTTAACCTTCATTACTTGGTTAAGGTGGCTATTTGTCAGATTTCTACACTATAAAGCTACTGTTTTTCCCTTTTCAAAAATTTAAATTATATGCAAGTCACTAAATTCAGCCTACACCCAAGGGGAGGGGAATTCAGCTTCACCTCATGGAGGGACAAGCATCTAGGAATAATAAAAATCTTTTACCTTCTATTTTATCTCCATCATTGGCTGCTTACCTGTAATCAGTGTTTTTTGGAGTTTCTCCAGGGCTTAAAGCAAACATTTTTATCCGAAAAAAACAAAAACATTAATTCAAAAAGACACCTGAGCCCCAATATTCATAGCAGCATTATTTACAATTGCCAAGATATGGAAGTAACCTAAGTGTCCATTAGATGAGTGGATAAGATGTATATACACAATGGTATATTACTCAGCCATTAAGAAACCAAAATTTTGCCATTTGCAGCTATATGAATGGACTTGAAGGGCCTTATGGTAAGTGAAATACATCAGCGAAAGACAAATACCATATAAGTACGCTGTCACTTATATGTGGTATCTAAAAAATACAACAAATTAGTGAATTTAATAAAAAAGAAGCAAACTCACAGATAGAGAGAACAAACTAATAGTTACTAGTGGGGAGAGGGAAGGGGGAGGGGCAAGACGGGTAGGAGAGTAAGAGGTATGAACTATTAGTACAGAATAAGTGACAAGGATATGTTGTACAACACAGAGAATACAGCCAATATTTTATAATAACTATAAATGGAGTATAACCTTTAAAATTTCTGACTCACTAAACTGTATACCTGTAACTTATATAATATCATACAACTGTATTTCAACTAAAAAATCAAGTCAAATCAAATAAGCATTTTTAACTTACCATAATCTATCTTCAAATTCTGTTCTATGACTTCACGTACAAGTAAGAGCCTTAACACAGCATGCTTTGATTTCTCCTATCCTTTGTGGCATTGTTGTAATACATTTTGCTTCTACATATATTATAAACCTCCAAATACATTGTTATTGCTTTAAACAGTCATTTAGATCTTTGGAATAATTCATCCAGGTGAAATTCACAGAACAGAAAATTAACTATTTTAAAGTGAACAATTCAGTGGCAATTAGTAGTCAATTATCTCTTAAAGAAAAAAAATGTAAAGGTTGAAAACAAGTCTTTTCATATTTATCCACGTTTACCATATATGGTGCTCATCATTGCTTTTCTTAAGTCTGACTTTCCATCCGGTATCATTATCCTTTAATCCGAATAATTTCCTTTAACATTTCTTGTAGTATATAGACCTTTGAATATTTTAAAGATGTCACCCATTGTCTTCTGGCTTGGAACATTTTGGTTGAGAAATCATGGTAATCTTTAGCTTGGTGTCCCTGTATGTAAATGTGTCTTTTTTCTAAGACTGTTAGCATTTTCTCTTTAGCTGTGGTTTTCAGCAATTTTCTATGACGTGCCTTGGTATGATTTTCTTCATTTTCACCTTTCCTGAGGTTTGTTGAGCTTCTTGAATTTGTAGTTTATTGTTTTCATAAGATTTGCCAAAATTTCAGCCATTATGTATTCCTTTTTGCCTGCAGCTCCTCCTGGAACAATAATTACACATATGTTAGTATCTGTGGTATTGAAACATAGGTCACTGAGGCTCTGTTAACATAAAAAAAAGTTTTATTGAGATATAATTCATGTACTGTACAATTCACACATTTAAAGTATGGAATGCAATGGCTTTTAGTTATAAATAGATATGTGCAGCCATTACCATGGTCAATTTTCAAATATTTTCATCTCCAGTGAAATTCCATATGCTGGCTATCTCCCATCCCTAAGCAATCACCAATCTACTTTCTATCTGTACAGTGTTGCCTATTCTGGAAATTTCAAATAAATGCAATAATATAAATTGTGGTCTTTTGTGGCTGGTTTCTTTCATTCTGCATAATATTTTCAATGTTTTTCCATATGGTAGTATATATCAATACTTCATGACTTTTTATAGACAGACAGGGAGGCCTGGAGTGCTGCAGTTCATGGGGTCGCAAAGAATCGGACACAACTGAGCGACTGAACTGAACTGAATATACCTTTGTATGAATATACCACACCTTGTTACCCATTCATTCTGTTAACTTTTAATCAGCCTTTTTTTTTCCTCTCTGTGATTCATTTTGGATAGTTTCTATAGCTATTTCTTTCACTTCACTGATATTTTCTCCTGCACTGTCTAATCTGCTATTATGCCCATCTAGTGAATTTTTTATTTCAAATATTATATTTTCACCTATTCATTTAAAAATATTTTAAAATATATAATTTAAAAGTTTAAATATATAATTTAAAAGTTAATAATTTCAAGTTAAAAAATAGAACTACTATATGATCTAGTAATCCTACTTCTGAGTATATATCCAAAAGAAATGAAATCAGAATCTCAAGAAAATATCTGCAGCCCCATGTTCATTGTGGCATCATTCACAATAGCCAAGATATGGAAATGACCTAATTATCTGTTAATGGATGAGTGACAGATAAATGGATAAAGAAAATGTGATAGATATAGGTATATCACATTGCTATCTCTTTTTTCTTTATTTCTATAGTATTTATTTATTTATTTTAATTGGATGCTACTTACTTTACAATATTGTGGTGGGTTTTGCCATATATTAACATGAATCAGCCATGGGTGTATATGTGTTCCCCATCCTGACCCTCCCTCCCACTTCCCTCCCCATCCCATCCCTCAGGGTCATCCCAGTGCACCAGCCCTGAGCACCCTGTCTCATGCATCGAACCTGGACTGGCGATCTATTTCACATATGAGAATACACATGTTTTAATAGTGTTTTTAAACAAATCTCAAGTATGTCTTTTCGTGCTTACCTACTTCAGTACGTGTCTCTATATCAAGTCATGAGGCTGTATATTTTAATATATACTATTCATAAATTAAAAAATAAATAAGTAATAAACACATTAAATATATTATTTAAAATTTCTTTCTTCACCATTTTCATGTTTTCCTTTAAATCCTTGAATATATTTATATTAGGCATTTTATTAATAAAAGTCCTCTGTCATTTCTGGCTCTGTTTCTACTGACTGGTTTTTGCCCTGGCTTTGAAAGCAGCACATTTTCCTGCTTCCTTACATGTCTAGTAATTTTTTTATTGGATCTTAAATACTGTGAATGTTTGAGCATCTGGATTTCATGTCTTCCTTTAACTCTGTTCTGGAAGTCAGTTGAGTTACTTGCACATCAGCCTGAGCTTTTCCAGGCTTGTTTTTTGGTTTCATCAGAGCAGATCTAGGGTAGCATTTATTCCTGGGCTGTGTGTGCTGTGCTTAGTCATTCAGTTGTGTCTGACTCTTTTGCAACCCCACGGACTGTGGCCCACCAGACTCCTATGTCCATGGAGATGCTCTAAGCAAGAATACTGGAGTGGGTTGCCATGCCCTCCTCCAGGGGATCTTCCCGACCCAGGAATCGAACCTGGGCTAGCTTATCCTTATTGCTAAGGTATGATGTTTCTTGGGGTTTCTACTGAATGCCCTGGATTTTCAAAAGGTTTCTTTATGCTGGCTGGTGGGAAATTGAATGTCTTTCAAACCTGTGAGAACTCTGGGAATGTCAGCTTATAGCTTCGTGGTAGTTCTTTGCCTGACTTTTTGGCATTCCATCCTATGTGTGAATAGCTTAGTGTCAAGCAATCCAATCAAGTCCCCATGCAGAAATCTAGAACTCTTTCTCTGTGTTGCTCCCTCCTTTCCAGTAGTCTGCCTTGCAAATTCCAGATTCCTCAGTCTCCCAAACTCTAATGTCTTTCTCTTTAACTCACAGAGACCACTGTGCTCTTCGAGGGTTTTTCCTTCTCACTGCACGGTCCAGAAAGTGCCTCCAGACAAAAACCAAGGGCTGTCATAGACTTCATCTTATTTATTTTCCTTCTCTCAGGGATCACTGCCTGTTGTCCAATATCTAGAAACAGCTGTTTCATATAATTCAGTTTTCTAGGTGTTTTTTTTTAATGGCAGGAGAAAAAGTTTGATACGATTTGCTCCAACACGGTTGGCATCAGAAGTCACAGGAGAGATTTTTAAGCAGGGATATGATCATATTTGTTTTGAAGGAAAACCTGGTGGCCATCTGAGAGTCTCTTGAATGGACAAGAGGTAAATACCTAGACAGAAAGACAGAAAAGGAGATTATTTAAGCTGTCTGTGAAGGAGCTGATGGTGGTCTGGATGGGAAGAGCAGCAGGGGAACTGGAGAGGTGTGAAGACATGTGAGAGCTCTTTAGGAGGTGGGACTGGCAAGACTTGCTGATAGATTGCATGTACATGACAGGTGAAATAAGGGGTTCAAGATGACCCCCACTTATGGTAGTGCCATTTACTGAGACTGAGGAAGAAGCAGCTTTGTTTTTCTTTTTTTAAAGGAGTCTATTGTCTGTAGTGAGTTCAGTTGTGGACATATGGAATTTGAGTCGCTGGTGAGCTGCCCTACCAGAGGAGGCAGTTAGATATGTAAACCTGGGATTCACAGGAGAGCTGGTGGCTAAAAAAAAAATCAATTTGGGGTTTATGGCATATACATGACATGGTAAGTGAGGCCACGGGAATGGGTGAAATTGTCCAGGGAGAGGGTGTCCAGTGACCAGAGAGGGCAGCCCTAGACAGAGTGAATGTCTGCATTTCTACTGGAGAGCTGGATGCTGAGAGGACGGGCCACAGCTCAGAGAAGTTGTGATGGGGAGGAAATGGGATTAAGTGGGAGCCCTGCTCATCCTGTCCCTGGAGAAGAAGCCCTGGGGGTAGGGGGCTCAGGGCCCAAGGATGGGAGTAGAGGTGCTAGGGGAGAAGTCACCAGGTCCCAAGGCACGTTCTGTTCACTTCAGTGTTCCTTTGGTTTCTGTCTGGCCCTGCCTGTCTCACCTCCAGGCACTACCATGAACAGTAGGACAAAGAAATGGAAAACTAGGGCAAAGAAATGCATAATAGAAATAGAAATAGTTTCTAAACCCCAAAGTAGGAGAAAACCTCAACTGGTATTTTGGAGGCGACAGGCAGCAGTTGCCACTCCGTCTCCACAGGCCAGCATTGTCAACTTGGCCCTGTGCCCTGCAGCTGGGCCCTGCGGGCTGGCCACACTCCAACCCGCCCACATATCTTCCCCCCACTTCTGGCACTGGGAACCATGTCAGCGCCTCCCCAGGCAGCCCGCCGTGTGGCCAAGCCTAGGGAGCGAGTAGGAGGACTCCAGAGCGACCGGGACAGGGAGCAGCAGAAAGGCTGCCACTCTGTGTGGTGCTGGCAGGGATGGTGAGCCCAATCCTGTGTGCCCACCCTCAGTGGTCTCCCTGACTCTTCTTTCCTAACCTCACTCATGCCTCCTGGAACTAAGGAACTAGCCATGGTGTCACCACCCAACTCTGACTTGAATTCATTCTCTGTTGGCCTATTCTTCCATTGGCTCTTGTCTGTCTCCTCAATGGGCTGGGGGGCCCTCCCAGACCCTGGACCTGCCAGCAGTTGCTGTTTCTTTGATTTCTCCACAGTACACCTAGCTTGGAAACACACCAGGGCCACGCTGAAGGGACCCTTCTTCATCAGCTTTGCCGTCAACTTTGCAGTCAACTCAGATATGTGGCCTGCTGACTGACTTGTGATGAACGGCAGCGTTCCTTTAAACTCGGGAGCCTTTTGGGGCACGTACAATAGGACCTGGCTCCCCCTGGTTTCATTTGCATTCAACTTCTCAAGGGCATGGCTTTTGGGTAGAGCGAGGTACAGCTGGATTTCTTTTTTTTTTTTAGGTCCTGCTGTGGGTCATGTGGGATCTTAGTTCTCCAACCAGGGATTGAACCTGTGCCCCCTGCATTGGGAGCACAGAGTCTTAACCACTGGACTTCCAGGAAAGTCCCTGGATTTCTTTTTTTGAATTAAAATAAATAATTGGCATTGAAACATGTATATTACTATATGTGAAATAGATCGCCAGTCCAGGTTCAATGCATGAGACAGTGTGCTCAGGGCCAGTGTACTGGGATGACCCTGAGGGATGGGGAGGGAGGTGGGAGGGGGGTTCAGGATGTGGAACACATGTACACCCATGGCTGATTCACGTCAATGTATGGCAAAACCCACTACAATATTGTAAAGTAATTAGCCTCCAATTAAAATAAATAAATTAATTTAAATAAATAAATAAATAGTTGGGGGCCCTTCCAGACCATCAGCAGTAAGCCCATACTCATCCCCTCCCCCAGACCTGGGAAAACAATGCTCTCTCTCCAGTGGGTGCTGGACCTTCTGGGCTGCAGGGGGCATGTGTATCCACAAGGCTACTCATCTTGACCCATTGCATCTTTGACTTCTGTCAGTGGAGGTCCTTGGAGAAGCAGACATCAAGACAAGATTAAATGTGCAAGTGCTGTCTTGGGGGAGACCCCTATGAAGGATGCAGGGGAAGAAGTAGAAGCAGGCAGGGAGCATCTTCCCATCCCAGTGCAGGACTGATCCCTGAGAAAGGAGAGGAGGAAGGAAGGAAGCACCATGTGAGGCTGCTCACATCACAGCCTGGTTCTGAGAAAGTTTAGATCACTGGGAATTACCTTAGCAAGGCTTGCTTATTGGAGGAGTCTCGTCCCAGGGATGGGCTGGGATTGGCATCCTCACTGGACTTAGTCATTGGCTGGGAGCAGCCTGGGGGGAATTTGGCCTTGATATAAACACCACCGTGGATCCCAAAGTGGAATCCCTGGGGCTGTTGGTGACCTCTGCTTCCCACAGCAGCAGGTTTTCTTGAGGGAAACTCTGAGCAGCACATATCCATGCCCACCTCACCCTCCCTGCAGCCTCCTGGGCTTCTCCACTCTGCCACCTTGCCTGGGACCAGTCTTCACTGGTTTGTTCCCAAGGCAATCGTTTCTTCCCTTCCAGCCAGACTCGGGGCCAGACGATCTGCCTGGGCCTCCTCAAGCTCCTCAAGCAGGGCCCAGGCCCCCAATCCCTGCCTGGGTGGAGAGCTGCTTGGAGCAGGCTGGGAGCAGGGGCCAGCGGGAAGGGGCTGGGTGCTTTGGTTCACCCACCGGCCAGGTAGTCAGTGCAGAGACGTTAACAACAGCTCCCAAAGGAAGGCTGCTGCTACTTCTGTCCTTGGTCTGTGCCCTCTGTTTTCAGGTAGATCTGGAAACCCAATCCTTCTTCCCTAGGCCTTCAAGGAAGCCATGACCGGTTCCTCAGGGAAGTACAGATGAACAGCTCTCTGAGTGCTCTTGGCCCACCTGTGTTGCTTGTGGTGGAAAAGGGTAAAGGGATGGGCCAGTGGGCAGCGGCAGCAGACCAGAGCCAATGGAAGATCCAACCAGGATCCTGAGAGAAAATATTTCCTCTGGAAGGATGGCCATGACGCTAGCCCAGCTGGTGGTTTCTCCTGGCCCAAATACCAGTCTGCTTTGGTGGTAGGCCCCCAGGATCTGGTCTAATGCCTGGGACACAGTGGGTGCCCAGAACCTGTGGGTGGAACAAGTGTCTTCTCCTGGTTTGCCCTCCAGTGATCCCCTTTACCCTCCACTAGAACGTCAAGTTCATGAGAGCAGGAACTTCGTGTTTTCCCTGCAATATCCTAGCTCAGAGCTGGCACTCAACAAAGAGTGTCCATTGGGTGCCAGAGCCCTTCTTCCAGGGGCACAAGAAGAAGGAAAGTGTAGGCCCAGTCCACGAGAACTCACAGTCTTCTGGGGAAACACAGCCTTGCAGGCAGCAGATGGTGAGCCTGGATTTACTCTGAAGCAGCTAGACATAAGGACTGATTTAAAAGAAAGCTCTGAACAAGAGCATAGCTGACCACAGCTGGTTGGCGGAGACTTTGGTGTGGAGGGGGACACTGGAATGACTGAGGTGAAAAGAGCTGGCTGAAGCCAGCTGCCGTACATTTCCTTTCTAGGCTTCTTATTTAAGGGGAACACATGTGCTGACCCAGAACGCTGGACACATGGCTTGGATGTGGGAAAGTGGGACTGGCCTGGAAAATCAGATAGGATGCTTCCTAGTCTTGTGCTGGAACCGCTCATGGTAAAGAAGAGCCCAGAGGGAGGCCTGTCTCTCTGCTGGTGGCTAGGCCAAATTCCCAGGCAATGGGTCTCACCCGTAGTCCTGTCTTTGGCTCTCTTGCTGGACGTTGGCAGAAGTCAAGTGTATCGAGGAAAGAGAAAGGCTTCTTGGACCCATGAGAGGGCAGCAATACAGTCTCTGCCCCTGCCACCCCTCAGAGGTGCATCCTCAACGTGACAGCACATCCCTTCAAGTCCTTCAGCCTTGATCCATCAAGAGAGAACACCTTATTCATTCGCACATTGCCTTTGGACTCCAAATTGTCACTGCCAGCCTGAGACTGTAAAGTGCCCAGAGCGCAGGTTCCAATGCCCTGTCATTTGCTGGGAGATTATTCTATGCAACTTCAGATTCACTAAGGGCTCTAACTGAATGAGAAGGAATTAATGAACAAATGCCACTCCCCTGAGGTATCATAAGGCTTTTCTTCCTATGTTGGGAATGGTATGGACCTGAACCTTTCACACTCCATCTCAGCAGGCAGACTAGGGTTGGGGTTTAGGCTGACGTTAGGGTTATGGTTGGAATAGGGCTTAGTCCATGGCTAGGGCTAGAATAAAAGAAGTAGTCCCCACTGGGATGGAATCCAGTCTTTCCCCCTCCTCCCCACCCCACTGGGCCATATCACCCAAGGCTGCTTCATGAATCTTTGAGGAAAAGCTCAAAGTTCAAATTTTTAGCTGGAATTAAAGGTATGGCAGTCTCAATTAATGCAAGAGTTACAGGTTGAGCAAGATTCAACCAAGTCATGGGGTCACAAAGAGTCAGACACGACTGAGCAACTGAGCAACAACAACAGCAACGAAGATTCAGCCACGATTGGCTGTGAATGTGGCGGTGGTAGTTCTTTCAGGAGCCGAGGCTTGGCAGAGAGCAATGTTTGGAGGAGGGAATGGATTCGCCTGGAGCAGGCAGGTTCTGAGGGGGAGACCTACGGAGAGACACCTTGGTGAGGGCTCCAGCAGACAGTCTTTGGTTTCCTCCTCCTCTTCCTCTTGGCTGACACCATGTGATAAGAATTGTGCTTATTCCTTCGCAGACATCTTATTTTGTCCGCAGGACACTCTACAAGGAAAGTCTGATATCATCCCATTTTACAGATGAGGAAACTGAGGCTGAAGAATGTTAGATAACTAGTCTATGAGTTCATATGGGGCTAGGGGTGGGACCTGGCTCTGACTGACTCCAGAGACTTTATTACTGCCATCTGCTCACTCAAGTTTCTCTTGGGGTCTAGGCTTGCTGTGGGTGTCCATGGGACAGGTGATACTTCTGACGCAGAACTGTCCCAAGCCTGACTCATGCATAACACCCTTCTGTCCAGCGTCCCTACAGCTCTATTCCCCTGGAGCCCTTTGGTCCTCCTGGGCCTCCTGGGAATTCCAGCAGGTCCACGTGAGCAGAAGCTTGCTCCCCAGGGTATGTGATATCTCTACAGACTCACCCCAAAACGACTGGGGTGGGACCAGCCTCCAACCCCTGCCCTATCCTGCTCCTCTGCCTCTCTTAGCCCTGCTGTTCTCGGCAGTCTTCCTGCCTCCTGATAACTGTGGGAGGATCTAGCAGCTTGTGCATGAGGTTAGCTGGCCCCCGTCCAGGCTGAATTTCACTTGGTTATTTCCTAACCATATTTCTAACCTCCTCTAGAGACTCAATCTCAGTCTTGGCTGATTCTGAGCAGTCCAGTTGTTAGCTTCTCTGTGGATTTCATTAGTATCTTGTTTATTGGCATCTTACAAAGTTTTTAACGAAGGTGTTCCTGGAGAGTGAGCCTGGAGTGGGTCACTCTGGTTGGTCAGAGTTTGGTGTTAATAAAGCCAAGCATGTGGGTTCAGGCACACCAGGCCTGCTGAGCTGAGTGGCGCTGGGCTGCTAACCATAGGCTGAGGCTGAGCCCACAGGCTGACTTTGGGGACCTGAACCCCGGGTGACAGTGGGTGTGGAAAGTCATACTAATAAACAAACCAGAGTACCTGTAGAGATGCTGCCTTAGAAGTGTGGCCCCAGGTGTCTGCCTCCTCCCTCAGCTCCCTGCCATCATCACACAGGCTTTAACGCAGGCCTGCACCCTCCTGCGTTGGGAAGATGGTGTAGTGATGGTGTGCAGAGGGGAACTGGTCTGGACCCTGCTCCCTGCCCTGGCACTGGCAAGGCCCTGTGGCTTCAGTGTCATAGTATCTCACTGGGGGAGGGCTTTGCTGCCAGACCTGCATGGGAACTTTCTTCTCTGCCCCTCCTTCTCCTTCTCCCCTCTGGACTGACCCAAACTGGACCCTCAAGGAGTACATATGGCTCACCTGTGGTGTTGATGGCTCCTCTGGTTGGAAAGGGCCACATCTGCCTCATTTCCAAGACGGTACAGAAAAGTGGGATGGGACCCTGGTGACCTTGTTGCCCTGTGTGCCCAGCCCTCTCTGCTCCAGTGGTGGAAATGGCTGGGCGGGCACTGAGGGGCCATGATCCCTCCCCAGGACCCTCTGGGCCCATTTACAAGGCCCCACAGGGTAAAGCTTGTAGCTGGAAAACAGTGGCAAGCACCCTGGCTGCTGGAAGGCTGGGTCCACACTGTCACCCTTGTTAGCCTGGATTCTCCCCTAATAAAAGGGCCCCTGTATTCTGGGACAGTAAATTTATTTTGCAGCCTCTGTAAGTTTGTACACTATGGCTTCTATTCTGTTTATGATTTTTCTATTACTATTTCTCCCTGCCTCCTAGGGGCTGAGTATAAGGGAGACAGATAGCAGAGTCCAGGGGCCACTCCTCCAAAGGCTGCCAGCATCACCTTTGCTTCATCTGTGGTGCCAGGCTGCTGTGTCACCCAACTCCAGGGGTGGGGGGCATGATATGTGCAACATGATGGGTGCTATGGACTGTATGTTTGTGTCCCCCAGAAATTCATATGTTGAAACTCGAATCCCCAGTGTGATGTTATGAGGAGGTGGGACCTTTGGGAGGTGATTAGGTCATGAGGGTGGAATCCACATGAATGTGATTAGTGTCCTCATAGGAGACAGAAGAAGGGAGCTTGTTTCTTGTTTCTCTCTCTGTTCTCTGTTGTGTGAGGATATAATGAGAAGAAAGCCACCTGAAAATCAGGAACAGGACCTTTACGAAGAACTAGACCATGATGGCATTGTGACCTCGAACTTCTGGCCTCCAGGACTGTGAGGGAAAAAATTGTTGAAGTCACCTAGCCTCTGGTATGCTGTTATAGCATCCTGGGCTGATAAAATAGGAATCTTCACGAAGGAGGTGATTCCTGGCCAGGGAGCTGAAGGGTCCATCCTTTTTCCAGATGGCCAAAATCAGGAGGGTGATGCTGGGGGATAAATGCAGAGGGAGATGCGGGGGGATGCATGAACAGCACGAGCAAAGGTGTGCAAGCAAGAGCAGCTGGGTGGGCTTGGGGACCTGCAGTTATTTCGGCACAGCTCTTGACTTTGGCCTCCCGGTGCCTGGCGCTTGGCTGGTGCTCAGAAGACACTGGGTGAATGAATCCATCTCCATGACTGGGGGTACCACATGCATCTGTAGAACTCCTGAGCCTGTATCCCCTGCTAGACTGAAAGCTGGTCAAGGATGGGTCTGTGAGGGAGTAGATGCTTAGGGTGGCACAGAGGGTTGAACTGGGACTCTAGAACCCAGCTCTCCTGACTCTCACCTCGGTGCCCTTTTCATTTCGTCTAGTTTCCTTTCAGTCCACATCCATCTCTTCCTTCTGCAGCCCCTTCTGTACTCTCAGGAAGAGCCCCTTACACTCACATAACTCCTCAGCTCTTGTCTTGCACAAGAGCTATTTCTAGCTCATGTGTTCCACCTGTCTCTTCAACTAGACTGTCAGCAACTTCAAGGTAGAGATTGGGCCTCTTCTGTGTTCTCTTCTGTGAGCTACACACTTCCTACACCACACTCTCTTGCCTCCTTCCCCAAGAGCTTTGTGGGCTCATCTTTCAAGGGCTGGCTAACCCAAACTTAAGAGTTCCAGACCTTTCCATGTACACACCTGTGGCCCTGTCCATGCCATGTACAGGGAAATCACCTTAGTAAGGAACCTCCGCTGTCCCCTCCTTTCGGGAGTTTGCAGTCAGGACAGGGAGGGAAAATGGCCTCCAACATAGCAGAAAGGTGGACCTCTCTTATTTTGTGAATGTGTTCTTGAAATGTATGTGGGAGCTGACTCCGCCATTGGATGCGCTGGGAAAAAATCACTAATTGAGGAAATCTGATGGTGAAATTTTTTAAGCTAATGACATTGAATTTATTTCACATTTCCATGGCATCATTGGCTTATTAGGGTTTGAGTCTATTCATTTACCAGTTATCTAATAAAAATCCATCCATCTCAATAAATCTGTCCATCCCAGTGAATTCCAATATACAGGAATTCATTTTATCAAAAGGAATACTTGTATTTTACTTGCAGTAACTTCTTTTTCAAAGTGACAAATACCCTAACAGACCCACTGTGTGATATTATGACTAGAAGCTGAATACAAATGAAAGTGGGCCTTACTGTTCTTGTCCAATAGATGGTTATTGAAGTGTGTTTAGATTTGTATATAAATGTCACTGGGGCCTACAACCTAATTTCTCCAATGGACTCTACCCATAGAGTACAGGGAATCCGATAGGCTGTCCCTGCAACCACCTCTGCCTCTTACTTAGTGATGTCAGGCACATGAGCTAGCTTTTCCGGTCCTCAGTTTCCTTGGCTATAAAATGGGGACAATCAAAGCAACTGCCTTGTAGGGTTGTGATCCAGGTGAACATGGTGCTGAACGTCAAGGGCATGGAACACCTGAACTGGGCAAAGGTAGGGACTGAGAAAGGTAAGTAGCTCCCTCCTAAGGTGATCCTGAAGCATAAACACATTACCCTAAGGGCAGTTCTCCCCACCATGCCCCCACAGGGGAAATGATTGTACTCATTCTGAGGCAAGGTGGGAGTAGGGGGAGCAGTAAGGGCCAGATTCTTCTGTGACACCCTATGGGCAGGGTGTACACTGGCGCTGGATGCAACCATATAAACATAAGTATTAGCGAGAGCTTGCTTTCAGAGCTCATGCACTTAAAATAGAATGGTAGAGACACAGATGACATTCAGACCTGGAAAGCTTCTGGAGTCAATGAGGCCCTCCCCTATCCCGGGCTTGCTGAGGTCGCCAGCAGCGGTACCAGAAGGCTCTTCCCAGTGGGCCTGCCTTCCCACTTGCAGTGCCTGCAGCTTCTCTGACGGAGGGAGGGCTTTCTCCAGCACCCTGGTGCTTGCCCAGACCGACCCAGGGCACGCCCCCCTCCCCAACCCCAGGGCCAGCATCAACTGCTGGGGGATGGGAATCGGTGGGAAAATGCTCCACCCTCCTCCCATCTCAGCTATCCAGTGCAGCACTTCTCGGGAGGGTCCCCACTCTCTCTGTCAGTCCCCAGCTGGTTGTGCCTGAGGCCACTGGCTATTTAATGCCCCCCTTTGTGGCTTCTCTCCCTTTCTTACTTTCTCTGTTTCCAAATATGTACTTCCTGTGACCACCTCCCCAATCAACTCCCTCAGCCCTACTCTTTGTCTCTGGGTCTGCTTTGAGGGGGAATCCAAACTAAACCCCTTTTTCTGTCTTCTGCAATTCTTGAGTGAGCCAGGTGGGCGGTGAGACAGGAACCTGAGGAAAGCTCCTCACAAAAGAAATAGAATCAGCCTACTGGACATTTGTTTTCCAAGCACTTTCTTTCACCTCCATCCTTCTTATCCAAAGTGCAGAGGAGCAGCCAGGGCATCACCTGGGAGCTCGAGAGAAATGCAGACCCACCCCAGGCTGGCTGAATCCGAACCTGCATTTTGAACAAGATCCCTAGGTGGTTCGCGTGCCCCTTAGTTGGAGAAGCCGTGTACTGCATCTTTCTCCAGTCACATGAAGATCCTGCGACAAAGCATTACCATTTGTAGTATGTAGTGTCCCCCCAAATTCATGTTCACCAGAACTTGAGGATGTGATCCTATTTGGGGCCTCCCTGGTGGCTCAGTGGTAAAGAATCTGCCTGCCAATGTAGGAGACACAGGTTCGTTCCCTGGTCCAGGAAAATTCCACATGCCCTGGAGCAACTAAGCCCATGGGCCACAACTACAGAGCCTGTGCTCTAGAGCCCACGCTCTGCAACAAGAGAAACCAGCGCAGTGAGAAGCCCACGCACCACTAGAAAGTAGCCCCTGCTCACTGAAACTAGAGAAAAACTTGCAAACCAAAGAAGACCTGGCACCGCCAAAAAATAAAAATAAATACATAAAAATTAAGAACATGATCTTATTTGAACTTGGGGTATTTGCAGATGTAATTAGTTAAGATGAGCTCAAACTAGATGGGGTGGACCCTTAATTTGATGACTAGTGTCCATATGAGAAGAAGACAGGATGCACAGAGACACACACAGAAGCAGGGCACATTTCAGAGGCTGTTGTTATGGTTACGCTGCCATAAGCCACGGAACACCGGGAGCCACCGGGAGCTGGAAGAGGCAAGGAAGGCTATGCACTAGAATCTTCGGCCCAGAGGACAACTTGATTTTGGGCTTCTAGCCTTGAGAGCTGTAAGAGAAGAAGTTTCTGTTGTGGGAAGCCACCACATTTGTGGTGCTACATTACAGCAGCCCCAGGAAACTAATAGACTATTCTTTCCAATTTCACAGCCACAGAGGTGGTAAAGTCAGGACTTGACCGAGGCCCAGTTTATGTTGCTGAGTCAGTGTGCTGTGGTAGGTCCCAGGCCCGGGGGGCCCCAGGAGCACTTCCAGGGCCATGTTCTTAGACTGGGCCTGCTCCATGTGGTCGCCCAGGACTTGGAGGCAGCCACAGGGACATATGACTCAGGGGTGCAAATGACATGAGGTTGGGAGTGATGGCTGAACCAGGACTCAGAAAGATTTAGGCAGGTTGGAACAAGGGTCCCAACACTAGATGATGAAACCCCACCAAGATGAGAGGAAAGCTCAACGCTTAGGTGACAAAGAACAACCATACAGAAATAGGATAGGGAGAGCTAGCTTGACAGATATTCTGATGGAAACAAAAACTAGAGCAGGAGTGTGGGTGGTTTATGTGACCTCAAGCTCAGCTGGAGCTGAGAGGGTGATGCAGTTAGTGGAGTGGGACCGTAGCCCTCAGCTGCATCAATGGAAGTGGGATGCCTGCCCCCAGCGGGTGGGGGCAGCATCTTCTGCTTCCTCTCTGTGTTGCTCTTGCCACCCCTGGAGGACCAGGTCAAGGCAGGGGCACCACTTTTAAAAAGGACTGCAAACTACAGTGTTTGTGGGGCAACCAGAATGGTGAAGATTCAAAAACAAAACAGTGATAAGAGCTGCCATTTATTGAATACTCCTTATGTGCCAGAAACTGGGCTAGGTGAGTGAGATAGGCACTGTCTTGACCCCAGGGGATGCTTACAGCCTGCTGACCAAGAAACCTGGAAGCTGATAAATACATGTATTTATTTAGAAATGTATACATGCTACAGAGGAGTGCAGGGTGCTCCGAGAGCACTAACCCAGAGAACCTGACACAGACTGGGGATTCAGGTTTTCATCTTTGAGCCCGTTTATGAACGCTGACTAAGTGTTACCCAGGGGAGCATGGTACCTTTGAAACAAAACAGCAGGTTCAAAGGCCCTGGGGCACATTTGAAAACCAGAGAGAAGAGTTGTATTGAGGGATGTGGCTTGGTTAGAAGAGGGTCTTGGAAACGCTGTTTTGGCCATGTTGTGAGGAATGGATTGGAGAGAGGCAAGAGTGGAGACCAGTCAGGGAAGGGTTGGAGTCAGCCTGGGTTAGTGTCCTATCACTACTGTAACAAATCATCACAAACTTAGTGGCTTAAAATAACACAAATGTCTCCTCTTACAGTTCTGGAGGTCAGAAGTCTGAAAGGAGTCTCACTGGGCTAAAATCAAGGTGTCAGCAGGGCTGTGTTCTTCTGGAGGTTCCAAGGAGAATGCATTTCCTCCACCTCTTCAGGCTTCAACAGGCTGGCCACTTCCCTGGCTCATGACGCCTTTCTATCTTCCCAGCCAGCAATGGCCAATCAAGACTTTTTCATCAGTTGGGAATCTGCCTCCCTCTTTTATGTCTAAAGACCCTCATTATAATGGACCCATCCACATAACCTGAGATAATTCCTTAATCTCCCTGTTTTAAAGGCAGCTGATTAGCAACTGTAATTCCTTCTTGCCATATAACATAGCACATTCATTGGTTCTGGGGATGGAGATGTAGATGTCTTCAGGAGGCCATTATTCAGCCAACCACACATTCTGATTTACATACATCACCTCATTTATTTCCCATGACTCCTCCCATGAAGTTGGTACTATTATTACACCCCTCCCCCATCAAAAAGAATTTTTTTTTTGAGGGAACCACACAGCATATGGGACCTTAGTTCCCCAGTCAGGCATTCGAAACAAGGAGTCTTAACCACTGGACCAACAGGAAAGTCCCCTATTAGTCCCTTTTTATGGACAGGATACCGAAGCTTACAGAGGTGACCTGCATAAGGTCACACAGTTGGGAAGTGGCAGAGTCCAGAGTCAGATTCCAGGCTGATGTTGCAGATCCTGTGACCTTAGTCCCTGCCCCACACTGCCTCTCAATGCAGAGGGCACAGGGGAGCTGACTTCTGGTGTGCAGTGGGCTAGCTCTTACCCAGAGTCAAGTTTTGGGTGACTCCAGAAGGCAGAGCCAGGCCAATACTTATAAGTTGTGTGTGTGTCAGTCACTCAGTCATGTTTCACTCTTTGCAACCCCACGGACTGTAGCCTGCCAGGTTTC
Source organism: Bos indicus (assembly GCF_029378745.1). Classification (NCBI taxonomy): domain Eukaryota; kingdom Metazoa; phylum Chordata; class Mammalia; order Artiodactyla; family Bovidae; genus Bos; species Bos indicus. Next base: position 13,779,217 of record NC_091789.1, on the reverse strand, counting down.
TCTGTCCATGGGATTCTTCAGGCAAGAATATTGGAGTGGATTGCCATTCCCTTCTCCAGAGGATCTGGAGAAAGACTTTTTGTATTTCTAAAAAGTTCTTTGTGGTGATAAGCCTCAAAGAAGTTGGAAGTTGATCCTTTAGCAATGGAGAGTCACTGAAGACATGCTGAGAGAGGGTTCTAGAGACAAGAATGTGTGGGTGAAGACTTTCTTCTTTCTCAGGTGAGAGGAAGGTGAGCATTGAGGTGACAAGAAACTCCCAGGCAGATAACCAATCAGAGGAGGAGGGAAATCAAAGGTGGCCTCATAACCAGATTCAGAGTCAGAATCTGCAAGAGTACCAAAGAGGCCCCCTCTCATTTGGGGAAAGGAGCACCCCACACCTTTCCCCCTCAGATCCATCCATCTCCATCTGCCTGAAGGACCATCTGTTCATGAAATCTGTCTCTTCCAGGTGGGATATTTTATGTTTTCCCACCTGTGGGAGAAACCTGCAAGGCTCACATTGCTCAAATGGAGCTGAGATTAGACTCTAGCCTTGTGCCTATTGCTTGGATGTCAGGGCCCTGAGCAGTCATCACCACAGGTAGCCCAGTGCAGGGGAAGAACCAGGCCAAATGTTTTCAGTGACTTTGGGGGGCCCATTTGGGGTCTGCCCAACAACACTTGCCCTTGGGCCCTGTTCTAGAGTCTTGAGCTGTGGGGAGTCGGGTTATATGACACCCCCACTGCAACAGCCTCTCCAGGCTGCCACTTCTGTAAGGCGGAGGTAGCCCTGGCTCTTGGCTTGGGATGGTCTCTTAGGAGAACAATGGGCAGGCTGGTGCCAGTGGGGATGGGGAAGTTTTGCTTCTTAGCAACAAAGGGAGCATTGGAATGGAAAAGAAGCCCGGGGGCTGCTGGGACTCTCTAGTTGGTTATTTCTCTCTGCTCCTAGACAACTCCAGGCAGCATGGGGACCTGGACTCCCTCTGCCTAGCCTGTGGCTAACGTGCCCCCCCGGAGTGAAGGGGGGTGGCCCGTGTGTCCACCACCCTGTGGCGAGGATCCAGCCCTTTCCACACCAGCGCGCTGCCGAAGGCTTGCAAGCTATTCGGGGAGTTGCACAAACTGGAAGAGGGCTGCTGGGGAGGGGTCGGAGGAAGGGTGTTGGGAGAACTGAGCTGTACTGCCGGCAGCTGCAGGGTGGGTGGCTGAGCACTGTCTTCTCTGGAGGGAGGTCAAGGACACAGCTGGAGCCTATTCTCAGCTCCCTCCCTCCTTCCTACAGCGCCGTGATAATAGCTCCTAACACTTACTGAGCCCTTAGAACAGGGTCTTAGCCAGACTCTGTTCTCAGCCTTTTCCATGGATCATCTCATTTAATCCTTCACAACAGTCGTATGAGATAGGGCTATTATTATCTCTATTTTAGAGATTAAATAATAATACTTTTAAAACACCCTGAGGCACACAGAGGTTAAGTAAGCTATTAAGTGCCTCAGCCAGGATTATGAACTCAGAGTTTGGCTCCAGAGGGTGAAACTAACCAGGCCTTGCTGCCTGTCATGTGACAGGCTGGCTACATGGTCCCACCTTTTGGGGCTGCCCTGTGAAGTGTCCCTTCGAGGCCGGCCCTCTTCGGGCCTTCCTCATGCTTTGAACATTATAATAGCCACCAACATACTGCGCGCTTACTATGCACCAAGGATTGTGCCCTTTACAGGACTGATTTTTATAATCTTCACCACAACCCTGTGGAACAGATATTGTTGCTGCCTCCATTCTATAAGGTGTGGAAACCGAGGATACCGAAGGTTTGATAACTTGTTAAAGGTCAAGTTAGGATGTAGCAGAACTAGGATTTAAATTTGAACCAAAGTCTGACTCTGCAGCTTTTTATTCATTCATTTATTCAACCAATCAGCCTTTCATAGACTGACATATGCCAGGCACTGTGCTTGGCATCAGTGGGTATACACAAGAGCAACAGTTCTATATGTCTGATTCTATCTCTCTAGCTTAGACTGCTCTCTAGAACTGTGGATTTATGAATCCAACTGGCCACGTGACATCATTCTGAGACTAATGTACTCAAAACAGGACTCTTGACCCTTCCTCCAAAGTCGCTTGTGCAAAGCTTTCCTTAATTCTGCAAATAGCGTCATTATCCAGGCAGTCGCTCAATCCAGGGCTTGAAAATTGAGACGCTATCATTTTTTTCCTCCCTTTTTGGCTATGCTGCACGGCACTACGATCTTAGTTCCCTGACCAGGGATCAAACCCATGACCCCTGCACCGGAAGCTCGGAGTCTTAACCAGTGTATACTGCCAGGGAAGTCCAAGAAGCCAACTTTGAATGCTTTCTTTCCTTGACCCCTGACATTTAATCTAGTGTCTGGTTGACTTGATCTCAAACATATCCTAAATCTTTTCATGTTTCTCCCTCCCTTCTCCCCTCACCAATCCATATCCAGAGGGAAGTCAGCATGAACATTAATACATCAATCACATCATTTCATTCCCCTGCAGATTGCCACGTGCTCTGACCTACATGGCACTGCCTGAACTGAGTACTCTGTTGCCACCCTGGTTCCCTGCCCTCTCCCTCCTGTAACAAGCTGAGCTCTTTCCTACCTTTGCCTTTGCTCACATACCCCTCTCTGCCTAGACTGTTCTCCCATCAGATCTCAAATTATTATTATTTTTTGGCCGCACCATGAGGCATGTGAGATGTTAGTTCACTGACCAGGGATCAAACCCGTAGCCCCTGCATTGAGAGTCTTAGCCACTGGACCACCAGGGAAGTCCCTAGGTCTCAATTTAAACGTCACCTCTTCAGAGAGGCCTTCCCTACCCAGTTTCTAAAAAGTAGTCACTCTCTTCTCTCTGCATGGCTCTTATTACTAAAGAATATTTTCTTTAAAAAAATTTTTTTTCTCCTTGCCTATCTCCCTCACCCACTACAATAAAAGCTCCATGAGAGCAAGGTTGGCCCTGAGCATCTGAAAGAGTATGTGGCAAATAGCAGGTGCTCATTAAGTATGGTGGCAGAGTTGGGGGGTAGAGCAAGGTGGGGGGCACACAGAGCGGTGGAAAATCCCTGGGAAATGACAGAGGAACAGCAGCCAAGAAGCAGCAGAGGGACTAAAGAACCTTCTGTGAGCCCGGGCTAGGGGGCAGGGAGGCCTGAGGCTTCTAAGTTTCCACTCTGCCAGTCACTAGCCAAAGGCACTGAGCTTCTCTGAGCCAAAGCTCCCCTAGTTGACAACAGGAATAATGGTATTGTCACCTAATAGGGTTGTTGGGGGGTGTGGGGGACTCTGCTCAAACCCTCCAGTGGCGTCCCAGCTCGCTCCGGGTAAAAGCCAAGGTCACTGTAATGGCCTCCACGTGCCACACACACCCTCCCCCCTCCTCCCTCTCCACTTCCCCTTTGCCCTCATCTCCTACTACTTCCTCTCACGCCTTTCTTCCAGCCCCAACGGCCCCTCCACTTCCCAGCTGCAGGGGCTTCAGCTTGATGTTCTCTCTGCCCAGAAAGCTCTTTCTCCAAATACCTGTGGAGACTCAGCCCTCACTTCCTCCAGGTCTAGTCTCAAAGGTTCACCTCCTCGGTGAGACCACCAAGGGTAACCCTGTTTGACACTGTGCCCTCTCTGCCTTCTCTCACTTCCCACAGGCTGGCATGATGTGAAAGTGCAAGTCACTCAGTTGTGTCCGACTCTTTGCGACCCCATTGATTATACAGTCCATAGAATTCTCCCGGCAAGAATACTGGAGTGGGTAGGCTTTCCCTTCTCCAGGGGATCTTCCTGACCCAGGGATCGAACCCAGGTCTCCCGCATTGCAGGTGAATTCTTTACCAGCTGAGCCACAAGGGAAGCCCAAGAATACTGGAGTGGGTAGTCTATCCCTTCTGCAGGGGATCTTCCCGACCCAGGAATCAAACCGGGGTCTACTGCACTGCAGATGGATTTTTTTTTACCAACTGAGCTATCACTTCTTTCCCTCATGTAACCATTTGTCCTCCCTGTTAGAATGTAAGCTTCATGAGAGCAGGGAGTTTAGCTGTCTTATTCACTGCATCCCCACAGCCCTCAGCATATAGTAGGTATCCAGTCAGTCTGGATTGAATGAATCAATGAAGGGCTGGCATAGTGTCCAGCATATAAAAAATGTGTGGTAAGTGGCAGTTATTATTACAAATGACTATGTGTGGTCCCCCTTCCTGTGTCCGTGGCTTAGCACAGAGCCCTGCACTCAGTTGGCATGAGTTGAAAGAAGAACTCTACTTGAGGTAGAAAGTCCTCTCTACTTGCCACAAGAGAAAATATAAAGACACGTGCTCTAAGAGTGCAGAGGAAGGAGGGCAGGACCGCAGGCAGTTTCTAAAAACCTGATCTCCAGACTCATTCCTGCCCCCAAAAAGGAAACAGGGGACTTCAAGCAAAGGGCAAGTCCCACAAAGGAGCACCAGGGAGGCTGCATGGCTCCTCTACCTGGGCCCCTGGTCTTGGAAGGGGTCTGTCACTAGAATTCAGAGGGCTCATGAACTTGGATGGGGAAAGCTGCATCTTTATTTCTGCTCTCTCTCAACTCCATTTTAGCAGTTCCTTCAATCATGAATGCAGGCAAAAACCCACCATGATCTCAGAGGGCCTGTGACTCGGCCACCAACAGGAATCACATATATTTTCATATCATAGTGAGTGAATCTTAAAATATCAATATGCTCATCACTACTCTGAAATTATGATAATTGTAAGGCTCACTGCTGGATCTTGTTATTTAATCTGCTGAAAATGAGGCACATATATCACAAATTTTAAAAATATGTTGGCTGTATTTCAGTCTCATGGGTTTCCATTATAATCCTCTGTATTTTATTTTATGTATTTAAAAACATTATTCTGAGAAGAGAGGAGGGTTCAGGCTTCACCAGACTGCTAAGGGGTCTGTGGCACAAAAAAATGCCAAGAGCTCCGGGTTAGAGCATGAGCAGTGTGGTTGCAATTGGCCCCAGCTCTCTGGTGACTTCTTCCAATGGGAACCTACACACTCGAATGTGCTAAGTGGATTGGGGCAGACTCTTTCCATTCCTGGATGGGGGAATCCCCTTCCCCCACTGTCTCAGCTTCTGTCATTATGTCTGTGAACTGACTTGTCAAATGACTGGTAGGCCTAGGGTCTCAAACTCCTTCCTGGGAGTTTGATCAGGGCAGGCATTGGGTCTCTAACTCCTTCCTGGACACACTGTACCATCCAAACTAGATTGCTCACTGTTCCTTGGGAGAGCTTCACACATCCTACCATCTTACCATCGCTTCTGCCATTCTCTCTGGCTAGAATGCTGGCCCAAGGTCATGCTACTCAAACAGCAGATCTTCCAACCATACGGGCAAATAACATATTTTCATGCCCTCAAGGGGCTTCTCAGGTGGCTCAGTGGTAAAGAATCCGCCTGTCAATGCAGGAGATGCAGGTATGATCCCTGGTTCAGGAAGAGCCCCTAGAGAAGGAAATGGCAACCCACTCACTCCAGTATTCTTGTCTGGAGAATCTCATGGAAAGAGGAGCCTGGTGCCAGTCTTTGGGGGTGAACTGCAGTCCATGGAGTGGCAAAGAGTTGGACATGACTGAGCACGCAGCACTTTCACAGAATCATCTTTCAGGATTTGAAATAGCTCAACTGGAATTCCATCACCTCCACTAGCTTTGTTCGTAGTGACGCTTTCTGAGGCCCACTTGACTTCACATTCCAGGATGTCTGGCTCTAGGTGAGTGATCACACCATCGTGATTATCTGGGTCGTGCAGATCTTTTTTGTACAGTCCTTCTGTGTATTCTTGTCATCTCTTCTTAATATCTTCTGCTTCTGTTAGGTCCCTACCATTTTTGTCCTTTATCGAGCCCATCTTTGCGTGAAATATTCCCTCGGTATCTCTGATTTTCTTGAAGAGATCTCTAGTCTTTCCCATTCTGTTGTTTTCCTCTATTTCTTTGCATTGATCACTGAGGAAGGCTTTCATATCTCTTCTTGCTATTCTTTGGAACTCTGCATTCAGATGCTTATATCTTTCCTTTTCTCCTTTGCGAACAACAGACTGGTTCCAAATAGGAAAAGGAGTACGTCAAGGCTGTATATTGTCACCCTGCTTATTTAACTTCTATGCAGAGTACATCATGAGAAACGCTGGGCTGGATGAAGCACAAGCCAGAATCAAGAATGCTGGGAGAAATATCAATAACCTCAGATATGCAGATGACACTACCCTTATGGCAGAGAGTGAAGAGGAACTAAAAAGCCTCTTGATGAAAGTGAAAGTGAAGAGTGAAAAAGTTGGCTTAAAGCTCAACATTCAGAAAACGAAGATCATGGCATCTGGTCCCATCACTTCCTGGGAAATAGATGGGGAAACAGTGGAAACAGTGGCAGACTTTATTTTTTTGGGCTCCAAAATCACTGCAGATGGTGACTGCAGCCATGAAATCAAAAGATACTTACTCCTTGGAAGGAAAGTTATGACCAACCTAGACAGCATATTGAAAAGCAGAGACGTTACTTTGCCAAAAAAGGTCCATCTAGTCAAGGCTATGGTTTTTCTGGTAGTCATGTATGGATGTGAGAGTTGGACTGTGAAGAAAGCTGGGTGCTGAAGAATTGATGCTTTTGAACTGTGGTGCTGGAGAAGACTCTTGAGAGTCCCTTGGACTGCAAGGAGATCCAACCAGTCCATTCTGAAGGAGATCAGCCGTGGGATTTCTTTGGAAGGAATGATGCTAAAGCTGAAACTCTAGTACTTTGGCCACCTCATGCGAAGAGTTGACTCACTGGAAAAGACTCTGATGCTGGGAGGGATTGGGGGCAGGAGGAGAAGGGGACGACAGAGGATGAAATGGCTGGATGGCATCACTGACTCAATGGACGTGAGTCTGAGTGAACTCCGGTAGCTGGTGATGGACAGGGAGGCCTGGCGTGCTGTGATTCATGGGGTCGCAAAGAGTCGGACACGACTGAGTGACTGAACTGAACTGAACTGAGCATGCACTCATGCCCTCAAAACCCAATGTTCTGGAACCCCACTGAATACTTGCTCAAACACTTGAGGTGATCCTCAGCCACTTCTCTGAGGAACATATTGGTTTTGCCCTCAAGCATTTTAGCAGCTTGAGGTAGGCAGTGGCCTTCTGTCGAGGCAAGAATGAAAGGAGAGCATATTCATTTTCAAAACAAAATGGCAACTCCTCTACCTGGGTCACCATTCCTGGTATGCAGAGCACCCAGGTCTGAGTTTTAATCTGCAGCAAAGAAGCCTGCCCTCTGAATACTCACCAAAGAGCTCAGCCTTGACCCCATGTACCCAGCATCTGGTTCCCAACACTAATCTTTGGAGAAAGCTCAGTCACCATGGTAATAAAATGACAGACCATAGACTCCAGGCTGGATAATAAAGAAGTGAAGAAAGCAGAGGGCTGATAAAGTAGGGGAAATAGAAGCATCAATGGATTGGACACCCAAAAAGATAGAAGAACAGTTCTGGTAACAAACAAGCAAACTGGAGGATGTGGAGGTAGCAGAGAGCTGAGGCTTGAAAGTGAATTTTATTTATCTTTTAAAAAAATTATTGGAGTATAGTTGATTTACAATGTTGTGTTAGTTTCTGCTGTACAGCAAGGTGACTCAGTTATACACATACACATATCCCCTCTTTTTTAGATTCTTTTCCTATACAGGTCATTACACAGTATTGAGTAGAGTTCCCTGTGCTATACAGTAGGTCCTTATTAGTTACCTATTTTTTATACGAAAGTCTTAGTCGCTCAGTCATGTCCAACTGTTTGCAACCCCATGGACCATAGCCCTCCCGGCTCCTCTGTCCATGGGATTTCCCAGGCAAGAATACTGGAATGGGTTGCCATTCCCTTCTCCAGGGGATCTTCCTGACCCAGGGATTGAACCCAGGTCTCCTGCCTTGCAGGCAGATTCTTTACCATCTGAGCCACCAGGGAAATGTGTACCTGCTAATCCTAAACTCCTAATTTATCCTTCCCTCACGTCTTTCCCCTTTGGTACCCATAAATTTGTTTCCTGTGTTTATGTATCTACATCTTTGTGGTTTTTTTTTTTTTTCTGTGAGTCTGTTTACGTTTTATAGAGTCATTTGTACCATTGCTTTTACATTCCACATATAAGCAATATCATATATTTGTTATTCTCTGTATGACTTCACACAGTATGATAATATCTAGGTCCATTCACGTCGCTGCAAATGGCATTATTTCATTCTTTCTATGGCAGGGTAATATATGTATCACATCTTGGAAGAGTGATTTTTATTAAAGTGGCATAGTTGAGAGCAATGTCAGGGCTTAAGTGTGGCTGGGTAAGTGTAGCTTGAGAAGGAGTGCAGAAGAGATAAAGGTGAGGAAGTTAAGGAACGCAGAGATGGAGGCATTGAAAGGCATGTTCATATGGACATGTCATCCGTGATAGTGGGGGCGCTTCTGGAGGAGAAGAAAATCATGAACTGTTTTCCCAAAAGTCTTTAATGAATGAGAGGGAGTGGGGAGAGATGACAGGGATTGGGAAGGGGAAAGGTTAGTACAACCTTATAGTATGGATCTTGGGAGAGCAAGCCATTAAACATCCTTCAAGGTCTCTCCTAATTTTTGCCATTCTCTGATCTTTCCCCAGCTGACCAGGTAACTGCCCAGCTTCAAATACCTCTCCTGATGGCTCCCAAACGAATATCTCTAGCTCTGATCTCTCTTCTGAGCTTTAGACAGCCTATCCCACTGCCTACTTGATAGCTGCTCTGCTTGGACCAAATCTATGACCTTCCTTCCAAATGTGGTCCACTTCCCATCTTCTGCATGCTGCGTGTGTGTGTGTTCAGTCATGTCTGACTCTTTGCGACTCTATAGACTGTAGCTCGCCAGGATCATCTGTCTATGGGATTCTCCAGGCAGGAATAGTGGAGTGGGTTGTCATTTCTTTCTCCAGGGGATCCCCTATCTCCATGCTACCAATATCAATTGTCTAAGTCAGAAACTTGGAAATTATCCTTGACAGTTATTCCCCCTCTCCATTTCCCATGTCCAATAGATTATTGAGTCCTGCTGATTTCCCCTCCTAAGTAACTCTTGAGTTCATCCAATTCTTTCCAGTACCATCCTGGCCCCAGTTATCATCATTTCTTACCTGGTCTAATGTATTAGTTCTCCACACATCTGCCCCCTCTGGTCTGTTCACTCTGCAGCCAGAGTGTTTTGAATGCAAATCCAATCATGTTACCTGCCTGCTTAAACTTATCAATGCCTTTCCATGCTTCTTAAGATAAAGGTCAAAAGACTTATGGCTCTATGTTCATCATAAGATTCTCATCCTTAACTCAACATTAGAGCCACCTGTGGAGACTTTAAGACATTGATACCTAGGAGAATTCCTGGTGGTCCAGTGGTTTGGGCTCTGTGCCATGGGTTCAATCCCTGGTAGGGGAACAAAGGGAACTAAGTTCCCACATGCTGCAGTACGGTCAAAAAAAAAAAAAAAGGATATTGATGCCTAGGTCCAAACCCAGACCACTAAATCTGAATTTTCAGGAAGCCAAACTTGGGTATATTTCTCCGAGGATTTTAATTTTCAGCCAGAACTGGGAACCTCTGCTCTACATAGGTACCTCCCTACCGCTCCAGTTTCTTGATGGCACACATGGCCATCTTGACTCTGTTCCAGCCACACTGCCTTGCTATTAGTCTCTTGGACTGGAACATTCTTCTCCAGCCCACCCCTTTCACCTAGAGAGTGACAATTCATCTTTCAGATTAATGGGTAATTAACTGTCATTTTCTAGCCCCCTCCCCAGGTACACATTAAATCAGATTCTTTCTAGCAGTCATCCAATCATATATTTGCATTTTATTTCGGTGGTTACTTGATTACTAAACTGTCAGCTCCGTATCTGTCACTCACTGCTGAATTCTTATTAGCTAGCACAGTGGCCACCACAATATAATGGCTCAATAAATATTTGATGGTTGAATGAATGAGAGGTAAGATGAGGTATATGAAACCATATGAGCCAATTATATTCTTTGATCACAACTGAATTCTTAATCTAGGTCACATACTGAACCCCTGTGGTTGGTCCCAGTATGGAATCAATGTCCTTGGTTACAGCCTAAGTCCCTTTTCACAGTTGCTTCCACCACGGGCTCTCAATCCTGGCTGCCCATTACCATCACCAGAGAAGCCTAATGAAAAACAAAAAAAAAGCTGGCCCCACCCCAGACTATTTAAATCAGAACATCTTGGGGTGGGGCCTGGCCTGATTAGTTTTTTCTTCTCCTAGCTTTACTGCGGTATGATCAACAAATTAAAAGTGTGTATTAACATATTTTGGTTGTACAATATGATGTTTTCTTAAAGGTGTACCTCATGATGATTTGATATATGTGTACACTGTGAAATGATTACACAGTGGAATTGACAAATCCATCACTTCACATAGTATCTTTTTATTTTTTTATGGTGAGAACACTTAAGATGACTCAACCAAATTCAAGTGTATTGGGCTTCCCAGGTTATTTGAACTGGCATAGCTGCAGTCAAGAGCAATGCTGTGCCCCTTGCCCCTCCAGGTGTGGTCTAGGGCAGCAGCTGGAAGCTTTCTAGGAATGCAGAGTCTCAGGCCCCACCCACCTAAATCAGAATCTTCACTTTAACAAGGACCCCGAGCGATCTGTCCAAGTGATAACGTTTGAAAAGCAAGGCCAAGGAGCCGGGCAGCAGAGTGTGGACTTCCAGGTGCCCCCAGTTTCCAGGGGAGTGTGTGGCTGCTTGGTTGGGAGCCAGTCTCCACTCTTCCACAAGTCCCAACTTCACGGCTGCCTCGGCGTTTGGCTGGGCTGCTGGGTCGACATCCTAGCGTAGCAGCGTAAATAAAGTCTTCACGTGGACCAAAAATCCCGACCTGGATAGCGGCAGCAAAACCGAGCTCTGGATTTCATCGGGAGAGCTGGGAAGAGCAGAGTATGTTTGCTAGGAGCCCTCTCGGACGAGTGGGAACAACAGAAGAAAGCATCAACCCTCGCGGTCCCGTCACGTCCCTGCACCCAACTACCCGCGGGGCTGGGCCTCGCAACCCCTGCCCGCATTGCTGAGCAGGGATGCTTGTCAGGGAATGGCTCTCAGAGCTTCTGCTCCCTGCAACTCTCCCCCACCCCACCCCACCCCTCTCCCCTCCCCTCCCCAAAGCGATCAGACAGGTTCCGAATGTCTGCCTGGTTTTGGCCCGATTTTGGGGCTGGGCCGAGTAGGTGGAGCCGGGACCCCCTCGTTGCCCGACCCAGCCGGTTAGGGGAGACGTGAACCCGGGGCTGGCTGCAGGCCCCAGGGCGCCGGCGGGCTGCTCTGTTCCCCGGAGCTGACTGAGCGCGTGGCTTCCCGGGCTGGCTGGCACTGCCTGCGCCGCCGCAGGCCGGCTGGTCCGGTTGCCCGGCCAGGAAATGTCTTCTGACTGGAAAGACGGCTGCTGTCTGCTGCGGCAGCGGGTGGCAGAGTCTGAAACCAATTTGCACAAGCCCTGGGTGACCAAAAAACTTTGTGTTCGTTTCGAGGAGTGTTCCGCTAGAAGCAGCGTGTTTTTTTTTTTTTTTTTTAAGCCACTGTTCGGGTCCCAGTTCGTATATGAACCCACCCCAACCCCACCCGAGGAGGGTGACAGTGTAGGAAGCATTCCCACGGTGGCGGAGGCTTTCACATCACTGGAGGCGCCGAGTCTCAGCGCCCAGGACACAGCCCCTCCAGAGCCAGCTGTTTGCCATGTAACTGAGAGCTGAGTCCTCTGAGGACACTGGGACGGTTGGGTAAACACTCTCCTTGTCTCTCTAGCAGCTGAGGGAAGCCAGGGCACTCAGTTGTTGCTCAGCCAAAGAGCCAAGGTGCTTCCTTCTAAAAGCCGCAGGCACTGGGTCCTTCCCTGGAGGACACACAGCTTCTGAGAAAAGCAGACCGTGGCCCCTTTCGCGAGAAAACATCTATAAAATCCCGTGCCTGGATGCTCAGCACTGGCCCTGAGGCTTGTATCCACCTGCCTCCATCTTGGCGTTGGTTCCCTGGGCATGGGCCTGGTCACCACTAAGAAACTGGCTCCCTTGTCAGCTCACTCCCACTCCCTGCCTTCTTTCTCCTGTTTCCTTAAGTTTTTCTTACTCTTCTCTTGTTTTCTCCAGCTTTCTTCATCATCTCTCCCCATTCATTCCATCTCTCCTTCTCTTCCTTCCTCCTCCTTCCTTCCTTATTCATTCAAAAAAAAAAAAAAAAAAAAAAGCACTCATCAGGTATTAGGGCTTCCCTGGTGGCTCAGTGGTAAAGAATCTGTCTGCTAATGCAGGAGCTGCAGGAGACATGGGTTCGATCCTTAGGTGGGGGAGATCCCCTGAAGAAGGAAATGGCGGCCCCCTCTAGTAGTCTTGCCTGGGAAATTCCCATGGACAGAGGAGCCTGACAGGACACAGTCCATGGGGTTACAAAAGAGTCAGACACGACTTAGTGACTAAACAACAACATTAGCACTGTAGTAGTCGGCTCGGGTTGCCATAATTAACACACCGTGGACTGGGTGGCTTAAACAACAGAAATTTATTTGCACAGTCCTGGAGACTGGAAGTCTGAGATCAAAGTGCCCACATGGTAAGGTCTTGGTGAGACTCTGTCCCTGGCTTGCAGCCTTTTTCCGCTGTGTCCTCATGTGGCTGAGGGGAGGGGGATATTTCTCTCTCTTTCTCTCTTCCATTTCTTATCAGGCCACAGTACTATGGGATTAGGGCCCACCCTTATGACCTCATTTAACCAGATGAGAGCAATATTGTTAACAAAGTGTGGACAGAAGGCAAAAGGAGAATGGAGGGGCAGGAATGAATAGATGCCTCGAGAAACCAAGGAGGGTTTGACAGAATAGGTGACTTTTGAGCTGGCTCTTGAAGCATGAGAAAGAGTTTGCCAGACAAAGAAGGGAGGAACTCTATTCAGGCAAAAAGAGTGGCATGTGCAAAAGCATAAAGTTGTGGCCTGCTTGATGAGCAGTGAAAATTTTTGTAGTAGTAGAGATGAGAGTATATAAGGAGGTGTGGCAGGGGATGCTGGAGATGCAACATGGAACTCTCTTGTGAAGGGTTCAAGCAAGAAATGATGATGGCCTATGCTAAGGTAGGGACAGTGGGGATGGAAAGTAAGAACAGAATGCTGGAGACATTAGCGAGACCAAATTGGCTGGCTGAATGGTGGAGTGAAGAGGCAGCAGGGGAGAGCAACTCCTGGATTTCAAGCTTAGGAGACTGGCATAATGGACTGAGATATGGAAGGAAGAGTAGGTCTGAGGTGGGGGGTGAGAGTAGACATAGCGACTGTGAGGTATCTCCAGGATATCCTGCGGAGGTAAGCTGGATGTGGTGAGTGAAGTAGGAATGGAACAAACTCTATGTAGGTTCGTGAACATGTGTGAGGAAAGTATTTGATGCTCGGGAGAGAACTATGCCAAATGATTAGAGGGACTGGAGCTTAGCATTCACACAGGGCTGGGAATAATGCTGGTTCCCATCCAGCGAAAACTGAGGCATTGGCGAAAGTACACAGAAGGGTCTTGCCTTGGTATTAGAGAGTAGTTAGTTCTACACTGAGCACTGCTCTGGTCTCATCTAACAAAGCTTAACAGCAAGACCCAAGAGGGATCAAACAATTTCCAAGAAACGTAGTTAAGTCCCAGAACAAAGTTCAAGAGTATATACAGCAAAGTTTCTCAACTTCAGAACAACTGACATTTTGAGCTAGATAATTCTTTGTTGTGGGGGCTGTCCTGTACATTGGAGGGTGTTTGCCATCATACCTGGCCCTACTTATTGGATGCCAAGACCAGAGAAACAAAGCCATCCCTGGTTGGGAATCACTGATTGTAGGAATACAGTCATAGTAAAGAATCCAACAAAGTAAAACTCACAATGTGTGGCTCCAAAAAAAAAAAAATTACCTGGCATTGACGGAGCAGGAAACTAAAACCAATAAGAAGGTGGTAAATCATTAAGAAGCCAAACCAGAACTTACAGTTAAAACTGGTAAACAAAGATACTAAAACAGTTATTGTAACTGTATTCCAGATGTTCAGAAAGTTAAGTAGAGCCATGAAAGGTATTTTTTAAATACCCAAATCAAACTTACAGAGGTGAAAACTACAACATGTGATGTGAAAAATACATTGGATAGACTTAATGGCAGATTAGACACTGTAAGAAAAAAAAAAGGCTAGTGAACTTGAACACAAAGCAGTAGAAAGGATTCAAAATGAAATACACACAGAAAAGAGAATTTTAAAAAATGAACAGAACATCAGTGAGTTGTAGGAAAATTCAAGTGGCATAATCTAAATATAATTGGAGTCACTGAGGGAGAAAAAGAGACAAGAGGGAACAGAAAAATATTTGAAGAAATAATGGCCCAAAGTTTTCCAAATTTGATGAAGATTATAAACTGAGAGATCCAAGGAACTCAGCAAACTCCAAGTATAAGAAATATGAAGAAAATGACACCAAGACACATCATAATCAAATTTCTCAACATCAGTGATACAGAGAACATTTTAACAGCAGCCAGAGAAAAAAGGCATTTTATGAATAGAGAAACAAAGATAAGACTTCTCATTGTAAACAATGCAAATGAGAAGACTATAAAGCAAAATCTTTTTAAAAACAAAGACAAAAACCCCTGTTAAGCCGGGATTCTACATCAGGCAAAAATATCTTTCAAAAAGGAAGGCCAGGGAATTCCCTGGTTGTCCAGTGGTTAGGGCTTGACCCATTCACTGCCAAGTCTGATCTCTGGTCAGGGAAATAAGATCCTGCAAGCTGCCTGGCAGGGTCAAAAAAAAAAAAAGAAAGAAAGAAATACCAAACAGACACATACTACCAGAAATGGAAGGAAGATGATAGTAGATGAAAATATGGATCTATGAAAAGGAAGAAAGAAATATTAATAGTAACCATATGGGTAAATATATAAGATTTTGAAAAATTATTTAAATATCTTTGATAGTGGATTATTGAAGCAAAAATAATAATAATGCAGTGTGTGATTTATAATGCACATAAACAAAATGTATGACAACAGTGGGAGGGGAGAAAAGGGCATATATTTACTATTATAAATATGTTTTCATGGTATAGGTTGTGTGGTATATACCATTTGAAGATCAACTGAGGTAAGTTAAAGATGTTTACTATAAACCTTAAAGTAACCACTAAAATAATAAAACAGAGTCATAGCTGATAAACAAATAAATGAGATACAATACAATAATAAAAGATATTCAATTAGTCCCAAAAAAAACAGAAATAAGAAAAAGAAAAAGGAAACAAAGAACAGATGGGACAAATAGAAAACAGATAACAATATGATAGACTTAAACCTAACTATATCAATAATTAATTGAAATGTAAATGATTTAAATACCCAAATAAAATGCAGAGATTGTAATTGGATATAAAAGCAAGAACAAATTATATGCTGCCTACAAGTACAGAACATTCAGAAAACGAAGATCATGGCATCTGGTCCCATCACTTCCTGGGAAATAGATGGGGAAACAGTGGAAACAGTGTCAGACTTTATTTTTCTGGGCTCCAAAATCACTGCAGATGGTGATTGCGGCCAAGAAATTAAAAGATGCTTACTCCTTGGAAGGAAAGTTATGACCAACCTAGACAGCATATTCAAAAGCAGAGACATTATTTTGTCAACAAAGGTCTATCTAGTCAAGGCTGTGGTTTTTCCAGTAGTTATGTATGGATGTGAGAGTTGGACTATAAAGAAGGCTGAGCACCAAAGAATTGATGCTTTTGAACTGTGGTGTTGGAGAAGACTCTTAAGAGTCCCTTGGACTGCAAGGAGATCCAACCAGTCCATCCTAAAGGAGATCAGTCCTGGGTGTTCATTGGAAGGACTGATGTTGAAGCTGAAACTCCAATATTTTGGCCACCTGATGTGAAGAGTTGACTCATTTGAAAAGACCCCAATGCTAGGAAAGATTGAAGGCAGGGGGAGAAGGGGACGACAGAAGATGAGATGGTTGGATGGCATCACCAACTCAATGGACATGAGTTTGGGTGGACTCCGGAGTTGGTGATGGACAAGGAGGCCTGGCGTGCTGCAGTTCATGGGGTCGCAAAGAGTTGGACACGACTGAGTGACTGAATTGAACAAGTACAGATCTTCCTCTACTCACTTTGGGGTTATGTTCCAACAAACCAATCATAAGTTGAAAATTCATTTAATACACCTAACTTATTGATGCTGGGAAAGATTGAAAGTAAAAGAAGGGGGTGGCAGAGGATGAGATGGCTAGATAGCATCACTGACTCAATGGATGTGAGTTTGAGCAAACTCCAGGAGAGAGTGAAGGATAGGGGAGACTGGTGTGCCGCAGCCCATGGTGTGGCAAAGAGTTGGACATGACTTAGTGACTGAACAACAACAACACTGAACATCATGGCTTAGGCAAACCTACCTTAAACATGGTCTGAACACTTACATTAGCCTACAGTTGGGCAAAAGTGATCTAACACAAAGTCTATTTTATATCAATAAAAAAGTGTTATATATCTCATGTAGTTCATTGAATACTGAAAGTTACAAACAGAATAGTTGTCTGGATACAGAATAGTTCTAAGTGTATTGATTATTTACCCTCATGATCACTTGGCTGACTGGGAGCTGTGACTCGGTGCCACCATCCAGCACCACAAGAGAGTATGGTACCATATGTTGCTAGCCTAGGGAAAAAAAATCAAAAATCAAAATTTGCATTATGGTTTCTGTTGAATATGTATTGCTTTACACCATCATAAGGTCGAAAATTACAAGTTAAACCACTGTAAGTCAGGGGCTGTCTGTAAAGCATTTTAGCTATAAAGTTTAAAATAGGTTAAAAAAGTTAAAGTATGGGAAAATGATATACCATGGTAACACTAATAAAAAGAAATTTGGAACAGCAATATTAAATGATATTAAGCAAAACTTAATATCAGAGATAAAGGTCATTTCATAGTGATAAGTGGATCAATCCATTAAGAGGACATGACAATCCTAAGCATTTATGCACCACATAACAGAACTTCAAAATACATGATGCAAAAGCCGACAGAACTACAGGTAGAAACAGAAAAGTTCAAAGTTACAGTAGAAAATTTCACCTCTCATCTTTCGTTAATAGAATAAGGCAGGAAATCAACAGCAAGGATCTAGAAGATAAGTATAACACCATCATCCAACTTGATCTAATTGACACTTATAGAACATTTCATGAAACAACAGCAGAATACATACTCTTTTCAAGAGCATACAGTACATTTACCAAGCTAGATAGATAATATTCTGGGCCACAAGTCTCAAAAATTCAAAATAATTAAGTCATACAAAGTATATTCTCTGACTACAATGAATTTAAATTAGAAACCAATAACAGAAAAATCTCTGGAAATTTCCCAAATATCTGAAAACTAAATCACAAACTTCTAAATAATCCACAAGGCAAAGAAGAAATAAAAATGTAGAGACTATTATGAAATGGATAAAAATGAAAACATGAAAGAGATGGGAATACCAGACCACCTGACCTGCCTCTTGAGAAATCTGTATGCAGGTCAGGAAGCAACAGTTAGAACTGGACACGGAACAACAGACTGGTTCCAAATAGGAAAAGGAGTACATCAAGGCTGTATATTGTCATCCTGCTTATTTAACTTATATGCAGAGTACATCATGAGAAATGCTGGACTGGAAGAAACACAAGCTGGAATCAAGATTGCCGGAAGAAATATCAATAACCTCAGATATGCAGATGACACCACCCTTATGGCAGAAAGTGAAGAGGAACTAAAAAGCCTCTTGATGAAAGTGAAAGAGGTGAGTGAAAAAGTTGACTTAAAGCTCAACATTCAGAAAACGAAGATCATGGCATCCGGTCCCATCACTTCATGGGAAATAGATGGGGAAACAGTGGCAGACTTTATTTTGGGGGGCTCCAAAATCACTGCAGATGGTGACTGCAGCCATGAAATTAAAAGACGCTTACTCCTTGGAAGGAAAGTTATGTCCAACCTAGACAGCATATTAAAAAGCAGAGACATTACTTTGCCAACAAAGGTCCGTCTAGTCAAGGCTATGGTTTTTCCTGTGGTCATGTATGGATGTGAGAGTTGGACTGTGAAGAAGGCTGAGCACTGAAGAATTGGTGCTTTTGAACTGTGGTGTTGGAGAAGACTCTTGAGAGTCCCATGGACTGCAAGGAGATCCAACCAGTCCATTCTGAAGGAGATCAGCCGTGGGATTTCTTTGGAAGGAATGATGCTAAAGCTGAAACTCCAGTACTTTGGCCACATCATGCGAAGAGGTGACTCATTGGAAAAGACTCTGATGCTGGGAGGGATTGAGGGCAGGAGGAGAAGGTGATGACAGAGGATGAGATGGCTGTATGGCATCACTCACTCGATGGACGTGAGTCTGAGTGAACTCCAGGAGTTGGTGATGGACAGGGAGGCCTGGTGTGCTGTGATTCATGGGGTCGCAAAGAGTCGGACACGACTGAGCAACTGAACTGAACTGAACTGAACATAATGTGAGATGCCACTAAATGTCTATAGTAGAAAAGAAGAAAGGTCTCAAATCAATGATTTTCAGCTTCCATAATAAAAATCTAGAGAAAGATGAACAAATTAAACCCAAAGTAAGTAGACAAAAGGAAATAATAAAGATCAGAATAGAAACTGAGGAAATAGAAAAGAAATAAACAATAGAGAAGATAAATGAAACCAAAAGCTTTGAGAAGATCAATAAAATTGTTAATCTCTAGCCAGACTGATCAGAAAAAGAAGAAAGAAGACACAAATTGCCAATATGAGGAATGACAGAGGTGATATAACTACTGATTCTACAGATATTAAAAGGATACTAAGGGAGTATTATCAACAATAAATTTGACAACTTAGATGAAATGGACAGGTCTCTTGGAAAACACAAAAGCTCACCCAAGAGGAAATGGGTACTGTGAATACCCCTCCATTAGGGAAAGTGAGTTTATAGTTAAACACATGCTACAAAGACATCTTCTTGGCCAAATGGCTTCACTAATGAATTCTATAAAACATTTAAAGAAGTAATACCAATTCTATACAAAGTCTTCCAGAAAGTTGAAAAGGAAAACATAGTTCCCCATTAATTCTATTTGTGTTTATTATTAGCATTACCACAATAACAAAACCAGAAAAAGACATAATAAGAAAACTACAGGCCAATATCTCTCATAAATACAGATGTAAAATTTAACAAATCAATGTAACTAAATATATAAAAAGATATAGCCACATCAAGTGTGGTTTTTGCCAGCAAGGCAAATTTGGTTTACCATTTGAAAATCAAGCAGTTGTAATTCACCATATTGATGAACAAAAAAACTCTAAGCATATGATTATTTCAATAGATGGAGAAAAAGAATTTGACAAAATCCAACATCTATTCCTAAGGAAAACTCTCAGCAAGCTAGAAATAGAAGGAAACTTCCTCAACTTGATGAAGGGTATTATAAAAAACCTACAGTTAACATAACATTTAATGGTCAACTACCAAATTCTTTCCCTCTAAGATCAGGAGCAAGACAAGGATGTCTGCCCTTATTCAACATTTTACTGGAAGTTCTAGCCAATGCAAATTGTTAAGAAAATGAAACAAAAAGCATCTAAATAAGAAAGGAAGACGTAAAACTTTATTTGCAGATAACATGATCATCTATGTAGAAAATCTACTGAGATCTACAAGAAAGCTACTAGAACTATGAAGTGATGTTAGCAAGGTTTCAGAATACTAGATCACTTTTTATTTCTATATACTAGCAACAAAAATAATTGGAAATTGAAGGGTTTTTTTTCCTGTTTTTATTTTTATTTTTTTTAATTTTATTTTATTTTTAAACTTTACATAATTGTATTAGTTTTGCCAAATATCGAAATGAATCCACCACAGGTCTTGGCTGCAGGCCCACAGCATGTGGGACCAGGGATTGAACCCATTGGAAGGTGGAGTCTGAACCACTGGACTGCCAAGGAAGTTCCAGAAACTGAAGTTTTCAAACAATGCTGTTTACAATTCAATGGGGAAAAAATAGCCTTTTCAACAAATGTTGCTGGAACAAATGGATATCCACATGCAAAAGAATGAAGTTGGTCTCCTTCCTAGCACCATACATAAAAGTTAACTCAAAATAGATCCTAGGCCTAAATGTAAGAGAGGTGAAACTGTAAAATTCTTAGAAGAAAACATAGCTGTAAATCCGTATGCCCTTGGATTAGGCAATTGTTTTTTAGATATGACACCACAAGCAAAAGCAACCAAACAAAATATAGACACATTGGGTTTAATCAACATTAAAAACTTTTGTGCATCAAAGGACACTATGAAGAAAGTGAAAAAGTGCACAGAATGGGAGAAAATATTTGCAAATCATACATTTGATAAAGGTCTAGTATCCCACAATATAAAAGAATTCTTACAACTCAACAATAAAAAGATAAAAACTCAAGTAAAGACTGGGCAAAAGGGACTTCGCTGATGGTACAGTGCTTGAGAATCTGCCATGCAATGCAGGTGGCCTGGGTTTGATCCCTGGTGGGAGAACAAAGATCACATATGCCAAGGATCAACTAAACCCACGTGTCACAGCTACTGAAGCCAGCAACCTCTGGAGCCTGTGAGACACAACTAGAGACTCCGTGCATGGCCATGAAAGGATCTCACATGATGCAACGAAGATCCTGTCTGCTACAACTGAGACCCGATGCAGCCAAATAAAATAATAAATAAATAAATACATGAAAAAACAGTAGCAAAAGATCTAAACAGACACTTCTCCAAAGAAATCTCTAAATGGTTACACATGAAACATTATTAGTCATTCAGTTCAGTTCAGTTCAGTCGCTCAGTCGTGTCTGACTCTTTGTGACCCCATGAATCGCAGCACTCCAGGCCTCCCTGTCCATCACCAACTCCCGGAGTTTACCCAAACCCACGTCCATCAAGTCGGTGATGCCATACAGCCATCTCATCCTCTGTTGTCTCCTTTTCTTCCTGCCCCCAATCCCTCCCAGCATCAGAGTCTTGTCCAATGAGTCAACTCTTTGCATGAGGTGGCCAAAGTACTGGAGTTTCAGCTTTAGCATCATTCCTTCCAAAGAACACCCAGGACTGATCTCCTTTAGGATGGACTAGTTGGATCTCCTTGCAGTCCATGGGACTCTCAGAGTCTTCTCCAACACCACAGTTCAAAAGCATCAATTCTTCGGTGCTCAGCTTTCTTCACAGTCCAACTCTCACATCCATACATGACCACTGGAAAAACCATAGCCTTGACTAGATGGACCTTTGTTGGCAAAGTAATGTCTCTGATTTTTAATATGCTATCTAGGTTGGTCATAACTTTCCTTCCAAGGAGTAAGTGTCTTTTAATTTCATGGCTGCAATCACCATCTGCAGTGATTTTGGAGCCCCCAAAAATAAAGTCTGCCACTGTTTCCACTGTTTCCCCATCTATTTCCCATGAAGTGATGGGACCAGATGCCATGATCTTCGTTTTCTGAATGTTGAGCTTTAAGCCAACTTTTTCACTCTCCTCTTTCACTTTCATCAGTGGTCATTAGGAAAATCAAATCAAAACCACAGTGAGATATCAGTTTACATTGCTAGGATGGCTTGAATAAAAAAAAAGCAGAACAATAAGATGGTAAGATGAGTAAAAATAGGAACCTCATGCCTTGCTGGTGGGATTGTAAAATGGGACAACTGCATTGGAAAATAGTTTGGTAGTTCCTCAAAAGGTTAAATATAGTTACCATATGAAGGTAAAAGCTCATAGGCACATACCTAAGAGAGCTGAAGATACACATATATACAAAAATGAGTACATGAGTGCTCATAGAAGCATTTATCACAACAGTCCAAAAGCAGAAACAACTAAGTGATGCATATGACGCTATTAATACAGACAACATAAAGGAATCTCAAAATAATTCTGCCGAGGGAAAGAAACCAGCCCCCAAAATGCATACTGTGCTATTCCATTTATATAAAATTCTGAAAATGCAAACTATACAGTAACAGAAAGAAGATCAGTGGTTGCCTGGGGATGGGGGACTGCAGAGGGGATGAAGTAAAGGATTACAACAGGGCAGAAGGAAACTTTAGGGAGTGATGGAAATGTGATGGTGGTGATGGCTTCATGGAGATACACATATGTCAAAACTTGGCAAGTTGTACACTTTTTGTACAGCAGGCAAATGTGAAGGTTACTTTATGTTGATTATTTCTCAAGTAAAACTATAATACAAAATTTAAAAAGGAGCAGGTTTGTTTACTTTTTTATTTGCCCGTGCTGGGTCTTAGTTGCAGCAGGCGAGATCTTTGATCTTCCTTGTGAGATTTTTAGCTGCGGCATGCAAACTCATAGTTGCGGCATGTTGGATCTAGTTCCCTGACCAGGGATCGAACCCAGGCCCCCTGCATTGGGAGCTTGGAGTCTTAGCCACGGGACCACCAGGGAAGTCCCAGAAGCAGGTTTTTTGAACAGATGAACTGCCAGGTCCTTTCCAGCTCTGATTCTGTGATAGCTATTAGAGGGGATTATCCCAAAGCCTTGCACCGCAATGGTGCTTTGTAATAGGATGCCCAAATCATTGAGATTAAACAAGATTTTGTTTGAATTATTCAGAAACAGGCCTTGTTCTTTACTTTCTGGGACTGTGTAGACAGAGCCCCAAAGCCCAGTTGAACGACGCAGTAGGGAAGCACACCCTCCAGGCAGTGGGAAAACGTCCAGGTCAGAGGAGGAAACTGGGGAAACGACAGCCTAATGAGCTCTGCTCTTTCCAACTTCTTTAAGTCTATGATTCAGAGGATCGGCTCGTCATGGACATTCCAGACCAATGAGGCATCTCAGGACCATGAATGCAAAGACATCCCAGGGGAAAAAACAATGGAAGACAAGGTGGAAATGAGAAATGGCCTTTTTAGGTCTCTTGACCCAAATGCAAGGAGCTGAGAGGATATGGAGGAAGAGGTGGAAGTGTCCCTTCCCTGCAGGAAAGGAGATTATGACTTGACAGGGTCTGGGGAAATCAAATGCAAGACACTGAAGAACTGGAATGTCAGGCCTCCAGGGATGCCTTCTAGATGGACGTGCCAGAGGAGCAGGAGGAAGGAGGTGATCCCCTCCCCACCTGTTGGCAGTGAAAGCCAAGAAGGCAAGGAAGGGAAAGAATGAAAAGCCCAGAGGCACGCTTCAAAGTCATTTGTCAGCTGGGCAGCGCCTTAAGCCAGTGCCAAGGTTGATGGAAAGCACGAGCGGAGATGGACCCAGCCTGAGAGGCTGTCACCCTCCCCTCAGCCCGCAGCTGGAGCAGATGCTTTAAAGGAAGACGATTAAAACCCTCGATGCCCAGGGTGACTCAGGGCAATCTTTATACCTGAGGAGAGTGGCATTTTCTTTTGATCCCAGAGGATGATAAGTTAGGAGCTGCAAGTCTGAAGCAGGGGAATGGAGTGTCCATGTAATCTTATCCTACCCAGCAGAACTCCTACAGAAACTCTTCTTCTAAAGGGTCCTTTCTTGCTTCCACCCTCGAATCTCCTGCTGCCCCAGACCCTGGGCAGGGCGCCTCCCTGGCTTCCAAAAAGCTGATGACATTGGTCAATGTTATCACGATTCCTTAAATGAGTAAGGCATCTCATGGTTTATAGAGCCCCTTTCCCTCCATGATCTCATTTTTCTCATCATTCAACCCTGTGAGATAGGCATTGTTTCTCTCGTTTTTAGGAGAGGAACACAAGCGATGAGAACACAGATGTTTGGATGAATTAATTAATTCATATATTCGTTCAAATAATGGCTGAACACCTACTATGTGTTGGACACCGGTTAGGTTCTGAGGACAGTGATGAAACCAGACAGCCACAGGCCCTCCTGGAGCTCAATAAATTGGGGTTGGCGGGGAAAGTAGGTGAGGAGAGTTATTGATACAATGCAAATCTAATTGCAAACTATGAGAGATATGATGATTTCTCAGCTGGTCTGGAGGCTAAGGCAAGCATCGCTTAAGGAAGCGGTATTTGACCTTAGAGCTGAGCTGATGCTTGATAGGTGTTAGCCAGAAGAAGGTGGGGTGGAGTAGAGAGTTCTCCAAGAGGAAAGGACATGGCACTGCAGATAGAAAGAGGGAGAGAGGCAAGACAGGTGGCTGGCACCTTGCAGGCCATGGCCAAGAGTTGGGTCTCAACCCTCAGAGCCACTGGGAACCACAGAAGACTGGCAAGCTGAGCAGGCCAGCCTAACTATTCTGGTTGGTTTGGAGAATGATGTGCAAGGACTGATGGGGCTTAAATGAGGATGGGGCACAGAAACATAGAGAAGTATACAGACTTGAGAGATATTGGGAAGCAACATGGACAGAAAGTTCATGCTCTTACGATTCCAGCATGCTAGGGATACGAGCAGAGGTAGTGGGGTGCAGTGGGTTGAATGGGAGTGCGCAAAAGATATGTGCATCTCTAAACCCCTAGAAACTGTGAATGTAACCTTATTTGGGTAAAGGTCTTTGCAGATGTAACTAAGTTATGGATTCCAAGAAGAGGTCAGCCTGCAACATGCAGGTGGGCACTAAATCCAATGGTAAGTGTCCTTATGAGAGAGAAGCAGGGACTTCCCTGGTGGTCCAGTGGCTAAACCTCTGAGCTCCCAATGCAGGGGGCCCGGGTTCCATCCCTGGTCAGGGAACTAGATCCCACATGCCACAGCTAAAGATCCCATGTGCCAAAACAAAGACTGAGGATCCTGCATGCTGCAAGTAAGACCTGGAGCAGCCAAATACATAAATATTTTAGAAAAGAAAGAGGCTGAAGGAGGTCACACAGACAGACAGAAGGCCATGTGAAGATGTTGCAGCCCCAAACCAAGGGATGCCTGGAGTCATCACAAGTTGAAAGAAGCAAGGAAGGAATCTCACCTAGAACCTTCTTGATTTCAGACTTCAAGCCTCCAGAGCTGGAATAGAATAAGTTTCTGCTGTTTTAAGCCACCCAGTTTGTGGTAATTTGTTACAGCCACCTTCAGAAACTAATATGTGAGATTTTGCTGTAAAATGGCTACCTTTATTTTTTTCCCCCCAAATGTTACCTTTTTAAGTTAATACATTACTGGGCTCTCTCTTTCTGTGTTCCAGAAATGTATGGACGACGAAGTGAGACATCAAGAGGCTCTCGGTCTGTGATCTGGGTTAAGACCCATGCGGTGACGATGACACCTCTGATCACCATAGGGGTAGAAACTCGCATCTGGGATGGAGCAAAGCTGACCGAGATTATCTCGCTAGCTTAGCCTCATTATTTCAGAGCTCTAAGCGCACAGCCAAACTGGTCATAGACTTAACACCTAGTTCCCATCCATCTTTGCTCTGTCTCAGCACACAAAGGTACCAGATTTGAGGTGGTATAATACCCCACCTTATGTAAGTCTGGTTAAGATTAGCCAGCAAAGCAAGAAGAAGAAAGGTTCAGTGGCCCACTGGACCTTGGAGATAAACCTGCTCATTTGGGAGTGGCCATCCTAGTTCACAGGGCCTTGCTGCTTGAGGAAGGAATTCATAGGCCCCCCTCGGGGGACCAGTGTATTTATAGATCCTGGAGGAGAGGAAGGATGGAGGCTCCTGGGAGACGTCATAGAGGATGTGCAGAGGAAATGAAACTGCTCTGAAAGACCAGCGGGAGGAACGGGGACCTGCGTGGCTCTGGGCGAGGCTGAAGGATCAGAAGGAATGGGCAGGATGCAGGGAAAAGGGGCAACTCTGTGGGGCTGGGGTGGCGGTGGGGGTGGAAGAGCAGTTCTTTACCTTCTTGGAGGCTCCCGCTTGGGACTGAATCCTGCTAGTGAGCAGTCAGTCCGTTGAAAATATTTGATATATTGCCAGTGATCTGAATTCCATTGCCATAATACCTTTCAGAAACATAGTTGTGTCATGTGAGGCGTATCTGTGAGGGAACCCTTGATCTGTTAAATATATAAGAGAAACTGGGAATGTATGTTGTTTGCAAAGAAGTTGGAAGAAATGTAAACGTTGAATGAACATTTCTGGGACATTTGGAACCCATTTGCAACTGGCAGAAACATGCCCTGTGAAAGGATTTAGCACGCAAGGGGACTGAGTTATGGAATTAAAGCCAGGGATGTTAATAGAGGTAGTGTGGTTATGCTGCAAAATGGCTACTTCTCCAAGTTTTGCAAAAGTGATAACTTATAATGTTTAGTATTTGACGCTGCATGCTTGGGGCAAGGGCAAGTGTGAGAGGCAAGACCTTTAATCTGTTGCCAGGGTTAGGATCCAGTTGATGATAAAGACTGGGAGGGATTGGATACCAAGGTGAGGGGAGAATCATACAGCTAGCTGAAGAAGAAATCCTGGCAATGTCCCAAAATCCCAACAACTGGCTTTTTTCCCCCAATTGGTCATTAGGATCTTTTGATTTATAGAGTAAGTTTCAGGCTAGTTTCCATGTAATTAACATCATGGTTTCACACTCAAAGTGGGAAAGTTAATCCCTGAAGATGTATTAAGTTTCTACTGTATGGCAAACATTGTGTTGGTTGCTCTGGGGCATATAGATGAGTTAGAAAACTCAATTCTAGCCAATATAATTGGAAAGACAAATACTTAGTAATGAGACAGTGAAAATTCATGTTCTCTGCTGGTGCTGAGCCAAGTAAAGATCATTTGTCAAGGAGCTAGTTAGTGAGGCATCAACCAGCAGCTGGCCTTTTCTGCTGTTTTTCAAGTTCCTGTTAAGTAGCTACAGAGACAGCGGAAGCTTTGAGGCTCTTCTTACAGACTTTTCACCAAGGTTGCTGCTACTGAACTTCTCTGATCATTAATTTAGCTTACGTCTTAGGGAACAAATTGGATGAGTGATATTGGGAAGATTCATTATTATGATGTGCTCCAGAAGGCCTGACTGTGAATGAGAGTCCGTGACTAACCACAGCCATTCTGAGTGGCTTCACAGTCAGCCGGGGCACTGCTCAGCCAGTGAGTGAGTGACAGCTGTATTCAGGGAAGGCACCGAGGGAAAAGCAAGAGACAGGAGTCAATGAGATCTAGGTCTCCATCCCAACTTTGCCACCCGCTTTCTGTGTAACCCTGGGCAAGTCACTATTCCTTTCTGGACCTCAGTTTCTCTATCTGCATAATGAGGGGGTTGGGACTCTTTCTGTTAGGGAGATTTCTCTGAGTACTGGCTAGGCTTATCACTCTCCGGATGTGTACTTGTCACTCCACTTTTTATATTACTCCTGTTAAAATAGCCACTACCAATTGGGGGTGGGGGGAGTTCACATCTTTGTGTTATTTCTGCTAACTCTTGCTGTTGACCCATCTCAGAACCTGTTGGACAGGCTGTAATGACTTTGCCCAAATAAGGATACCTGATATTTATCATAAACTCAGATTGATTATTAACATGACTGTACTGCCTGGAGAATCCCATGGACAAAGGAGCCTGATGGGCTACAGTCCATGGGGTTGCAAAGAGTCAGACACGACTGAGTGACTAACACACATACAGTTCCTTCCCGTGTTCAATGAATATTTATTGAGTATTTGCTTTGGGCATTAGCACTGCTGGTAAGAACACAAAAATGAGTAAGACATAGCCTTACTGTCGCATACTGTTGTTAAGATATAAACAAATACCTATGAGAATATATAAAATTTATATAATGCTTGCCTTACTAGAAGAGTCAAGCAGTGTACCAAGTACTTCCTAGGTATTGTTTGGTTTAATCCTTTCAATTTTCCAGGGAGCTAAGCCCCCCCCCTTTTTTTCAGATGAGGAACCTAAAATTCAGAAAGCTTAAATAATTTGCTCTAAGTTACCTATTTAGGGACAGTGGCGTTATTTCAGAACCCAGAAGCTTAACCACTATGCTTCACTGCTTCCTAATTTGATTCAAGACAGTACGAGTGTAGTGTTAGAAGTGCGAATAGCGCTTCTTGGTGGTTCAGGAGTTAAGAATCCACCTGCCAGTGCAGGGGACACAGGTTTGACCTCTGGTCTGGGAAGATCCCATATGCCATGGAAAAACCAAGCCCATGTGCCACAACTACTGAGCCTGCATGCCTGGAGCCCACGCTCTCTGTACCAAGAAGAGCCTGCACACTGCAATGAAGGGCAGCCCCTGCTCACCACAGCGAGAGAAACCCCATACGCAGCAATCAACACCCAGTGCGGCCATAAATAAGTTAATCTTAAAAAAAGAAGTGCAAATAAAGTGATATATTAGGCTCAGAGAAGTGAGAATTTGCTTCTCAAAGTTCAGTGAGGGAAGTGTGTGGTCTTCCAGGTTCAGCAGACCTGGGAAATTTTCTTAACTTCTGTTAGTCTCAGTTGCCTCATCTGTAAAATGGGAATGGTAAGAAGTAGGACTACTTCATGGGCATGAGGATTAAATGAGTTAACATACGTGAAGCATTTAGAACAGTGCTTCACACGCAGCAGATGCTCAATAAATTTTAGCTACATCCT